>NC_060214.1:89905000-90252500 GCF_021130785.1 Homalodisca vitripennis | reverse complement strand
AGTCTGTAAATTATCTTTATTGAGATATCTTGCCACACGATACATTCAATATTTTGTACATTGAGTTAGTTTTCGTTGTGTTTAAATAATAGAAGTTTCGGTGAAGTAGAGAGGCACTACACGCGTAAGAGTGCCCTGATGTTACTGATGGCGAGAGAAAAGAAGAGACCTGGCCCGTGCCGGCGCACAGCTGTGTACTAGTGTGTTGCCGCGCGGTAATTTCAGGCGCTTCGCCCCACAGCCAACCCTGCGAATTGTTTATCCTAGCAATGGAGTTATTTGTTTTCAGTAATGTGGCATTCCTGCAGAGTGAGACTCTTCTTAGACGCGCCCATTATTTCAGTCTGTTAGTGTTGCATCACGTGTTCAAATTTTTTTATCCAATTACAAATGTTCCTATTTTTTTTGCGTAAGAGGTTTTTTGTTTACTGTATATTGTGTTAGTCAGTAAGGTATCAATGTTAAATTTTATATACATAAAAGCACTACATTTACATTATACATATGAACATTAGTAATCAATTGTTATCTTAACAATACAAAAATCTTCAGTTTCAGCAATTCATTCCTTTAATTATTGTTTGTTTAAAACCACTGTAGAGCCTAATTATTAGAATTTATCACAAACATAAATTTTGCTCAATTTTAATTGATCAAAACAGTTCCGTCATTTAAATTATCTTATAAAACATACCAATTATGCCGCAAATCAATCAAAACAGTGAAACAATAATGGAATTACGAAACAAGGCGCGGCAACAGACTAGTACTAGCGCCTGCAATTTTCAGATAGGCCAGAATCCAGGTCTCATCTTTTCATTCGCCATCAGTATATCTAGCACCAACTTTTTTTAATATCTTTGAAGCTTTGGCTATACTAGCTTGTCTGGGTCACTTTGGCTGTTATTCCTTTCTGATGGGTCCGCCCTGGGATTTGAACCCGTGAATTAGAGAGCCGTGACTATATCCACTAGTCTACGGAGGAGGACATCACCAACTTACTGGCTTTCACTCTAATCCTTTCTCTTTTGTGCATGACTAATCTACATGTTTGAATTGGTCACATGTTAACAATTCATATGTTTGTACTTATCTTGTATTTATTTGTTGTGGTATTTACTCATTTTTATCGTAGTTGCCATAAGACTATTGAAAAATTCGCTGATAATCAGCCAAATATGTATCATGATTGAATGAATATGTTGTTAATTTATGAATGAAGCTTCATGCAAAATTTCATATCTATATATCAGTTTGTTTTCGACATATATTGTGGACGGACAGAGATAAAAATTACATTTTTCCATCTTTACATGCAATTCTAATCTCTAATATGCAATCCTTATCGAAATGGTGTTGTTAATACAAAAATGACGCTTCAAGCAAAATTTCAAATCTATATATATAAGTTTGTTTTCGACATATATTGTGGACGGACAGACATAAAAATTAAATTTTTCCATCTTTACATGCAATTCTAATCCCCAATATGCAATCCTTATCGAAATGGTGTTGTTAATACGACAATGTAGCTTCAAGCAAAATTTCAAATCTACATGTCAGTTTGTTTCCGAGATATTTTGTGGACGGACAGACAGACAGAGATTACCTTTGTCCAGCTTGTTTTTCTAAGTGATAAGCTTCGCTAACGCTCAGCCGAAATAAAAATTTGGCCCAAAACCGTTTAAGAGCCGTTCATACTACAGCCTGGTCCATCTCACGTTCAAACTTACGTGCAATGAAGTGTTACGGTTTCGACCTTAGCATGTTCCAAAATGAAAAATACCAAATATTTCTGCGAAATTGAGATTGTAATTCATTGTCTCGCTAAAATGTAACTTATAAGGCTGTCCTTTACATTGTAAGCAATGGTAAAGAAAGAAAGAGGAAGTAGGAGACGTCGGGTAATCCATACTTGAGCAATCTCAAACTCTTGAGAGATTCTTCTATACAGTTATACTTGGACCTAATATAAAGTGCATGGTCATGCAATGAGTTGTAAAAATATTACAATAGTAGGTAATACACTTTATCATGCTTATCTCTATACTCTGAGTTATCACTCAAGATAAGCCAAAATGTTTATTATACTCATCGGGTAGTAGAACGATAGTAGAACACTGCCTCGATAACAGTCTATAGAAGGTAAGAAGATTTATTTATTATTTTGTTAGTTGAACCAGAATAGTTGCCATCATCCTTAATCGTATGTTAGATCTATGGTTACTTTAATTGAGAAATTGTTTAAACTAAACGTTTATTAGGCTATACTTTGTTTATATAAGCACCATGGTTCTATAGGTCAAGAATATTTAATTTTTGAATCAGGATACCAACATTATATGTAATATAAATATAAATATATATATAAATGTAAATAAATAAATAAATATATATATATACTATTTCACTTATTTAAATGAAAAAACAAAGATTATAAAGCTTCTATATATTTCGTGGGATTTAATACCCACATATTCAGGAAGCATAATATAACTATGAAGAAAACACGAAACACAACAAATAAAAAGAAAATAACCGAAAATGTAAATACGCAACTAAAACATTGAAAAACTCAGCTGTTATATCAATGGCACAGATGGGAATTTGGAAAAGTTTTTTTTTTCTTTTCTTTGCTTAAAAGGCGGTCTGGTTTAAATAACCATGAGACCTCGATGTACACTATTGTCCATTTGTTCATCATAGTTTTGATTGTTATAATACATACACCTAATCAGCATCCATTCACATATATACACACATCACAGATATTATTTACAAAAAAAATGTAACAGCACAAAGGTAAAAAATGGATTTTGTCTTCTCTGCCAGGGGCCAATCAAGCAGTATCCTCCTAACCCGAAAGGGTGGTCCACGGATAGAAGAACTCTGGGATTGGTTTCACATATATGTTTTACACAAAAGTGTTAGTATTGTTTATATTTTTTATAGTCTTTTATTGATGGAAAATAAAAATTTCTTTATTTCTATATAAATTTGGTGATCCTCCATGCTCATAATCTCTCTTAAGCCTGTAGAAAAATTTTGACTGAGTGTTTTAGTCTTTTTTAACCATTTCTCTCTCTTTCACAATAATATTTCGGACATTTCATTAAAATGTGTTCTAGCGTCTCATCTGAACCTAATGTACAATTTAGGCATAGTGGAGTGAAATAACATTTAATTCTATGTAAGCAGGTGTTTACATTCGCATGGCCTAACCTAATTCTAACTATATTTACAATTTCATTTCTGGTATAGTTTGTTGCCTTAAACCATGGTTCCCTTGAAAAGGCTTTTTTGACACTTAAGTACCATTGTGCTTTGTTACTTGTATTAAGACTATTTGTCATTGTCCTTATATTCCTTGTATTCTGATACGATTTGAAATCTGCCATGGTTGTGTAAAATTCTCTATCATTATTTACATTGTGGGTTGAGGACTTGGCTAATTTATCAACAATTTCATTACCTCTTATTCCCATATGTCCTGGAACCCATTATATAATGTACGTATTCGTCGTATTGTCTAGTATTTCTTTAATTATGTTTAATATTATGTAATTATCTTTTACCATGCCAAACTTTGTATTTTCAATAGCTTTGATAACGGATTGGCAGTCAGAGCATATAACTACCTCAGTGTTCTTCAATGATTGGGTGTGCTGTACAGCTTTATAGATACTTCAGCTGTGTAGCTTGAAGTAATATTGTTAAGTTTAAAATTTAGTCTGGTGTCAGTACATGTAATATAAATCGCAGCTCCTGTGCCATTATCTGTTTTAGACCCATCGGTATAAATAATAAATTTTTCTTTGTAGGTTATGTTTACCATTTCTTGCCATTCATTTTGCAATAAGACATTATTAACGTTTTTATCTACTTTTCTAGTATTTACTAGAATATTGCAGTTTACATTAAAGTTAATTAGCTCTAAGGGTAGTATTAATTCATGTGCAGCTGTAAATTTGACATAATGGTTTTCAATTGGGTTGATGTGCTGTGCTGTGTTAATTGTTGAAATGTACAATGGTTTTTTCTTTTTTCTCCAGTAAGGGTGATTATCTATTATCATATGGAGATAACTTAAGTTTTCATATCCTGGATGGTTGGGGTGAGTCATAATTTTATAAACAATTCTCTCTGCAAGTGTTATTCTTCTTATGTTTAAGGGAATTACCGCACATTCCGCTTGGAGTCCTATAACTGGAGAGGTCCTAAAAGCTCCTGTGGCTATTCTTAGAGCTTGGTTTTGTACTACTTCTAGTTTATTGAGTATGTTCCTTGGGGCATGGCCATATAAAAAAGAACAATAGTCAAGCTTAGCTCTAATTAGGCCTTTGTATATCGCAAGTATGAAGTGGGGATTTGCTCCATTTCTGTTACATGCTAACATCTTTAAAATATTAATATCTTTCAGACATTGTGTATGCAATTGTTCAATGTGCGGTTTAAATGATAGTTTATTATCTAAGGTAACACCTAGAATTTTTACCTTATCGGCTACTGTGATCATTTGTCTGTTTACGTAAAAATTGATTCCGAAGTTTAAAGATCTTTTCCGTGTAAATATTGTAACTATACTTTTACTGGGATTAACTTCCAGATTTAACTTTTGAAGTTCCTTACTTAAATTATCCAGTGAATCTTGCATGGTAGGTTGTATTTCGACACAGTCCTTGCTGGATATATAAAGTGCAACATCGTCCGCATATTGCAATGATTGTACTTGTCTGGGCAGACATTGATTAATATCAGCTATACATATGGCAAAAAGTAAAGGACTCATTACACTGCCTTGCGGTATTCCTTTACATGAGCTTCTAATTATTTGGTGGCGAGGAAATACTATAGTAAGTTGCCTATCAATGAGCCATTTGTGACAATGCATAATAAACTTAGCTGGTATGCCTTTGATATACATTTTAGTCCATATGTATGCAGATAAACATTATCATATGCACTAGTAATGTCTAAAGATGTTACAATAGTAGTTTCATTGTATGTCAGAGCAGTTTGTAAATTAGATATTAGTTTAATCATGTAATCGGCACAACCCAGTTTATTCCTAAATGCATATTGGGTTTCAGGGATGATTTTAAGACTATCAACAAGCCATGTCAGTCTATTTCTAACCATTATGTTCATTATCTTAATAAAACATGATATCAAAGATATAGGTCTGTATGAGTCCTCTTTTTCCTTATCCTTCCCCGGTTTTAAAATTGCTACTACTCTAATTTGTTTCCAGCTTTCCGGCATTCTAATCTCATTGTTCCAAATGCCATTGTATTAGTGCTTTAGGTGGCAATTTTTTAATAATTGAATATGTTATGACATCTAGGCCTGGGGATGTATCTGATTTTCTTGATTTTATGGCTTTATAAAGTTCTGTCATGTTAAAATTAGTTTCTAAAGCATGCTTACCATAATTCAATATTGTTGGTGCTTTCAATTCCGTATAATGGGGTACATAATCAGGAATTATATGCTGCATGAATTTATTTGTAAGGTCATAGTTATCGGACATATTAGATTTATTTTCAGTGTTATAAGGGTTTTTTTAGCTTTTTAATAATGTTCCATGCATAAGATGTTGAGGCCTTGCCCCCTATTTTTTGACATAAGTTCTCCCAACCTTCTTTTTTTGCAGATTTAATAACTTCTTTGGCTCTATATGACGCTTGTTGATATATGTGATAGTTAGTAGGGGTCATATTTAATTTAAAAGCTTTAAAAGCTAAACGTCTATGAGCTATTGCTTTAGAACATTGTTCCGTCCACCAGGGTTTTGGCTGGAACCCAGCCCTGCCTGACTGAAGTTTGGTTTTTGGGATGGCTGTTTCTGTTGATTGACGTATTATTTTTACCAAGAAATCATATTGCATTTCTATAGGTATGTTATCTAATTTTTCTAAATTATGTTCAACAGTTTTGGTATAAAGATTTATACCCAATTTGCTTTTTTCATATTAAGACCTGGATTAATATTTATCATGTGAGTTGTATCAAGGAATTCGAACTGCATAAGAATTGGGTAGTGGTCACTGCCCATTGGATCATTTGAAATATTCCAGTTTAAAAGGTGCGCATAAAGGTTTGGTGTGGAAATTGTTAAATCAATCACAGATTGTCTGCGATATATATTTGGAGTAGTTGTATATGAATTATTATTCAACAAAATATATTTGGAGTGTGAATACGCTTTAAAAATATCATTTCCGCGAGAGTTTTCCTCTTGGCAAAACCAGTATGGGTGGTGTGCATTCATATCACCACATATTAATGCATATCGCTCATCATTACAAAATAGTTTGCTGTTCCAGAAATTGGAGTTAACTTTACCTGCTTTTCCTGCTTTTTTTGTGCAGTAAATGTTATGTATATAAATTGATTTATTGCAACTTTTAATTTTAATAGCCATGTATTGCATATAATTATTGTTAAAATCTGCTATATATTCAAAGGATAATGTTTTGTGTATTATGATGGCCACTCCACCATAGCCATCATATCTATCCACCTTAATAATATCATAGTTATTATCTGTTAGTTTGATATTATCATGAAGCCATGTTTCTTGGATTATACCTATACTTATATTATTTTTACTAAAATAATGAGTTATCTCTGACCATTTGGGCCTTAAAGATCTACAATTCCACTGGAAAATATTTAGCTTAGGTGACATTTTGTTTTTTATTAGGTATTATATTATTACTGTTTGTATCGGAAGTCATATTACCCTTATTTTGGATGTTAATGTTTTTACTGTTAGAATCAGCGCATATGAATGTTGCAAGAAAGTCATCCATTTGTTTTTTGGATGTGACATTGATATTTTTAAGTTTGTTTCTTATTTCATTTACTTTAGAATTTAAGAGTGTTTTATAATGTTCCCTGTCAGCTTGTGTTACTACTGGTGGGTTATTTTTATGCTCTGGGTGAATTGTCCTAGTTTCTGACTGGTGTATAGTCGATCGATTAGGCATTGTACCAGTTTGGGTAGGTTGAACTGTTTTAATATGTTTGGTGTAACTATGTGAACTGGGTTTTCTGTAAGTTGAGGAAGTTTGTGGGCTAGTTATGGAAGACGGTTCAGTGACTGAGCTAAGTGGAGAAAATCTATTAGATATGGAAGTCAGGTTACTACGTAGTGTGGTTTCAGGTAAATCTGGGTACTCTGTGAGATTGGTCAAGTTGAAAGATCTAGCTGCTTCAGCAAATGTTTAGGGTCTTCTTAGTGTGCCCTTAATTCTCTTATATGTTATAGGGTAAAAGAGGCTAGCTGTAAAGTAGTCCTCTTTCATTAGGCTCATTCTTTCCTTGATATGTTTTTGTCTTGTGTATTCAGGGCATACCTTTGAATTACTACTGTGTGTGCCAAAACAATGGACACACTTGCGCGGAAGTTCACAGCTTGTGGAGTGGTATTGTTCACCACAGTCTCTACAGAGTCTGTTATTGCGACAAGGGGAATTAGCTACATGACCATAGGCAAAACACCGGTAGCATTGCTTGACAGGAATTATGTAAGGTTCTACTTTTACTCTAACGTAGTTAAGTGTAATATACTCTGGCAGGATATCAGAATCAAAGGTGATCTTGACAAAGTGAGTAGTCTGAAGCTCTTGATTGACGCGGCGTTTTATGCGCATAACTTCAAGAATTGTAGTAATACATTCAGATTCAGTAAGGATCTCAGTTTCACTGATATCCGGTTCAATGTTAACTACACCATAGGTATATACCCTAATGGAAGGGACAAATACATTAAATTGAGTGAGCTGTTGTAATTGTATCAAGTTATTAGCGGATCGAAATGTTTTGCAAAAAACTGAAATGTTACGCCCAGATTTTTTTTATGTAGTCAATGTCTTTGTGTTGGGTTTTTATTATCTTACCTACTTGGAAAGGATTTAATTTACTTTTGTTCTTGTCCTGGACAATTACTTCAAAAGGCCCTTTATTTTCCTGTTTATATAGTCTTAGTTGATTCGGTTTTTTAGGATTAGGTGGGAGGGATTCTGTGTTTTGTGAAGTTAGGTCACTACTGTTTGATATTTCTATTTCAGAATGTAATTGTTCAAATTTACGTTTACCATTTGTTTGGGTTTCCATTTCCATGTCATTAGTTAGGGGCAAGATTGATTCCACTGCTTTTTGTATTTCATCATTCGTGATCATTGCGAGCACGTTGTCGGCCAGACCCGACGAAATGTCAGACCAGCCGAAGCAAGTTAGTGTTAATAGTTAAATTATCAGAGTACAAAAGGTTATTTAACAGTTTAGGGCACAAACAAAATTAACTACGATATCAAATATAGTAACCAAGGATTAGCAATAACAATTACATATTATAGCCACCCAAACCAGTTAATCAGGACGAAATTTTAACTATGATGATCTTAAAACACTATAGAACACTTCAACTGCTTATCACTGCCGAAGTAAGAATGTCAAATAGTTTTACACTACGCAAATGAAAGTTATCGTTCTGAAAAACTCAATGTTGCAAAATGTCCTGCTGTATATCAGTTCGTAAGTTTCATTGACATCTTGACGGTTGTAATATCCAATAATATGATATCAAATCCTATTTCAAATAAAAGTTTTGAAAGCCAAAAGCATAACCTCCACAACACATTGTTTGGAAAAGTTAAATTTATCTTAAATTTAAACCATTTGGGTATTTTGATTTTAACAGTAATTGATGTGCCTGTTCGAGATTTTTAAATTTTAATCTATTTAAATTTTCTTTAGGACAATATATATTTCAGACTTGTATTGAATTAGCTCTAGATTTTCTGAGCAGTTAAAGACTTTTTTCAGTCGGAAATCTGTTAAAATGTGTTTAGATATTTTTTTCTATATATTTTAAATTTTTAGAGTACTCCTCATACCACCAAAGAGTCTGCGTGGGCTTTGCTTTCTTGGGGATTTAGGTATGATCCGTTCCACTGATGAACTAAGGCATAAACGCCTTTTTATAAATTATAAACCCCTTTTTAGTATTAGAAGACGGAAACATCACTTCAAGTGGATTCCAGATCTTCAATTGCATTTCTTTTTTTTCCGGGTGTTTTAAATAAAGCACAAGGAAAATCAAGACTTAAAAGCCTTACTGTGAGAGAAGATTTTCAGTGGTATTAGGTACTTACAAAAAGACAGACGCCTTTCGACGCAGTACTTTCTTGACACGTCAAGGTTACTCAGTTTACCTCAGTGATGGGGTTAAGTTGGATACCGCCTTCATTAATGTATCTTAATTAATGTGAGGATAAGAGTAATATACACATTTAAATCCTGAAAAATATGTATTTAATATTTTGACTATAGATATTAATTATACCGTATTATAATACACATACAATTTGTTAAAATGAATTTAAAACAAATATTTTAGATAAATAAGATTTGTTACAAGTAAGATATAAAAAAATATTTTCAAGCTTTTTGAAAGGCTATGGTTGTTCACTTTTAAACCAACTTCAATAATGATATTTGACATTTTAAAATCTCTTTCTGTCCTAAATTTGGTTTAGACCTAATGTTCTATTCAGCGCGTTTATAAAATGTTTGGTTAATATAGTATTAAAAATTCAAATGCTGTATAAATTGCAGTCATTTAAGAAATTTTAATTTCGAAATGTATGTACTTGAAATAATTGGGTACCTATAGTTTTTATATAGACAAATTATTTTGAACACTGCACGTGCAATTTAGGCATTTTGTATTGATGGCCACACAAAACTGGCTGAAGATCAAAATGTGAACTTGTAAAACATGTTCATGAGTTGAAGCTTTAGGGAATGACCTGCTTTTATTTATCCTGCGGAAACTTCCGAGACAAGGATAGAAATTTCACCTGATAAATTTGAAAACGTTGCTACCCTTAATTGTAATGTGAGAGCTCGGGATATTGACGGAAGGATAGCAGAAGGGCTGATGGACCCTTAGGGCTGCCTTTATCTTGGTTATTGTTTGTATTTGCCTTTCTCCAAAAGAGAAGTGCCGCAAAGATTATTCTGGCACTAGGCAAATCCGTTATTGAGATATCCTGCATCCATCTACCCCATTGCTCATTCGTTATTGCTCAGCCCAATGCCATGCACCATAGTGTCATGACGTAGTTGATCACGACGTTTTTAGTAGAAATATGGAGACGGCCAGTATCAGGGGTACTGCTTTAAATTGGTTCCATACTTAAAAAAAAACAATCAAATAAAAGTTAGAAATAACACTGTACTAGGCGATAAATGCCTAACGAAAGTAGGATTACCACAGGGTTCGGTTCTCCCAGCGAACTTATTCAAAATTTATAGCATTTGCTGACGATGCTTTCTTGTAACTAGCAGACAATGGCGTAAGAATTCGAGGTAGTATTGAACAGGACGTAATTTTGGTGTGATTAAAAAACAAAAATCTATCGGTGTTCCATTTTAGTAAATCACTGAATCAAGTACCACAATAGAATTATTTATTACAGAAATATACACATACGCACGCATTAAGCACTCTGTACATTACTCTTTTCATTCCAGACTACAATATGAGCTTTAATTCGATGGGTTTGGGGGAGGGGTTGAGAGGGACACATGCACTCCTAGAGTAATACAATTAGCATCACGCAAAAGCATGTTATAAGAGTAACTCTATTCACACATTAACGTCAACATATAAGGCCTCATTCAATGAATTAAATATTCTAATTTAAAAAAAAATCTGTGTATTTTTAAAGCCCTAAAATTGCTTTACAGGCGAAGCGGAAATAGACGCACAGGAATCTTTATTTTAGAACAAGAGGCACAGTTCAACATTTTTTGGTCAGGCCAAAAATAACACACCTTCATTTCGAGAAAGTTTTTGTATTCGAATCAAGTTTACTACCGAATAGAATTACAGCTATTGGTAATATAAACTCTTTTGTTAGTGTACTTAAGAATTGGCATATGGAGTTGATTGATGTAACTTTTTTGTTGATTAAGGGTTACGAAAGGGTGTATAACTATACAGACATAAGAGTACTAAACATGTTATAGTTAGTGATTGCTATAGGTGATAAGATCAACATGTCAAAGTGCGCATACTGCAGATACTGCTAACTTATCAGCGAAGGCTATTAGTAAAAACTAGCTCCCTTTTATTGATAACCAACGTGTACTTGAAGTGACTTTTATTCATCTCAATACTGTAATGGAACTATGTTGAATAACTGAACAATAATAATAATTAATGTTATTATATTTGATATTGGGGTTGCCAATGTAAAAATGAAGCTTCATTCAACATTTCGAGTCTGTAGCTTATTCCTTCTTGAGATATCTTGCATACATAGGAAGAATATCAAGATAGAAAGTCAAGTGGGACACTTTGCCAATCCCCTTGACATTATGCTATTAATACAACAATTAATTTTTCAACTTTCTGAAATCGAATAGTACTCAGTTATAAATATCACTGTTACAAGGTATAATGCAGTTTGGGAACTTGGCACAGAATCTGGCCGTTTCAGAGGGTGGAATCTTCCCAGAAGGTAGGGGTTGTGTTTAGTATGGTTAGGTCTCATCTCTGCTGTTTAAGGGAATAAAGGCAAGCATCTGCAGAAACAACTATATGGTATTTAATAGGCAAAAACATATAATCACGAATATTTGGAATATGATTGATTGATTTATCCACTAATCTCACGTGTAAGATATTTTGAATAAATTTGTATACACTTCACCATATGTTCTACACCTACTGACTCTGTGAAAAGCATAAGAGGTCTTAGTATGGCGAATCAAATTTCAGGAATCATGACTCCAACATTCATAGATTACTCGTATGTTCGGCTGCAATATGCAGGCTGTGACAGAAGTAAGGGTGATCGCTGTGATTTATTAAAACGTAGTTACAGTTACGCTAGTGAAAATATAAGTTGTGTTTCACAGTTAGTATTTTAATATCAATGCACACTTTTTGTTTCAGACAATGGAACCTGAAATTCCATCGTGGCTGAATGTCGGATATTTGGCTACTGTCCTTCAAGGTGGAGAAAACAAAAGTCCTAAAGTTACTGTTACTAACTTCACTGCAAAGTCGGCTCTACCTCTGGACGAGAACTATGGCAGTAACATCTTCAGAGTGAGTGCAGAGTATAAAATTGGTGAATCTCCTGAGGAACATACAACGTCCTCTTATCATTAAGACTCCTCTTACGAAAGGGTTCCTGAAAGAATATGCAGAAAAGGCAGATATCTTTAACAGAGAGCAAAGGTTCTATAGTGAAGTGTTATCGCAATTGTACAAAAAAGCACAGTTTGAATTTGGCCCAAAGGCTTTCTACAGCCCCGATAGAAATAGGTTAATTCTGCAGGATCTGAAAGTGGAAGGCTACGTCATGGCCAGCAGAGCTAAACAACTGGATTTTTCTCACTGCAAATTAGTCATGACATCTATAGGGAAATATCACGCAACTTCCATATCCTTGTATAACGAAAACTCTACGCTTGTTGAAGAAGCCGGTTCTGAGAGGTTGTACTATGATGAAGGTCCTTTTAAAAAGGAGGTGAAAGGATGGGTTGAAACTTCTTTGAGGTTAGTAAGTGATGTTCTGAAAGAAATGAAAGGATATGAACACTTTGGTGATCTGATGCTCAGCAAAGTTGACGGGATCTGGGAGTACCTTGTGAAGGTATTTAAACCTAGAAAACAGGCAGTGAATGTTCTCAACCACGGGGATTTGTGGGTGAACAACATGATGTTCAAATATAACAGCTCTGGAACACCAGATGGTGTGAAGTTGGTCGACTTCCAGTACCCAAGGTATTCATCTCCAGCAGTTGACCTCATCTACTTCATCTGGACTAGTGCGGACGAGGATGTTCGAGAAACCAAGCAGGAGGAACTGCTCGACATCTACCTGCAGACTTTGAACTCCACCTTGGAAGAGCTCGGGTGTCAGGAGCGGCTAACTGCAGAAGAGTTGCGGCAAGATCTGAGAGCACTGGCGGACTGGGTCCTCGTCCTGATTTGTCAGCTGCTACCCACAGTGCTTTGCGAGCCTAAAGACGTCATCAAGACGGAAGATTTCAAACAGGAAGATTTTGATCCTGAAAAACCAGATGAAAGAATAGAGAAAAGGTATCAAGGGAAACGATTCAAATCTGCTTTACCAACAGTTCTCCGGCAATACCAGTCTTGGGTGTCTTCTTAGAGGGCGAAGCATTTGTTCTTAACGGGCGACTCTAATTTAAAACTTTAAATATTAAATGGTATTACGTTCCAAGTGGCAATAGCTAGTATAATAGTTTTTGGACACCCTCGAAATACTATAAATACTTTTTTGTAAGTAATTAATGCTACCTACACGAATCTTTCTTTTTTTATTATCTCTATAGCATTTATTACTTCTTATTACGATAGTTAGTTGATCTTTTTGTTTTATCATAATATTTTATTTTTTAGGTAAGTTTTCGTCTTTTAATTGTAGATGCTTATGTAGTTGATTCGTTATAATGTTACGAAATAAATTAAATGGTCATAAATGTTTCCATCTCGTATATAAATTAATAAAAATATAAATGATTTATATGACAGGATCCTACCTTTTTAATGCCATTAATGAAGCATCCCCGTTTAAGCGAGTCAGTTCTTGAGGTGTTTATGACAGATATTAAATACATAAAAATTCTAATTGATTTTAAAAATATTTAATTAACACAACATTTTTGTAAAATGTCGCATTACATGATACGAAATTAAGTTAGCTATATTAATGTATACATGCGTATTCGTATTACATAAACCTGACTGAAAATAATTTTCAAAATTTAAAAGCTTTGACATTTTGTGACATATGTAGAGTCTCATAACAAAACTCTTTAACCCCTTATAACGACTTGGATTGTTGATATTAATATTCCAGAGTATTAATATTTAAATCATCAATAATACATCCAAGACGATATAAAATATTTTTTGATTAGTAAAGATTCTAGTGAATATTAAGTACAATGTATTACTAAATTTGTTAACTATTAAATATTATCTGGTTTGTCTAAAATAAAAATCACAGTTCTAAATAAAAACAATGGATTTATTTTTAACTGGCAAAATAATAAGTTTCAACGTTTCAGAATTTTTATCACTCTATTTTTCCACAAAGAATTGACAAACCTTTTTGTAAATTTAAAAATTCCTTTGGCAAGAAATAAAAATATTAATCAAATATATCAAACTAAAAATCAGAGCTCTCTTCTAAAATAAAATAATAAAGTTTTAAAATAAGAATGAAAATACCACTTGGAAATAATAAAAATAAAAATGTTCACTTCTAAGTTCACTCAAAATCCAAAATAAAAATTTCAACTTCTCTTTACACTATTTGAACCTTAACTTTCAAGTCTCTGCAATTCAGATTACAAGTCTCTCTCTAACAATTATTAAAGTTCAATTAATGTTCAATTAATAATTCACAATAAAACAGTTCCAGTTAAATATTAATAAATTACTACCTTTTCAAATCTCAATTAAAGTTATTAACAAAGTTCAATTTTAATTCACTTCTCTTGCAAGCATGAACCAAATGTAACTTGTATGATTCTATTATGCTCTATTGTTCTTCGAGAATAAGTTATTCAGATTGCTCTGTAATTTCTATGAATTTAATTTTTTCCTATAAAAAAGACAACAAAATTAATTTAAAATCAGATCAGGATGACTATTTCAATAAAATGTACAATAAAGTGGTGCTTACCTCAAAATCACTCGCGGAAAAAAAATTTAAGAAAAAACGGCGCACTGCAATTAACTTTACTCACGAAAATAACCAAAAGAAGGGCGAAAATTATGAGCGGGCGCTTAAATACTTCCCTTTCCAATCACCTTTGCAGGACATCCGTGGAGCTCTCTCATTGGTCCAGCTGTATCAAACCAGGAGAACAATACTCACAATAAGACAAGTTCTAATCAATTCAAGGCAGTCAACCTGCCTTCCTAACAATTTAAAACTACCAGTGCTAACTTGCCAAAGGATTACATGTTCGATTTTACCCTGACATTTCACAATCTAATCTAAAATTAAGTCCCAATATTTCGATCCCAAAATTTTTATTTAATTTAAGTTTTAATTAAAAAAATAAATCAATGTAGCTTTAAAAACGCTACACCCCTCCAATATACTTATAAATATTTTTAAGAAAGACACATTTATTTAAAATGTGGACATTTGTTATAGCTGAACAGTTTTTACTGGTAAATTGTGAAAATAGCTACAAAGTCGTAAACAAACGATTCCATTCTTTTTTTATTGTCGCTTGATGAATCCCTAGTACACATTATTCTTTCTTTCGATTGAAGCTGATGACCGTAAAAATTGTGTCCCCGGACTACCAATATTTGTACATGCCGTAATTTTTTTAATGACTACTTCTTATAAAATTTAAACGTAAATATCTTAAAAGTAGCATTCAATAACAAATTAAGTTATGTTTTCTTTACCATTCATTACAGATCAAAAGAAATTAAGTTTAATGAAATCGGTTGATAAATGTAATAGTTCTTTCACCTATAACAATATTCAATCAGCTGTTTAAAATTTAGGCGCACTTATAACCTGATTCAAACATATCATTGTTGCATTGTGATAATAAAATATTTACCAATAATAATTGTAGGAATTACATTTTTTTTCAATTAAAATGTATTAGTATAGAATCAAAATAAAACTATGTAGTAGTAGATAGTGTTCTTTTCAATTAAAATATTTTTTATTCGGTTTTAATGGAACACCTCACGTTAACCTTCCAGTAGTTATTAGGAATAACTACTCACATTCCTATGTAAATGCAATTGTTATTTTTGTGGTTTATTCATAAAATTTATCTTAATGTACAAAATGTGTTTTTATATGTAAAAAATTATATTTTATGTAATTAATATTGGGTCATAAAGCAATATAACAAATTTTAACTTATTAAAAGTAGTTTCACAAAATAAAAATTATTAAAAGTACAAAATGGCGCTGTTGGCAAAATTATAGACTTTTAAATGTCTGAATATGATTTTAAATAACTTATACGATGGGTTCCTGGATGTTTGGTCCAGGAATAATATCTGAAAAGGTTAGTAGAGAGTTCGAGTACACTCTGTTTACGCCAGCGTGCGTTTGTGTGTAAGGTTTCAGGTTGCTTTTGTGTTGTTCCAGTAATTCTTAATACTTCAGTATTTATATGAAACTTATATGAAATTTAAGACTAGTGTAGAGAGAGCCTTGAAGCTGAGCTCCATAGGAGTTTATCATTTTCATTTAATTTTAAACTCAGGAGGAATACTATCCTTAAATCTGCCGATGCTCTATATTTAATAAACAACTTTAATGAGCAAGATAAAAGTTATTATTATTTTTTTTATTTGAAAATTTACACAAGTAGAATAAAATTATTTCATTTTTGAGTTCATCATGCGGACAATATATTGAGAAAATTAGACAATAATTATATAAGAACAATTCTTAACACACCATTTTCTAATATTAAGTTTGTAATGTCCTTTAAAAGAACGTTACGAAGTTATTTTTGATAATGGGAGGATTGTGAAGGAAACAGGATTTTTCGTTATAACAAATCAGTAACACTCAGTTTCGAGATCTGAAATCTGATTTCCCCCCAGGTGGATAACCTTACGATATGTGTAATTTTAGGTATGCACCTGAGGAAGAGTTCAGATTGGAAATCTTGAAACGTTTTGTTACTGATTTCTTGTATCATTGAACGATGAAAAATATACAGAAAAATTCTTCACATTACGAAGTAGTTATTGACTAAAACCTCACAGTTATAACTTTTAATTTCGTTGGAAGTTTTGTGGAAAGCTACGGCAGTCGCCATCACTACTTTACCCGTACTTCTTCTAATGATCAATAGAATTCTTTATGATCTAATAGATAAAGTGAGCTAAACAATCTCGATGTGAAATCCAAATCGCTGTTCACTGAAGCTAAATGCAGATAAGGATGTTCGGAGCCAATATTTGCTCTCTTACTGGATGCTCCACAATTCGGCAGACACTGGGTGTGTGTAAACATCAGCCAATCAGGCTATGCCAATAGTCGTTACCGCTCTCATATACAAACTCCCTTTTTAGCTATCTCAGAACCTATACCCCATCCCCTAGCAAATGCAACCCTTGTTAAGGAGATGCAAACGATTTCGAGTTTGCAATATGTGTTTTAGTTTAAATTCATACCTCTTTCAGATATTTCCCTTGGCACGGAAGAAGTAGAACATTTATTTTATATATTATTTATCCGAATGAAATTATAGTGTGGACATTATACCATTGCGCAATAATGTCCAAATAAAAACGGCAGAAGATAAAGGTGATAATATTGTTACATAATGTACATGAGTTTTATGTAGGCATGTTATGTTATTGAAGTGAATATTTATTTTTTTAGATGCATTTTCGTCGAGAGAAAGTTATTAAAAACATGTAACTTTTTATATTCAAATGTAAAATGTAAAAAATGTTATTATTAAAATTAATAATAGAATGTTATTAATAAAATTCATAAATGAATAAAAAAGAATGCCACTCGTTAAAGCTACAACTTCTGCACACATACTGTAAAAATGTTAGTTTTTTTCTTCAGCAGTTTTTTCATTTAGGCCTAGATAAAATTCCTAAATTATTTATTTTAAATGGCAGCATCTCCTTTTTTTACTTTTTCTCTATACAGGAAAAGTTATATTGATAAGCTATGAATTTAACATAAATAATATTTTCCAATTAAAAAATTGACTGAACCACCTTAATACAGGTATAAAAGATCTTTACAGGACGTGTTCATGTTATGTGAATAAGTACCGTAGTATTTTGAATTACAGTAAATTTGTCTTTCATACAGAATTAGTAACGTTTTAACCATAAGGAAAATTGAAAAGTTTACGTCACTGTCATGGTCATTGTCATTTTCAAAATTTGTCTCTACAAGGTGTCCAAATACTACTCGATCAAACTCACCACATGATTCGCTAGATTAAAATAAACAAGACATGTAATGTAAATATCTTGGTTTATCATTTATCTATGTATGGTTTAATATATATATATATATATATATATATATATATATATATATATATATATATATATATATACTTAGCATTCTATTGCGCCATAAACATTGTACTTGGGACTGAAGCAAGGGGTGTAGCAACGATAGCGGACTGCCACCACCCAGCTGTTCTGCGCATGCCAAGGTAAACGATTTCTCCCATGCTACACGGAAAACAAAAAACTTACTTTTGTAATCTTCAGTTTTGATGTTTAAATCGATTAGCTATGTTGAATAGAAACGGCCGTTCAAATTCTCGGGATCCTTTGCGGACACCCTGTATTTAATTGAATAGCTACAACAATTCACTAATACTTTAATTATTTTAAACCTATGTAGAAGAATCCTAAAGTTGGAGTCTGTAGTTTTCGTAGTGAAATTAATTTGATGTAATACGATCAAGACTTATATTTTCGAAACGAAAGTAGTTGTACATCAGGTATCCACACATTTATCAGTTCAATTCAAATATTCTTTTATATATAACAAACTAGGTCTAAATAAATTAACACAATTTCAGCCAAGTGTTAAATATAAGCGTAGCTGATAAACACAAAACTTACTGCCTCTCCATTAGTTACATATATGAGAGCAATATAAGTATATATATATATATATATATATATACAAAATACTACGTGTTTATATTTCACTTCACTTCAGTAAAAAGTCCTTAATTTTTCGCTTTTCATTACTATTTTATATTAACTTGTTTGCCCAATCAAGAAAGTACATAAAACATTCTCAGATCTGAGAATCCTACTTCTATCGAAAGAAAACTAGGGGGTTTTTAACAGTATTTACATTTACGGGAATTATAATAATAAATATTCTTTCATGCATTATGACAATAAAACATTACATTGCAAAAGTCAGTTTGGTATTATTAATTAAAATCCTTACTAAAAATATTCAAACTTACAATACTTATTCAAACATAATAAGCTCTTGCCCATTCGCGCCAGTTTCAATAAAACATGAGACTCGGAACTTTAAATAATTAAGTTTTATTTACATTTTGATTCTCCCAGCAGCCAGCCATGAACATAATAAAAACGCATTTGACAACAGTAGTTTTATAGTAAAGGTTAGATAATAACTTTTATGTTATATCTGCATTACAATGCTGACTAGGCACTGCTACCTCAATATTTGCTAAAAGGAACATTTATGAGTACCTTCTTAAAGTAAAACTTTTAGTTTTATTACTGGATATGTTTTATTGCCTGCTTAACAACAGAGTTGGAGTAAAGTTTGAAATAAGAAGTGATGTTATTATCAAGCTTACTCTATGCTTTAACACTATAAATCCACACAAACAGAAAATAGTGATTAATTAAAATACGGTTGTGCTGTCGTTAACAATGTTGACACAGAACAGATGATTACATTTAAAAGACTCTTTGCCTTTTTTTTGCTTGCTATAATTCAACCTTTTGATTTTTCGCAACTTCAGAGGCCAGGGAAACGTAGTCTAGAGATGTTTTAGATATAAGAATAGGTCTATATGTTACTCAGAGACTCCAAAAATGGCCTTGACAATTTCTGTTCAATCAGTTGAATGGTTTACGCATGCAAACGTAACAAACGATAATCTCACTTTCGCATTTATAGTATTAGTCACGATATATATATATATATATATATATATATATATATATATATATATATATATATATATATATATATATATGATGTGAAACATGAGTTTGTACCAACGGTGAACATTTGTGAATTAAATAATGTTTACGGCCGTAATAGACACAGAAACATTACGTTGTCGAGCATCTGTAGTAACTGCAACCAAATAGTAACATCTATTAGAGTTGATTAGACTAAACATGTTAGAACAAGCACGTCAATGAGCACCCTGCCATTGGCTGATAAGTGGGATGCAGAACATGGCTGGCCTTGGCTCTCACACAACTACTATATAATCAGGGGAGTTAGGTTGGGCTAATACTGAGATTAATGATGTCAATGAACGGTATTATTGGATACTATACGAGAGGCTGGGAAATTGTATTTCTATTTATCTCTTTGTCTGTCCAAACGATGTATAGAAAGAATTACTTATAGATATGAAATTGTTCATGAATCTTGATTTCTATATCATGATGGTGCATGTCACTCCATGCGATTTGGCAGATCGTTAGTGAAAACTTTTAGATTGGTCGTATAGAAATCATAATGGCAACCAGAAAATCAGAGAATAAATCACTTTCTAAAAAAACTAAATCCATATAAAATTTCCAAAAGTGACAAATAACACGAGTAGCCTAATTGAATGCGCTATAGAATTAAAATGTTGCATGCAAGTTAGTGAAAAATATACTTGTAACATGATTAAATGTCATCGTTAAATGATTACTCTGTTTAATAAAATAATAAAAATATTCTACCTAATAAGATTAAAGTAACCACATCACTAATTAAAAAACTGAAATCAGGAAGGACTTTCAGAGAACCATTACCATGATTACCATTATTAATAGCAATATAGAGGTAATAGAGAAAATCGTCAAAAATGCAAGTCCGTTGAAGAAATTTGGTATCTCACGCTTCCCTAGGTGGTTTAATAATGACCTAAAAAATTGCATTATCGAAAAGAAAGCTGCGCATGCACGTTTCAAGAGAATTTTCAATCTTGCCCATTATTATGAGTTCTCGAGGCTGAGGGATACTTGTAGGTCGCTGTCTCGTGAATGCCACATTCGATATTTGTCCAATGTTCAATCAAACATATCTTCTAATCCACGAGCTTTCTGGGGACTAGTTAAAGCTCAAAGAAATACTCCTGATATGCCGTCTAGTCTGCATTTAGATGATGAAGTAGCCAGTGACTCAACAAGCATATGTCAGCTGTTCTCCAGTTATTTCAACTCAGTCTACTCTCCCTCGTCACGAGTTTCACCTAGCTTTAGCTGTCCTGTCTTCGATTCTCTTTGTGTCATAACAACCTCAACAGAAGAAGTTCTCAGCAAGGTTAAGAATCTGAACACTTCTAAGGGAGCTGGAATTGACAATATACCGCCATCTATGCTTCATCACTGCCGATCTCTCTTAGCTGAACCCCTCACAGTGTTGTTCAATGAATCACTTAACAAAGGAATCTTCCCTAGCCCTTTAAAGTTGGGTTTCATCATTCCTTTAAATAAAGCAAATGATCCCAGCGACATACGGAACTACCGTCCAATCACTATTCTGCCGGCAATTGGCAAAGTTTTTGAAAGTATCGTAGTAGATAGACTGAATCCTTTTCTATCCAAAATAATCCATCCTTCCCAACATGGTTTTATGAAGGGCAAGTCTACTGTCTCCAACCTCCTGCTCTTTCAAGAATATGTTCTGTCGCAAGAACTTACCAAGTTGATACAGCCTACATCAATATGGCAAAAGCCTTCGACAAGGTCGACCACACAATTCTTGTGTCTAAGTTGCTGGGTTTACGGAGTGGCTGAACCTCTTTTGTCATGGATTTCTAGTTATCTTCAAAAACGTTCTCTTGTCGTGAGGATCGGTTCCACCACTTCCACTCAGTTCTCACCTTCTTCAGGAGTTCCACAAGGTTCTTTGCTGGGACCTTGCCTCTTCAATGTCTTTGTCAATGACCTACTAGACAAATTAACTGTAAAGGCCTTACAATTTGCTGACGACCTGAAGATTTTCATTACTGTGTCTACACCAGAAGACTCTCAAGAGATTCAAAAATAGCCTTTCAGAAATTGAGGATTGGTGTGTCAGGAATAACATGTCTGTAAATCCCAGTAAGTGCTCTTGTATAACCTATCACCGCAACAAATCCCCAGTCATATACGTATACTCTATTTCTGGTACATCCATTCCACGGTCCCAGTGTATAAAAGACCTAGGCGTTATATTTGCCAGCGACATGGGATTTTTCTGGACATATAGACCACATCAGTAGCAAAGCAAACAAGATGCTTGGTTTCAATGGATTCATAGCAAGATTCTCCAGAGGTATCGACAACCCTTCTGCTCTTCGCTCTCTGTATTGTTCCCTTGTGAGACAGCTTGTGGAATATGCAAGTCCCGTGTAGTCGCCTTACACTGTTGGCAATAGGACGAGACTGGAGGCTCTACAAAGGCGTTTTCTTCGCTTGATTGGTGTCCGGCTGGGTTTTGCCTATCTTGATGTGCCTGTGGAGGAACTGTCCTGCAATCTGAACTTGTCACCTCTTGCCCTGCGACGTGACGTGGCTGATGTTGTTCTTCTCTGGAAGATAGTGAATGGTCACATGAACTGTCCAGATCTCCTAGCTGAAATCGACCTCAGAGTTCCTGCAAACACAAGATCTCGAGATCTGCTGGGTCGAAGATACCACTCAACCAATTTCGACTTCAACAGTCCTTTCGCAAGGTTTATTCGCCTGGGAAATCAGGTTGCGTCTGGGTGTGACCTGTTCTTCGATGGACTTCACCAGGTTCGTCGGCAGGCCTCCTCTCTTCTTCTTTCTGTGAAAGACTAGAAATTGAGACCTAGTTAGCTTTAAGCTGTGTTAAGTGCATGTTCATTGCACTTAACATTGCATATAATACAACATTGTATTATATGTTGTATTTATTTAATTTCTACTGTTATTTATTAAATGTTATATATTATATTTTAATTTATTAGCACTATTTATTTATGTTCGCTCTTATCAATGTTATAATTTCGTTAGCTAGTTGATTGCTTGTTCCTGTTGCACAGAGAGTTTTTATAAATTTTTTCCTTTACGTAATTATTTATTATTCTACTTTTGTTGATATCTACCTATAATTTAGTTGTGTTTTATTGTTTTTTATATAAAGTACAATTTATTTGAATCATTTTTCTGAGTTGTTTCCATACTTCAGTAATTATTGTTGTTTGTTAATCTTTATTATTATTTTTTGTTATGTTTTGGATATTTATAACTTGTTATATCTTTGGATACTTATTATTTATTATCAAATTTTTGTATAGGCCTACCTATTTTGTTACTTTATTGTATATTTTTCATCTGATTGTATTAATTTTTTTCCCGCTGTATTTTACCATCTATGCTTGTCTTTGTAAATTGGCTGCTGCCGTTGGAAATAAATAAATAAATAGAAGTAAAGTTTACAACAAATTTAAAACCCTTTAGGTGACCTTTTTCGACAGTTATCATACAGACAACCGGCGGGAGAGAAATCACTTAGTGCTCAGCCGATAGAAAATATCCTATATCTGACCTGCGAGAATGACATATAAGGAAAAATAAAAGTTCAATCTAATATGCTGTAAAATGAACAAATGCCAGAGATATAGTCAGTATGGTATGAATAAAGACTGCACGAATTAGCTGTGTCTCAATTCTTCAAATTGAAATTATCTCGCTCACATTGCGTCACTCTCTGTGAGGTTGGACGTGAAAATATCACCATGGGCGTCATTTCAGCTTTTTAACTGGGGTGGCAAGATCTACTGGGGGGTATGGAATACCCCCCAGGTGGAGGGGGGGTCCGGGGCCCTCCCCCGGAAAATTGTAAGAAACTGGCTTTAAATTTGTTAGTATTTTAAGCTTTTTCAAGCTATTTTTACAAAAATTTTACTGCTAACAACTTAGCCTAAAACAATAATTTTTAATGAATTGAGTTATTAACTAAACCACAAGGTCCACAAGTGAGGTAATTATTGTTCACACACAACTCAAAAGTGTGCCCAATTTTAATTTATGTGTGCCCAGCCCGTTTGTTTTTTATAAAAGGAAAAATCAAGTAAACATGATCAAACAAATTTCACTTTATTCTATGTAACCAGACTGCATCCACAAGTTAGTTTTAAAACAAAATGAAGCCTTCTCTTCTGGCTTGAATTGAAGTCATCAATTACTTTTGAAATGTCTATTTCTACACTCCTTTCAATAGCCAAAAGGGCTAACGAAGACAACCTCTCCTGGCCAATAGAGTTTCTAGTATATGTCTTTAACCGCCGTAAGCATGAAAAGGATCTCTCACACGATGCCGAGTTCATTGGAATTGTATAGTACAAACGAAAAAGTTCAAAAAGCATAGGGAACACACTTTTCAAAGATGTTTGTACAAAAACGTCAGCTCTTTCTTGGATACTTTTGCTTCTTGATTCCTCCGTTCTGTTAAAACAGTTTAGTTCAGACAGAAGAATGTCATAGTCTAAACTATAGTATTTACACACATACTGTACACTGGCTGTGTCTATATCACTTCCACCTAGAACTTTGCTTAAGTGGTTAAGTACATCTAGGTTGTTTTCTTGAAGCCTGGCCTCTATCTCCTCGCTTAGGATATCAATAACTGGCCAGAGGATTGAAACTTTGTAGTACTGTTGTACAGATTCAAATGGAGCTTTACTCCCACCCCCGATTTTTGAGGGAATTTTGCCCTTTCTTGGCAACTCGGCAGCTCTAAACCCGCACGTGTCAGCAATTTCTGTGCAGTGATTGAACAACTTGGTGAAAAACTCATCTGTTCTGAAGGATTGCAAAACTTCAAGTGTGCTGTTTTTTACAGATTTCACAACTTCATAGGTCACACACTGCTTGACTGAAGGGTCTTTGACAGTATGTCACATTGTGTTAGAACTCTCCTGAGTAATAGAAGGTCAAATACAAAGTTGAAGTCCTCCATATTTTTCAACAAAGCATTGGCTTGTCCACCACTGTCAGGGTCTGTTTCAGAAATCTCTCGTAGTGTCGTAAGAGTGGCATCAAAATTATCTAACAAAGAACGCACTGCTTCGACACGGCAAGCCCATCTGGTATCACTCAAAGACTTCAATGTTGCTGTTCCACCACTAAAGCTTTTTGCACTTTTTTGAATGTTTTCAAAAACAGCATGTCTTTTAGTTGATTTCTCAATGAAGTTGTAAAAGACTTTGAAGCACAAAGAAGGTGTTTCTTATTGAATTCACGCTTGTGCAACAGCTTACAATGCACAAGTTCAATATATGTGCATTGCAGTGAATGTACATTGCCATGGGGGCTTCTTGTATAATTCTAGCTGCCACTCCTTTGTAGGGACCCCTCATGTTCGAAGCCCCATCATAGCACTGAGCACGCAGATGTTTAATATTCAAGTCCAGTGAAATCAAAACGTCCTTAAGTACATTTGCCAGTGTATCGCCATCAGTTCTTCTAGCACGGTAAAACCCCACAAACGACTCATGAACTTCTAGTTTATCATTAACATGTCTCAAGACAATAGCTACTTGCTCGTGCTTTGCTATGTCTTGGGTCTCATCAGCTATAATGGCAAAAACATTTGCATCTTTAACTTCTTTGGCAATGTGCAAACTTAATTTGTTCCCCAATTATGGACAGAAGCTCATTCTGGAAAGTCGCTGAAGTATATTGAAAATTTTTGCGATGCTCTACAAAGAATTTGTTTACTAAACTATTATCTTTGGAACGAAGCCTCATCAGCTCCAAAAAGTTTCCTCTGTTTTTTGAATCTGTAGATTCGTCATGACCTCTTAGAGCAATAGATTGTCTCCCACAAAATATCAGGGATTCACACAAAGCCTCTAAGTACAATCTGTTTTCTTGTACTTCTTCTGAATACTTTTGATTTACTTTTTCAATAACAGTGCCACTTTTGTCGGCTTCTCTTAAAGAACTGAGTTTAGTGTTACTACTTCGATGCGAGTTACTCTTTTCATGATTCTCAAATACTTTTACAGCTTTCTTCCATTTGGAAAACCCACTGAGTGTAAATACATTTTCTGCATTTTTTTTCTTCTGGGCTGTAAAACGAACGGCAGGCAAAACAGAACGCTTTGTCAGTTAGAGGACTGTATTCCAGCCAAGGATACAGTTTATACCACTCTGGCCTAAATTTCCTACCATCCGTTTTAGGGAAATTTAATTCTCGTGGTTGGAATGAGCCTTCCCTAAAAAACGCCTTAGCCAAACCTGGGCCATGAGCAGGATCACGTTTATTAATTACAGTGATTGTCAATTGGTCAGATGAACTAGAGGAACAGCTAGGACTCTGCACTTCATCTGTAGGAGTAGTTGTGGTATCTTCATTTGTAGTTGTGGTTGTTAACTGAGCCGATGACGAATCTAAAACGTCTACTACAGCCGGTTCTGGTTCATGTTCCAAAACAACTCCTTCTGGTAGTTCATCTTCTAACCGTTTCTTTTTGTTTGCTGGGCCTGAGCTAAAGTAGGACAGCAACGAACTCTGCCCTTTTTTGTTCTTCTGAGCCTGAAAAAACCCCATTAAGAATAGCAAAAGAACATTTAAATAATGGCAAAATGCTACTAGAACACAGAGTCCTAAACCTAAAATTAATACAAGTCTAATATAACATGCATAGGCTTTGCACAATTTTTTTGATTTTGGGCGCTATTGTGTGTGACACTATTTCTCATCTCTTTGTTTTGACATCGTACCATTTGATAGGGGATTGAAAGGGCAACAAAAAAGATGCCCTGACATTTGACTTCAAGTTTATGGTTTTCATACAATTTAGGTTAAGAAATTTTAAATGGCAATAATTTTGAAACTAATGATTGAATTAAATTGGTAATTCTTCTGAATATGGATATTGTATTAGATAAAAACCATGCCAAGTTTGAGTTAAATCGGTCAAAACATTCTCGAGATATAAATAAAAATTTAATAAAACAAAATGGTAGATATCTCAAAAACGGTGTTTTTAAGAAAACCATTATTCTTCATTTTTACTTTATTTTGATTTATCTACCAAAGTTTTGTTTTTGTAATTTTGGGAAATTTTGTGTAAAATTTGTATCGGAATAAACACAGCCTAACAGCCAATGAGTAAAACAGTCATACTTTTTATTTGCATACTGTAAACTGTACTTAAGAAGCTGTAGGCGTACACGAAAACCCAAGTCTGCCTACATTACCAGGTTTCGAAATAGTTTAAAATTTGCTATTAATCTGGTATTTTTATTACACATAATCTTTTTTTGCCTAAAGATAAAGTTCATTTAGTGCCTTACTCTACGAGTTGATTGTAAAACATGTATTTTAAATAATTGCAAGACCATAAAAGATCTGGATGTTTACTAATTATTTTGTATGACCTTTTTAGTCATTGGCTCTTCGACACAAACGTCTGCAGCCTGACAGCCACGGCATTGCAAAAACAGCTGTCAAACACAGGAAGGCGGGAGTTATTAAAATGACAGTAACATAACCTAATTAGAGGTATAAGCTGAAATTACTTAATTTCAGGTGATTGGATGGTATCGTTGTTATTTTTACATATATAGGTTAAAGTAGTGTTGCGTTAAATGTGAGGTTATATGACATCGGTAAAAGCATTTAGGTGGCCAAACAAACAAAAATAAACCTAGTATTCCATACCGTACTATAAAACAAGCTACTTCCCTTATATATGCAAAAACTTCTCCTATACCAACCAATTACACCTATAAAATGTTTAAACAACTAAAACCATAACCGTAACAATGCAGAACTAACTGGCAGAACTAATAAAGTTAGAAGTTGAGGTTATGTTTTTTGGGGGCCATTTATTGAAATCTAGTCAGTAAAAAGATTTTTCTATTTTTCAGCATTAGGCCTAGTTGGATGTAAACAAAGATGGGGAAACTCCAGAAACTGACCAACACCTAAGTTTAACCTACGAAATAAGAAATAACTGAACTAAACTTACCATCTCTTAGTCCATGCAATCATACGACGGTTCACTTGAAATGTAATTCACATCGTACTGCAACTGCACTAATCGAATACATCTACTGAGGAGTAAGGTTAAAGTAGGCAGGCGACACGACAGACGTTGTCTGCTTCTAGCTGTAAAGACAATATACTACAACAGGTGCCCTGTTGCCAAATCTCCCTCGCCAACTGTGTATTACAGAGTTGCCGTTTCCAGACGGCAGACGAGAAGCAGCCTACATTGCTCATTCTCGCTCTTCACGCATTTAATGTTCCTTATTTCATTTCGTAAATTCTACTACACCAATATTTCATTTTAAGTTTATGATTTACAAGTTTTTAAAAGACGTGCTATCTTTCTGTGCTAAACTAAGCAAAATTAATGGAGAATTGATAAAGTTAAAAGGTTCCCTATTGGTAGACTTGTATTTTCCAGTTTTAAGTAAGTTATATGTAAATTATTTAGACATTTACTTCAAAATTCTGGGGTGGCAAAATACCGGGCTCCACAATTCTGGGGTGGCAACTGCCACCCCTTGCCACCCCCAAATTACGCCTATGAATATCACCCTCTTTGGAGTGACAAAGTAAACGCGGAAAGTACGTTGCTTGTACACATTAGAATAGTTAGAGTTAGAGTAAAAAGTAAAAGTAAAAGAGTTAGAGTAATGCAGACAAACTGAGGAGACTGCATCACCGAAATGAATAATGGATGAACATATTGCGTCACTCTCTGTGAAACTTACAACCTCTTTTGTATGATAAAGTAAAGCGTGAAAGTGAGTTGTATGTAAGTAGTAGCACTCTTTGGGAGATTGGATTTGATGATTTTAACCTTTTAGATATAAAAGATAGTTATCTCCGATCTCTTGAAGATCACTTTGTACAATTACCACTTTAAAACCTGGCACTTTAAGAGTTATACTAAATATAATACATTATCGTTTAATAAGTCTGAAATATGACAAATATAGGAT
The DNA here is from genome assembly GCF_021130785.1 of Homalodisca vitripennis. Lineage (NCBI taxonomy): Eukaryota > Metazoa > Arthropoda > Insecta > Hemiptera > Cicadellidae > Homalodisca > Homalodisca vitripennis. Next base: position 90,223,759 of record NC_060214.1, on the reverse strand, counting down.
AAGAATAACTAAAATGTATAGTATTGGTTTATTCCGCCATCTCTTTTTCCTCTCCAACACATACCCACTTATATATTACTTTTCTTACAACCTCTTTCAATCGAAGCAGTTATAGACCATTATAGAAGTATTAATCATCTTATAAACGGCTATCGGTATGTGACCGAAATTCGACGAAATTATGTTCATTATAAAGAGAGAAATTAACTCATAAGATTGAAACGCATTGATCCCAAAATTATTTGATCACTCATATGACACACTACAACACCTAAACAAAAATTAACTACAAGTTTAAATGGAGTTAGAATCCTGTAGGCGTAATTGCTACGTAAAAGATATGGCAGTAAGTGTTGAATATATATAAATTTCGTCATATAGCTCTTATATATATATATATATATATATATATATATATATATATATAATGGAAATGTATTTTCGAAAATCCTATCAATAAATCTTGAAAATGATTCAGTACAACAATGAACGAGTTAGAGGCGGAGTTGTGGAGAAACTGTTATAAAATTACAAGTTCCACAACAATCTCTCAATCACGCCGAGACGGCTGGGAACAAAGTAGTTATCTCCTTAACTAGTGTTTTGTTACCAACAGAACTCAGAAAACTAGTTAGAGTATCAGCCCAGATTCTTAAAGATTAAATTATCTCTATACTGAGTCTCACTCAGTGGTGTAACTAGGACTTGGTTTTGCGGGGAGGGGGTGAATTAGATTAAAGAGCACACTAAAACGGTGGAGTGGGTGGATTCAATAAAATTTCTTAGACCTAACTTACAATTTATTAGAAACACCTAATTCATGGTTTAACATTTGATTATTGCATACCCTTTCAACCTCATACATTTTTTCACAAGCGTCTTGCAAAAATGCCAGTATTTATCATAATGACTCTGGATAAAAATCTCAGAACGAATTAGACATTTTGGGTGAGTTTGTTAACATATTATAGAGCTGAAGAGATACATGGCAATGGATGTCACTTACATGTCACTCTTACCTTAGTGTGGACAGGTAGCTCATTACCGTTGATAAAACCGTTCAGAGCTGCAGAGCTACATGGGAATGGGAGCCTCTTGCTTGTAACTCTTACCTGAGCGTGGAAAAGAAGCTCATTACCGTTGATAAAACTGTTCAGAGCTGCAGAGCTACATGGGAATGGGAGCCTCTTGCTTGTAACTCTTACCTGAGCGTGGACAAGAAGCTCATTACCGTTGATAAAACTGTTCTGAGCTGCAGAGCTACATGGGAATGGGAGCCTCTTGCTTGTAACTCTTACCTGAGCGTGGACAAGAAGCTCATTACCGTTGATAAAACTGTTCAGAGCTGCAGAGCTACATGGGAATGGGAGCCTCTTGCTTGTAACTCTTATCTGAGCGTGGAAAAGTAGCTCATTACCGTTGATAAAAACTGTTCAGAGCCGCAGAGATACATGGGAATGGGAGCCTGTTGCTTGTAACTCTTACCTGAGCGTGGAAAAGAAGCTCATTACCGCTGATAAAACTGTTCTGAGCTGCGGAGATACATGGGAATGGGAGCCACTTGCTTGTAACTCTTACCTGGGCGTGGACAAGTAGCTCATTACCGCATGTATCTTTGCAGCTCTGAATAGTTTTATCAAAAGAGAGTTGTAAATTGTATTACATACAAATTAACGCTATTTTAAAATAATTATTCTTGAAGTATATAATAATTTTATTGTCTCCAATGAATACTTTACAAGTTACTGTACAACCCTGGATGGAACTACAAAATATAGCCCAAATGGCTTAATGTGGTTATACACTCTTGGAATTGCTATTAAATATAAAAATAATCTATCTGATCAATTAAATAATAACGGAATCGTGACTTTAATATTGTTTATCACATACTTGACTTATCACAGGTATAAACGTCGAATACAACCTCAGTCGCTCAGCGATAAGCAGTGAATTAGAAGCCAACGCAGTAGCCTACCGGTACTTTTGATTGCATATTGGTGAGTATTTAACTTATAGAATATAATATGGATTATTAGGGTTTGAAGATTCTTTAATATTAGATGGGTATAACCATCTGAAAACATTCCTCCACTATTGTGTCTTTTGTATTTAAATTGGTCACCTGATAAAAGTTTCAAATTACGGTATCAAATTTACTCTATAATTTTTTGGACTTACAAATGTGTAAGAACATAGGGTTGAATATACGAGTACAAAGAATTAAATGTACGCGACGTTTATGTTTACGCATTAATAAAATATAAAATTAGGCTTAGGCCAAGACAGTAATTTTGAATTTAGAAAATTTCCAAGAAAATTTAGGAAAATAAACGATAGAACGTCAAAATATCGTTGCAACAAAACGAATGTCTAGTTATTAATTTTCTTTTAGTTTTAGACACTAACTATTGTAATAGCTATACATAGAGTAATAGCTTATAGCTGCAAGAGCTTTTTAAAATGCTAGTTCAACCTAATCTATTAGGCTTATTGCTAATATTCTCTTGAAAATATGAGTTATCTTGATAAAGTGTTTGCTAGAGAACATCGAACATTTTATACCTATTTGCACCTTTACTTACTTGAGTATACAGGTGTAAATTAAGGCCTGATATGCCTGAATATATTCCAAACGGATTGAGATATCGATGTTCAATGTTCACCATACCTATTAAAATACTTTTTTGGACTTTAAAGGATAAAAATATCCCCGCCCCTCTGATTTTCAAAGGGCGTAGTAGAGGTCACTTTACACTTTAAAATTACAACCCCTATCTTGTGACGTGTCATTTTAAAGGTAAATTAAAAAAAAACACAATGACGTGAACAAAACATCTCTATGACGATACAAGCAAAAGTCATGGACTAGTATATCCCTTACATTTTAATGTAACCTATAAAAAAGACATCTTTTACCAAAACCATGCACACCAGATACAATAGATACTACGTAAAGGAATAGGTTGGGCCTAAAGGGACCCAAAGGGGTCTATAATTAACAAAAATAAAGGAAAATATATAAAAATTAGAACTCTGTTTGCAATGGTTATACAAGATCTAAGTGCTTTCATAAAATATGTTTAAATGTTTTAGATTCTGAGAAAGAAAACGTATGGACTAGCAAACTTGATGCAAATCGAAGGAGCTACTAGAAGTAACAAATCTAATGTCTTGTGGTTTACAGACACCCTGTTATTACCACATATAGCTTGCTAAGAACCACATGGCAAAAGTTTATCTTTTTGTTCTTAAGATCAGAGTTATAATAGATGAAAAGTAGAGTTTTAAGGTTAGAACTGACATAAATCCTGTTAAAATTATAGAATAAATATTTTACGGACCTACCATCCTATATTAAAAAATAAGATGGAACTTATTTGTCTGCTAACATTTTTTGTGATATTTGACAATACAATTTTGGAAGACCGTCGATTTTATGAATAAAACTATAAACTATGAAAATTTAACGATTTTTAAATTAAAAAAAAAAAAAAAAAAAAATACTTATAAGTGTAGGAGAGATCGTCTTTTTCTGTAAAACATAATTACACGATACGACCAAACAAGGAATAAATTTGTTTATAAGAAAATGGGTTTTTACGCCTAAGAATTTCCAAATTAAGTTCTATTTTGGTAGCTGCTTGTCAGTATTAAAAATCTCTACATTCCTTTAAGGATTATCATTAATCATTTAATTATATATCACACACGCTATATTCGTGGTATTGTGCCTTAAACTGTAGTCCTATCAAGTTTATTACTTTACCCTTTCGTAGAAATAGGATATATGTTATAATAAGCACACATGTACTTAATAATTTCATGTTAAGCCGTAATGGACTTTGTACTGTTTCAGGAAAATGGAGCCCGAAGTCCCATCTTGGCTGAATGAATCATATTTGGCAACTGTTCTCCAAGGCGGGGTAGACCAGGAACCAAGGGTAACGGTGACCAGCTTTACTGCAAAGTCAGCTCTACCTCTAGACCAGAATTATGGAACTTACGTTTTCAGAGTAAAGGTACAATACACACTCGGGGAGTCAGTTGACAAACACGTTATCTCACTAATAATTAAAAACACCCGTTTCTCACGGGTTTCTCAGTGAATACATGGAGAAAATTGATCTGTTCAACAGAGAACAAAGGTTTTATGCCGATGTACTATCTCAGTTGAACAAAAGAGTAAAGTTTGAATTTGGCCCTAAGGATTTCTACTGCCCTGACAGAAACAGGTTGGTGCTGAAAGATTTGAACGAAGATGGCTACGTAATGGCCGATAGATCCAAACAATTGGATTTTTCTCATTGCAAATTAGTTATGACGTCCATAGGGAAATATCACGCATCTTCCGTATCCTTACAACACGAAAACTCACAGCTTGTTGAAGAAGCCGGCTCAGAGAGGTTGTACTACGATGAAGGTCCTTTTAAAAAGGAGGTGAAAGGATGGGTTGAAACTTCTTTGAAGTTAGTAAGTGATGTTCTGAGAGAAATGAAAGGATATGAAAGCTATGGAGATTTGATGCTCAGCAAAGTTGACGGGATCTGGGAGTACCTTGTGACGGTATTTAAACCTAGAAAACAGGCAGTGAATGTTCTCAACCACGGGGATTTGTGGGTGAACAACATGCTGTTCAAATATAACAGTTCTGGAACTCCAGTTGCTGTGAAGTTAGTCGACTTCCAGTACCCAAGATATTCATCTCCAGCAGTTGACCTCATCTACTTCATCTGGACTAGTGCGGACGAGGGTGTTCGAGAAACCAAGCAGGAGGAACTGCTCGACATCTACCTGCAGACTTTGAATTCCACCTTGGAGGAGCTTGGGTGTCAGGAGCGGCTAACTGCAGAAGAGTTGCGGCAGGATCTGAGAGCACTGGCGGACTGGGTCCTCGTCCTGATTTGTCAGCTGCTACCCACAGTGCTTTGCGAGCCTAAAGACGTCATCAAGACGGAAGATTTCAAACAGGAAGATTTTGATCCTGAAAAACCCGATGAAAGAATAGAGAAACGGTATCAAGGGAAGCGATTCAAAACTGCTTTACCAACAGTGTTGAAACAGTACCAGTCTTGGGTGTCGTCTTAATGAAAAGGGAGGAATTGAAATTTCTAGCAATTCCACATATGTTTTTAATCACATATAAGCTTTGTTTGTAATTAAAATAAATGCCAAAAAACGATTTCATCATATTAGAGTTTATCTAGTATTTGCATATTAAATGTTTAAGTTATTTTTCTTAAAGTGATTTTTTGAAGCGATATATTATATTTATTGATTATTTATTTTATTTATTCAAAGTTTTCTTGAAATATATATATATATATCTTATAAATATATGTACTCGTATATATACTATATACATATATGTGTGTGTGTGTTTAAGTATATATCTTCTCAATAAAAAACAATATTTCAGACTTAAATGACACCCTGTATATATATTGTTTTTTTGATTATTGAGTACATATATATATATATATATATATATATATATATTAAAACAAATATATATAAATTTTTGTCGAAATATATATATATATATATATATTTCAACAAAAATTTCTGATTACGTTCATAATCAATTTAGATTAAATTTAAATAAATTAAATGGTGGTTAATAAATTAAAACTCTCTACGCTGGATTAGACGAAACAGAATATTTATGAATATAGTTGTGTGTTGAATATGTAATTTATAATAACGTGTAATGCATATACTATAGCAATATGAAAAACGTGTCTGTATAGCGATTTACACCATTCTTCCTTTATGGTGCACGAAAATAGACGGATTAGGGTATACTAGGTAGGCTAGACAGGATATATGATGCATTTACAAATGGAATTGAAATAAGCATTACGTTTACTGAAGAACGTTTTTAGAAGATTCTAAACCGTATGTGTAATCTTGGAAAAAACTGTAATTATGCCAGACCTTGTATTGAGTAAGAGGCTTTACTGAAACTGCATGCTCATGCAAATCTATAGCTCAATCCATTCTCGATACAAACGGATAGATGATCAGACAAGAACTAAATTTGCATCCAAACAGATAAAATAGAAATTTGCAGACTACTGAAAGATTGGCTTTATTCAATTACAGTGAGCCAAATTCCATTGGGGACATGCAAAATCATCAAGATCAAATGAAATGATTGCATGTATAAAATGTTTTATACAAAATTTAAAGTTTAAAAATGAATTCACTATAGATATATTGCGGGAACACATGCAGAAGATGAATTTTAGTAAACCTCTCAGTAATAGCAAAATATACGACATAAGGTCTAAATATCAGTTCATTCCAGGAATTTTTCACCGAACTAGCTCTCAAACAAATCCACTGTAAGGATATGTACCAGCATGGATCATGCCTGTATATACGTGAGATTTTATGCTTAATTACAAACGTATGTCAGGACATTCTCTAAATAAATATCCTGCAGATTGTTAGGCTGCTCTAGCACTCAGCCAAATACAGTAGTCATATTTCATTCACATCGTCGAACTAAATAGAAATGAAGGTTTGAGTTAAATTTCAATTTTATTGATAGTTTTCGATGTATACTGTGGATAGACAGAGAGGAAAAACGTTTTTTCCAGACTCACGGATTGATAGGCTTCATATTTTGCAAATAAAATCCTCCAAATAAGACAGACCTCTTCAACGTATCGGTTTGCAAGCTTAAATATATATTACCATAGCAATTGATAAGACCAAGCATCAGTGCACTCTACTGGACACTGAATCACCTGGCTCCCTAAATGCTCTTTACTATAGTTTGTAACTTTAAAACGCTCTACACTTGGAAATCCAGTACATTGCCTACTTTAATATTAGCCAAGTTTCACTATAAAAAGGTAAGAGTATGCACACAAAAGGTAAGACTGTAGCTCATGTATTCTCCAGATGTCTTACGGTCGGAGACAGAGAATCATAAATATATTTTTTAACATTTTTACATCATAGCGGAAAAAAGTACCAATCAACCTAGAAATTTTTTAATGAACAAATTCACTATCGTAAAAACTTATTCTTGTTTATGCAGAAATAAAGTATCATGTAAAATTAAAAACCTGCAGTTGATTCCTTCTTCCGATACATCTAGCCACATGACACGTTAAAATGGGTCACTTTTATACACCTATGATTTTTCGTTGCCATCATGGTTTTGCATGAAAACAATGTCAACATGATTTTCCTTTCTCTTTGCTAAATAAAAGGGAAAATTCTGAATGAATAACTTTATAAATGAATAAAAATGTGTTTCATCTGTAATAAATTCGAGTTGATTAAATTACTAAACATTTTGATTGAAAGTTCAATATAATTCCGTTTGAATGTATGGGACAGTGAAAAAGTGAAATAGGTTAAGTCATATGGGAAATAAAATAATAAGAATTAAAGTAGAAATTTTAGTACAGCAAAAATTCTTTTTTAATGAAATACGAGTAAAAAATTTCATCTCTCGATGGAAGCGTCCAAAAGTCAGAGTAAAGTTTGCAAGTTGCACTCAAGTATATTAAGCCTAGCAGTCGGTTACTTAAGGCAAAGGCGAGCACAAACCTACAAAAGGAAAATAAACCTCTATCTTTTATTTCTTTTAAGTTATTTGAATACTGAGTGCAAACTTTTGTAATCCAATTATTATTTTTCTTTAACATTTTCAACACAATCACTTAGACCACTGAATAGTTGTACAATTAAATTTGTGAGTTTTGTAGGATTTTATGAGAGTTTTAGATATATAAAGTAACAGAACAATATATCGGCTAACTGACCTTTCCTGGGTGAGGGAGTTTCTACCATCGAGAGAGTGGGATATTTAAATTAATTCAGCTGTACCACTATCTCGTTTCCAGTTAGTGAATGATCTTTTCAAATGGAGAGTTAGACAATAATATAACCACCTCTATTGTCATCACTACTTATTAATATAACCAAGCTGTCTATCTCTCAAGATTTTAGCTATCAAATGGAGATAATGCAAATAATCAGGTTATATTTTTGAGTGAGACATAACACTCTGTTTGAAGTATGACTCAGGGTCGAGTTACACGCTCATTTATACCACGTAAGGTATACTATAGTACAAGGGGTGTGCTAATATATAAACCATAGTTTTTATAAGATTAATAATACTGATTCATTATTACACTCTGAAGTAAGATACCGACATCTCACCTTACAAACAACTCTGATTAACTTTAACCTTACATAGCCTTTAGAAACATAATCTAATCAACTTCCCTTTAACTGGACCGTTAATTTTGGCTCCACAGATGCTGATGATTGTGAGGTATTGCCACCACGAAGCTTAACGATCACGAAATCCTTGACCGCGAGCCGCCTAAAACAACCACAAACTAATCAGCTTCAAGCCGAGGCATTAATTTAATAACATAATATTAAAATTATTTAAAAAGAAGAATGCATTAAATGTAAAAGTTACTATAAAATACGATAGTATAATATACACAAGAGGTTCTTGGATTAATAACTACTATTGATGTATATAAAACAAATTCTTCGTGATTAACTAAGACAATTTTTTTAACGAAAATCACCACGCTTGTACCGGAAGTGGTTATGTAACGGCCTATGAAGCCATCCTGAGTAAAGGATGTTTTTACCATTGAGGAAGTTCGATACGTAAACTAATTTGTCTGTTGTAAATTCCAACTTAAATTTTATATTATACGTAATATTTTATATTATAATTTATTATAAACGATATAAATGATTTAATTGTTTATAAAATACCAAAATAGTAGAATAATTTCAAAAATAACTGCAAGATGATATTTTTTTTTAAAAGCAACGAGACTCCAGTAGATTTATCCGATGAAAAAACTGTAAACTTCCATCGTAATGTACGTGACATTGCAACACGTGACTACTGTTAAGAATTACGTAATCTCATACCTAAGGGTTGGTCACGGTTTTGATACAAATACGTGTTTCTAGCACAACAGGCCACTTCGAGGGGAGTAGTAATGTGGAAAGCGGCGTTGCATTTCAGCTAGGCTCGATAATTGTCCAGTAAGTTGTCCTCAGCGGTTCCTGTTCGATGCGGAATTTTAATTTTAACACAGTCAATTTTTATTCTTAAAACTAACAATTAAATGTTTTCATGTCATTTTGAAGTTGTGATGCATTTCAATAGAAAGTATAATTTTACAGGGAAATTTTACTAACCATCCAAAATATAGGTTACTTGCTTATCGTATTTATAACTAAGTGTTTAGAAAAATAAAAGATTCTCCACAGATATCCAACTTAACAAGATCACTACAAATATTTGCAACAAAATAACAATAATGCAAGAAGATGCATCGAATACTCATTACTAATAAGTAAGACTAAATGTTGTATTATATAAGAGTTGAATGCATCATAAACATTCATAGAGTAAAGAAATAACAATAAAGTGGAGATTATCACAGTCGAAATTTGTTTTTGTGGTACACTCCTTAGCTCCCTCATTGGAACCGTGTAGGCCTTGTTTCTGAAATCTACCATACGAGGCCATTTTCAAATTTATCAGTAAAAACTGACATCTAATTAATAGTATAATAAAATAAAATGAGCTTAAGGCATAAGTTGCAACATACCTAGTTATTTCTAGCAAACTCACGACAATACTTTTGCATATTATTGTTCAGTAACTTATGCTAAATAATTATAGTTTTTGTAATAAATGTAATTTTAATATTGTCAGAAAACTTCTTCTCTATACTTTTTTAACTGGAGAAATAACTGAAGAAACCTGTGTAAGGTTACTTCTAATGGTATGGAACTATAGTTATTCGGTTTCATACTTTATATCTAGCTCACAATACGATAGTCATTACTCGATATGTAATTTATCTTTTTGTCACACACACACACACACACACACACACACACACACACACACACACACACACACACACACACACACACACACACACACACACACACACACACACACACACACACACACACACACACACACACACACACACACACACACACACACACACACACTTATTTCCTCTTTGCAATAAACTGAAATCCACAAACACAAAATTTTTCCCAAATTCACAGTTAGATCGTTTACTGACAATTAGTAAACTAAATAGTCGGTGAAGGTTGGGTATAAATCAATTACATTACAACAACATCATTACAAAAACCCATACAAAGGCAGTTATGAAATGTACACAACACAGCATTGAACTCTTTGTCGGGAATGTAACGGTGGATTTATTTATTATTCATGACGTCACAATGCAATTTGGGCTCTTTACTGGATTGGACATTAAATATTAGCCAGTTCTGCCAACACAATCAGTATAACTGGTTTGGAGGTATACTGTAAGTTCCTAAAACTGGCAAACCTTCCTTGCTTTTAAGTAATGATAAAATATCTTGAAATAAAAGGAAGTACAGCTAATTTCCCACGATGCAATGTTAATAATAATGTAATGTTAAGGTATTAGTTCTTACATACTGGAAAGTTACAACAAAGTAACACATTTTATAGGAATCTTTTTATACAGTTCGGAAAGTGGATTATGCAATGGAGAATATAAAAGTCGCTAAAAAATAAAACTAAACACATAGTCGCTTTAGTGTTAGTGCTAATAGAACAAAACTGGTTTGGAGGTATACTGTAAGTTCCTAAAACTGGCAAACCTTCCTTGCTTTTAAGTAATGATAAAATATCTCGAAATAAAAGGAAGTACAGCTAATTTCTCACAATGCAATGTTCATAATAAACATCGAGAGAAAACGAGAAAACCGCAGAATAAATAACATAGCAACACGTGTACCTAATAACATCAGTAATACACTTTAAATTTTATATTAGGTACACGTATTGCTATGTTAATTATTCTGCGGTTTTTCTCGTTTTCTCTCGATGTACGCCTAGTGAGTGACAGACTTCGCTGAAGTAGCAAGTAACATTTCAAGTGTATGGCTGATGTTATAGGGTAGCCTACACGTGTTGCTAAGTTATTTATTCTGCGGTTTTCTCGTTTTTTCTCGAAGTATGCCTAGTGAATGACACGCTTCGCTGAAGTAGAATGTAAAATTCCACGTGTATGGCTGATGTTATTAGGTACACGTGTTGCTATGTTATTTAACCTGTTGTTTTACAATGATTACTCATAAGACCATTATAAAAACGCTCACTAACACTCAGCAACATCACATGCAACATCATGCACAATCTTGAGCTTGATGTTTATTACAGAGAAATTAAATGTAAATATAAATGTTTATTTAAGTAAATTTTCAGGGATTTAGCCCAATGAGGAAGCAATTTTATTAATCTAGCCTCTCTAGGACTGAATGTTTGAACTGTTTATGAAAAAAATGCATGCATTTACTAAAATATTAATATAATGATTTTGGTTACAGATAAATTAGTAAAATGTTCAGGACATTTTAGTCTGTTTGGCTGTTTCTACAATAGTGTTTGTTGCTTTCTCCAAATAAATTTTTATTTAATTTTTTAATACGTATTTACATTTTTTTTAGTAAGGAAAACAAAAAATCAAAAGCAACTGTTAATATTCTATTACTTATATTGTATATCTGTTTCAGTAATTTTTTTATTCAAAACACCACAATAGTTTTTTACATGGAAAACTAGTTTTTCTTGGATTACTTAATTATAAAGCATAATAAAAAAAAAATTAAAATTAACTTACAATTTTTCACTTGTTGATGATTTTATAACAAGCTCCTGACTTAGTTGTCTGGGATACAAGATAAAACTGTTTGTTTAGTACAATTTTTATTATTAAAATGATAATTAAAATAAACGATTTAAAATACAAACAATGACCATTAATTTACATTTAATAATTCACTTTTACGTTTTTTTAATTTAATTTACATTTTATATTTCTACTTATAATGTACCGTACACAAATTATCTTGTTCCATGAGGTCGCGAAAGAAGTAAACTCATTTAAAAACCATAAAAAGACACTAAAGATTTAGAACACGATACATAGTATGTAAGCAGAACATTGAAGTGGCAAAAATTTATCATGTGGCAAAATGTAAACAATAACAAAAGAAGCTATTAGTTGTGGTTCCAATGTGCAAAAATAACGAATCGAAACAGAATAATTGCTTATAATGATGCGCGAGGTTTTAATGTAAAATCTACACAACTAACATAGATAATGCGGAGTATGACAAAATGATACTTTTATGATCGTGTATTGGATATTTTTCGATTCATAACTTTTAATATAATTAATAAAATAATGAAAATAATCGATTATTTTGGCTTATTATGTTTCTATTATTTTAAATAATCAAACTAAGTTGAAGCTCAGATTCCAAATGTTTATCAATCCCTTCATATTTATAAATTTATTATTAATTTATGCGAACTAGTTAAAATAAAACGCCTTGTTTATAACTTATTATTTTTTAACAATTTTAGGTATACTGCATGTAATTTTTATTCATTGTATAAACATAATAATGAAAACGTCATCACAAATGCAGGTAAAATTGATAGCCTTTAAAATGCATTTAACACTCCAATTACTGTAATTAATTGACTATATTAAGTTAAGAATGATAAACACATGTTTCAATCACATTGATTATTATTCATTATTGATTATTTGTTGGTTAGTTTTTGATTACTAAAGGAGTCAGCAGAATGTAAAAAAGCCAATTTAATATGTAATCTGCAATACTTAACTTAGATATAATTAGATACTTAAATTTGTTTTCTTATCTAGTCAGCTATATATGAGTAATATTATAGGTAAAAATTTGCTCAAGAAAGGGAAGCTACGATCGATATAAAATAAAGTATGATAGTATACCGTTATACTGTCATCGTTTTGCAACTCCTTAATGGTGAATTATCTATAGTCTTGACTAATTAGTTACACTCATCGCCGCCAGGTGTTAAAGTAGCAATAAGCTTTGCACAGTTGCCGATAGAAATTGGAAGCAGTTGTACATTTCACCGTTAGGTTACAGAACCATAGTATCCTTTGTGTTTAACGTTTGAGGATGAAATCTAATTAATTTTAAAGAAATAATCTTTTGAGTTAAAGATTTATTAATTAATTCGCACACAATCTAACGCATAGCTTGAATCTTATAATTATTATAGTTTCTGGTGATAATTAGATGTCATTGAAAAGTTATGGTAAGGAAACTTCGCTTAGTAAAAAGTAACTTTCTTAATGTTCATTATTTTGGTGAAAGTTTATTTGTTCATAATCATTGTTATATTTCATAGTTAATTATTTGAAAGCTACTTGGCTTAATGTAGCCAGGTAGCTCACCTTACCGATCATTAATGTTCTACTCCGCATAAATTGTTTTATTTAATACATGAAACATTGATTGATTTTCAAATGTTTAAATCAAACTAATCAAATTTTAACTTTATTTTACTATAATTACAGATAAGTGTTAAAGCATCGGTTTAAAGCATCATCAATAAGGCTAATTCAGCATTAAGGGATGATATTTCAAAAACGTGTTCTGTTAATTTGAGCTTTATCGAAATGTTTGATAACAAAACTGTTCGGAATGCAAACGTGCTTATTAAAAACAACCGATAATATCACCGTATTTTTCACTGTGGTAATGTAGAAATTCCATACTAAGTATTGAATAACTTAGCCCGGTCGTAGATTAATGCGTCTGAAGGAGAGTGAAGAAAGATAAGTAGCTGAGTAGCTTATTATTATATATTAGTCATGGTAGGAAAGAAATGAGCAAATCGTAGCCTACGAGAAGAATACAGAGAGGTGTATATGGTCATTTCGTAACAAACATTACAGATCACAGATGGTTTTTTTAATACTAAAAACCTCATTTTATACCAAATATATTTACAACTGTAAAAAATTTCTTGACAGCAATGGGCGCATCAGTTTATAGTGATTAGGGCCTATTTTTTAATAAAATAAGTTGCTTACCTGATAATGACAACAAATAACAGTGTCCTGAACGTTTTGCTATTATCTCACATAATCTAAAAATATACTGGCAATGTAATAAAAAAATTCTAAAGTTACAATGATAGTCAACTAACTTGTACCAGTGATATCGGCAAGTTAGACTAGTCATGTTCTCGAGTGAAATTGTCGATCCAAGCAAAACCGGTTTAAAACTCCAGTTGTTCCCAAACCTGCACTGTATGACTAGTTTCTCACAAACATGCACTGTACGACTAGTTTCTCACAAACCTGCACTGTAAGACTGTTTTCTCTCACACAACCCTGCAATGTATGACTATTTTCTCACTCGCTTTTAACCTGCTTGTAGTGGTAAACAAGTTAGAGCAGATAAAAACAAAACAAGATAAAAAAGTTTTGTAAACATGTTAAAACAAGAAATACTGAAGAAAATATACAAGAATAGAAGTATAAACTAATCCCTATGCACATGGCCACGTTATATTATTGTATTGTGGTCTGAAAACCTATGGCTACTGCTTCTGAACTTCTATAACGAAGATGATTAACCTATATCTACGAAATCTATTGAGAGCTATTGGACACAATGGCTATAGTGTCAGACAGTAGTATTAAGGTCAATAATATATCACACCGTACTGCAGTTCAAATAAACCGATCTTTTTGTTAATTACTATTTCATATACAAAACTAAATTTCATGTGGAATGTAAGAAATATCAATTTATTTCAAGCCGACTCTCATACGTTTTTGTTGGGTAAATTATAGCACCGAACAATGTACTGTACCATCTTTTGCTAACGTGAAAATATATACGAACATCCAAAAAACGTTTCCCTTTTTACAGTTTCAGTTGGTAAGCCAGGAGCAGACTTAATTAATGAATATGGATGGTCCATGACGGCAGGGATTCCAACTTTTACTATAGGTCAAGCATTTTACGGAAGGTATTTGTATACTTTGAACACGTTAATCATTTGCACATTAAACAGGATGGGTCTTGTTATGTTGGTAGCTCGTTATTGATTTTAAACTAGCTAAAAGTGATTTTTACTAGCAGTGAATAGTAATATAAGTTAGTCGAGGATAATAAGGGGGCATATTGAGGTTTTGTAATAATTCTTCTGAGTCAAACAGATTAATGTTATTGGGTGTTTCGTGTAATTATAATTACAAAGGAGCTTCATGATTGAGTGCCTGAAGTTGAAATGTCAGATCTCATGAACCAAAACAGAAATTTCCCTGGATCTTGTGGTTTGTGAGCTAAAATTTCTAGTTTTAAACAGTTTATTTTCTGCCTATTTAATCTCAACTATTGATGTGTAGATTAAAGAACACTGAAACCATTTCTTAATTTTCTCAAATTTATTCTATTTACGTATCATAGTTTGGAACGTTTAACAATAGAGTTGGACGTATCGAAAAAGACTTTTTTAAGAGCCAGGCAAAGGATATTTTTACATAGTCATAATTTTTAAATTATCAACTCATGCAGTAATTAAGAGAATAAAATATGGAAGGTATTGTATGAAAATAACTTTGAAAAATATGTCTAAAACAACAATTTCTTAGGAAGTCGGCTTGAGATTAATCACTCACAAGTCAACATAACTATAGGGTTAGACTTGCTAACAAAGCTGTTACTAACCAAGTCCTCTCCTTTACGAGATATTATACAATCACAGATAAAAGTATAAGTACAGCTTTTGGCCACTTGGGCTGATTGGAAAATTTGTGATTGGAAAAGTGGGATTATAGCAGGCACACCAACTGGCAAACAGATGACAAACAATTACAGTTTCAATAAATCCATTCGCCTGTCAGGGATTTAAGCGTTTTTTCTGTTTTTAATCTTTTATCACTTTAAGTGGACTTATCAAAACATTATCTGTATAATTACTGAAAATTTAACCATAATTTGCTGAGCGTTAGTGAAGCCTATCACTACGGGGACTGGAAAAATAGAGTATCGGATATTGTCTACAAAGACGTCTTGGCGCACTCTATCTTGAGCGAACTGACCTATGGACCTGAATTTTGTATGAAAGCTTCAATTATATTAGACATATCGAGCTCTATATCGATGTTTTTGATAAATTCTTTTTTTGTTTTTTTAATAAACTGTCAATTAATTTAGTTGAGTATCCATTGAAAGCTGCTATACTTTTTATGTTTCTTATTTCCTTCATGTATTCATCGTGTTTTAAAGGTGTTGTAAGTAATCTATTAATCATTGTGTGGAAAGCAGCTCTTTTGGGAGGGTGGATGGTTCGAATCGTGTGGTATTTACTTGTGAAATTGAAACTAATTCATCATTGCCATTTTTAGATGTATTAGTGAAAAGGAATAATGGCGACATAGAATATGACATTTACAGAAAACCCACTTGCAACAACAGATACATACCACACGATTCGAACCATCCACCCTCCCAAAAAAGAGCTGCTTTCCACACAATGATTAATAGATTACTTACAACACCTTTAAAACACGATGAATACATGAAGGAAATAAGAAACATAAAAAGTATAGCAGCTTTCAATGGATACTCAACTAAATTAATTGACAGTTTATTAAAAAAACAAAAGAAGAATTTATCAAAAACATCGAGGACAACTTTAAAAAGTGAACAAAAAAGAAAAACGAAACTGGCAATCCATGAGTTATGGTCCATTTTATAAAGAAATTAAAAAAGTATTTAGAAAACATCAAGATATGAACATAACATTTTTACACACCATATAAGATAAATAACCTAATTGGAAATCCTAAAGATAAAATTTTAGATGAAAATAAAAGTGGCATTTACAAAATTAACTGTGAAGATTGTGATAAAATTTATATTGGCCAAACAAAAAGAACCATTAAAAAAAGATTTAAAGAACACGAAAGATATTATAAATATGGACAAACTGATAAATCTGCTATTGCCAAACATGCTTTTGAAACAAACCACACCTTTTAAAAACTTTACATTATTAAAACAAGTCCACAAACAAGAAGAACTCGACGCATATGAAACATTATACATAACAAAACACAAAGATAAAATTTTAAACAATGATTTTGGACTGATTCAAAATTCACCATTCCTTAAAATATAACTAAATTCTTTTTTTGACCCAAACTTTTATAATTATACTAATATTTATATTATTTTTAATTTTAACCATATAAATTTTGTTAGTTTTACTCAGCTGATATTTGTTTTTTAAAACTGTTGATTCACACCTGATGATGGCATCTTCGATGTCGAAAGGCCTCGTGAAAAATACACAAATTATTGGATAATTGTGAGTTTACTTTTGTGAAATAATAGAAAATTTATATTCCAATAAGAAGAGCTCCTCCTCCTTCATTGACTGTGCTAAATTAAACATTCAACCGCATCGAACAGGAATCCCTGAGGACAACTGGACAATTAGTGGGATTGCATGAAATGCAAACGTCGCTTTCCACATTACTCCCTTCGAAGTGGCCTGTTTCTGCTAGAAACACGTATTTGTCTGTAAACCGTGGCCAATTCATAGGTATGAGATCACGTAATTCTTAACAGTAGTCAAGTATTGCACTGTCATAAACATTAAAAGGAGAGTTTAACGTTTTTATCGGAATAAACGCTTCTTGTGTCACGTTCGGTTTAAATAACACACAAAGGTAGGAATTTAAAATAAATTCGCGTGTTACAGTCATTGTTTGAAACCGTTATTGTCTTTTGGTCTTTTACAGATAAGTGTAACTTTTATACAGGTTATAATAAAATATAATAAAAGTTTTAGTTGGAATTTACAACCAAATTAGTTTAAATATCGGACTTTTTCAATGATAGAAAAATCCTTCACACAGGGTGGGCCGATCTGGCACTCTCAGTGGGATAATGTCTTTCACTCAAGAGGTGTAGGTAGGTGGAACACACATATTTAATCAACCCTAAAAGTTATTGTTTGTTATAGATAAGACATTTTAATTCCCTTTTTATTAATTTTTATACTCATCCATTCAAAATTTGGCCTTTTACTTAGGATATGGATGTTACGAACAGTGAAGTTATTTAAACTTCAAATTATTTTGTGAATATTTCTATTAGTTACTAGCTGTTTATCACGGATTCATACGCTTTTCGTAAGCTGTGTCCGTGTATGAGCACCTCTGGTTAGAATTTGCCTTGTTGCCACCATCAAGAAAATCTGTCAAACATATATATTATAACCAGTGTACACGTACGTGTAAATTGTTGTATAGTGGTTTAACACTCAAGCTTTAAGTTACACACTTATGTTAAGACAAATATACATAATAACTTAGCGCCTTCAAATAGTGTTTGACTATTTAGTATACCTAACTGTCACGTTATTGCAATTCATAATGTGCAGGCGCTTCGAAAACTTTTATCTTTTGCCGCCTGGTGGTGCGTTACAATGGGTATAGCATATAAAAAATACATATCAAGGTACATATAAATTTTTATATTGACCAGTAAAATAGTTTCTGAGAGTATCAATGTCATATATACAAACAACCTCTTGTATATGTATATGTATATATATATAGAGAGAGAGAGAGATAAATGACTAGACTCAATATATATGGGAAGCACTTAATGGATTTATATGTAGTCTAACTGGCTAAACGATATCGAAGCTTATCACTCGAAGAGCTGCACAATGTTATTTCGGTCCGCCTGCACGACATGTCGAGATTTACATAAAGTTTCAAATGGAGAAGGATATATTCTATGGTGTGCACATCCATGACCATAGCACACCATAGAATCCCAGTGTTGTGGGATTTGGCTGACTCACTCAGAAGCCTAGCACTGTTATTTTTTGTCTACTGTAGGGATGTAAACGTTTATTTTTGTACGACTACATAACCGTCCGCAGGGCATCTAGAAAATTAAATGAGCAATTTTTTTAGGATTGGAAATAGAAGAAACTAGGAAGCAATGCGTAGTTAGTATGGTATTTTAAAACGTTTCTTCATAAATTAAAGGATATACGAGCAACGGTACTGGTCTGTTACTCGTGATTGACCTGTGGGTGTTGTGAGCATAATTAATATAATAAATTATATAAAAGTATTATAATTCTAACTTATAATTATTACATAACAAGTACTGTAGTAGTACGCCACACCACGTGTCGCGTAACAGACTGCAGATGTTACTTGCAAAATTTCAACATCGAGGACAAAAAGACAGAAGTTATTCATAGAAAGAAAGAAATTTGTACCCAAGAGAAATAATGTAAAATTGTGTCTGCCTTCAATGACGTTCAGCCCCCAATTTCAGTTGGATATAGACAATCATTGAGCTCATTCTTGTCAGGTAGAAATGAAGTTTCAAGCAAAATTTAAAGCCTTCAAATATTCTTTCTCGAAACATCTTTTTTATACGATACGTTCACATTTTTCCATTAAGTTAGGTTTCATATCAGGGTGAAAATAATATAAGTTACGATGAGCTAGGGAGGATGCTACAATACAAGAGTGCTCTGAAATCGAATCTTGTCATCTACTTTGAACGGTGCCTTTGACTCTATTATATTTTTCTCTTTACTCTGTGAAAAAAAAAAAACTTCACATGTTAAGTCTTATACGATTGTACTTAATTTATTTATAAATTTATTTATTTTGCTAGTTTATCGTTACTTTCATGGTTATCTACCATCTAAGTCCAATGTAAAATTATTTGCTAGCGCTCTGCTAAGTCCTATACAGTGAAATGCACCATCATCGTATTCACTGTTACTAATATATAAATAATGCTTTATGCAGAATTTAAAGCCCATACGTCAGTTCGATTTCAAGGTACCAAGAGGAAAGGCAGAAAAAACAATATATATTTCCTCGCCCCACGAGTGATAGGCTTCGCTAGCGCTAAGCCAATAATTTTACAATATGAAATATCGAACCTAATTTAGTGTGCCTCTGGCTGATAGCAGACATTTTGTGCTCAATCAAGAGAAGCTAAATTCATTATAAAATATTAGTTGGTTGACATATGACACACCATTTATAAATAAAGCATTGTATAGCTGTGAAATCCCTTAATATTGTACTTAGACTCGATTAGTTAGTTATAGTAACTGCCACCAGGTGGTAAAATATAATATTATAGGCTTTGATGTTGCCGCCAAATATTAGAGGCAATTCTACGTTGCACTGTTAGGTGAAAACAATGTAGTTTACTTTGGGTTTAGAGTTTGTTCATCAAATCAAACTAATTTTAAATACAGTTAACTTTTGAGTTATATCTTTAGTAGTTACTTCACACACAACTTTATTTATAGCGTGAATTCGTAGCCACAAATGAAATTGATAAGAACACTTTGCGTAGTTAGAAGTACACAATATTAATGACATTTATATACTTCAGTTAGTAGAATATAATATAATACCATAGATTTTCGAGTACTTTTTCATTGAAAGTTTAATGTAGCCAAGTAGGTCATCCTACTTATTATTATTATTGTAAATGATACAGTTTGTGATGAATAAAGTCCAATTATACAAAATGGATTAGTTTGTTGGAATATCTTCTCAGTGGCCATATTATTACCACAGAAGCGTTTGATATGTCATTTCAAATGGATATGCCGATGAGCCTCTGCTGATTGCTAGTAGGTACATAATTATTGGTTAAAGAGTGAAATAATTTTACAATCATACCAGCTTGCTTTCACTCAAATAATAAACTTTGCCAACTCTAGTCATATATAATTCCGAGACTTAGATGATTTCATAAAACGATGGTATTCTGCTGCCTCAATGATATAAAGATGATTATACATAAGTAAATAATTAGGCGATCTATACGATTCTGGAATCAAAACTTCTATTTTAATTTGACTATTTGAAATAATATAAATATAATCAACCAAAATAACCGATTATTTTCACAACTTATTTAATTATATTAAAAGTAAGGAATAGAACAATATCCAATACAGTATTATTAAAGTATCAAAGATGCATTTTTATAATACTCCGCGGTCTGTATACTCCGCATTGTCATACTCCACATAGTCTATGTTAGTTTGTGTGGATTTCACATAAAAACTTTGAATGCTTTTCAAAATATTTTTAAAAAACTAATCAGATCATAAATCGGTTTTACTACAATAACAGCTTAGTGCTGGTTAAAGCATAATAAACACGAAGACAATCTCAAATAGTGATACTCCATTTTTAAAGTATTCAAATAATTAGTAAATAAACAAAGTAATAAAAAAAAAACTACTAGGAACGCCAATGTGATTATTCTAAACCAGTAACATTGTACCAAAGATGTTCCATTTTGTAAATATAAATGGGTTAATCTAGTCTTAAAGCAATTAATTATAGTCATTTTAACAAAGCACGAGTAAACCGACATTACAAGATGTAAATGTCTTTACAGTTTCTAGTTTAATTTTTCTACATGAAAGAAATTAAAGAAACGCATTGCATAGTTTACAATGGAAATATACACTAACGTAACCGATATTCGATTCGTATGAAGTTTCGTTACTAATATAATTAACATCGGTTACTATAAGCAATTAAATTTCGTTTCAAGAAATGTGGAATTCGAGTAGTGCAGGAGAGGTTGACCAGATGTAGCAGGATATACTTAAATTCAGGTGTGTATTTGATAACTTGGGCAATGTAGGCAGCAACCTGGGTAGACAAAAATAGAACCAGGATTGTAATACGAAATTATTGTTTTATATAATAACAGCTTTGTTAAAACGACTCCAATTAATTACTTTAAGACTTAATTAATCCATTTATATTACAAAATGTAACTTCTTTGGCACAATGTTACTACCAATTTATAGTAAAACTGAGTTATGATCTAATTAGTTTTTTATAAAGATTTGGAAAACATTTAAAGTTGTAAAGTAAAATCTACTCAACTAACATAGATAATGTGGAGTATGAAAAAAATGGTACTTTGATGATCCTGTATTGGATATTTTTCGATTCATTACTTTTAATATAATTAATTACATAATGAAAATAACGATTATTTTGGCTTATTAAATTTCTATTATTTTAAATAATCAAACTAAAGTTGAAGTTTGATTGAATCCGATAAGGATTGAATCCAAATCCTTATCGGTCCCCTCATATTTATTTATTTATTATTAATTTATGCGAACTAGTTAAAATAAAAACGCTTTGTTTATAACTGATTATTTTTTAACAATTTTAGGTATACTGCATGTACTTTTTATTCACCCTATACCCATAATAATGAAAACATCATCAAATGCAGGTAAAATTCATATCATTTAAAACTCCAATTACTGTAATTGACTATATTAAGTTAAGAATGATAAACAGATGTTTCAAACACATTGATTATTTATTCATTATTGACTATTTATTGGTTAGTTTTTGATTATTAAAGGAGTCTGCAGAATGTAAAAAAGGTAATTTAATATGTAATCTCTGCAATACTCAACTTAGATATAATTAGATATCTAAGTCTCTTTTCTTACCTAGACATATATGAGTAATATTATGGGTAAAATATTATTTGCTCAAGAAAGGGAAGCTACGATTGATATAAAATAAAGTATGATAGTATAACCTTTACACCGTAATCGTTTTGCAACTCCTTTACGGTGAATTGTCTATAGACTTGACTAATTAGTTACACTCATCGCCGCCAGGTGTTAAAGTAGAAATAAGCTTTGCACCGTTGCCGTCAGATATTGCAAGCAGTTTCTACATTTCACCGTTAGGTTACAGCACCATAGTATCCTTTGTGTTTAACGTTTGAGGATGAAATCTAATTTATTTAAAATAATTCATCTTTTAAATTAAATACTTAGTAATTAATTCGCACACAATCTAACGTACAGCTTGAATCTAATAATTATTACAGTTTCTGGTGATAAGTAGATGTCATTAAAAAGTTATGGTAAGGAAACTTTGCGTAGTAGAAAGTAACTTTCTTAATATACATTAATTTGGCGAAAGGTCAATTTTTCACGCTCTAGTTATGCTATTAATCTTTGTATGATGGAATTATTATTTGAAAGCTACTTGGCTTAATGTAGCCAGGTAGCTCATCTTACCTATCATTAATTTAAAAGTTTATATTGTGATGAATATTAGTACATGTTCTTGTGAATATTGGTATATTGTTATGTTTTGTGTTTGGATATTTAATACTCAATGTCCCAAAATCTACTAGACAGATCAAACTAAAATAATTTTGTACAATAATAGGAGAAAAATGAGGGAACGAAATAATTGCATATTTTTTACAATGTAGTGATTTTAAAGCTAAAGAATAGGAACATATCCAATACAGTATTATGGTTTTTATGACTATCAATATGAGTTTTCCGTGTCATATTTCTCAGTCTACACACTCTCCATTATTTTACTCTACATAAATTGTGTTATTTAATACATAAAACATTGATTGATTTTCAAATGTTTAAATCAAACTAATCAAGTGTTAACTTCATTTTACTATAATAACAGATAAGTTTTAAAGCTTCAGTTTAAAGCATCACCAATAAGGCCAATTCAGCATTAAGAAATGATAGTGCAAAAACGTGTTCTGTTAATTTGAGCTTTATCAAAATGTTTGATAATAAAACTGTTTGGAACTCAAACGTGCTTATTGAAATAACCGATAATATCACAGTATTTTTCATTGTGGTAATGCAGAAATTTTGGTTTAATATGGCTTGACTTTCCATACTAAGTATTTTATTAATATGAAAAAACTCCTTTCATACCAAATATATTTACACCTTTAAACAATTTCTTTACAGCAATGGACGCATCAGTTTATAGTGATTAGGGCCTATTTTTATTAAAATAAGTTTTTCACCTGAAAATGACTCAAAAAACAGTGTCCTGAACGTTTTGCTATTATCTCACATAATCTAAAAATATATTGGCAATTTAATAAACCAATTCGAAAGTTACAATGAGAGTCAACAGTCTTGTACCAATGATATCGGCAAGTAGACTGAGTCATGTTCTCAAGTGAAATTGTCGATCTAAGCCAAACCGGTTTTATCACTCCAGTTAATCGCAACTGTATGACTAGTTTCTCACTCGCTTGTAACCTGATTGTAGTGGATAAACATCTATTGGGCGCTATTGGACACAATGGCTATAGTATCAGCCAGTAGTATTAAGGTTAATAATATATCAAACCGTACATCAGTTCATATTAACCGATCTTTTTGTTAATTAGTAGATTTCATTTGTAAAAGTAAATTTTATGTGGCATCAAAGAAATATCAATTTATTTCAAGCCGACTCTCATAAGTTTTTGTTGGGTAAATTATAGTACCGAACAATGTACGGTACTATCTCTTGTTAACGTGAAAATATATAAGAACATCCAAAAAACAAATCCAATAATTTGGAGTTCAAACATGTAACTTTTATTAGTAGAGTAAAAAGAAAGCGTCGCAGTATACCCTCCTTAGCTGAAAGGAACAATTATTATTTGACCACTGCTATGAAATCTAATTCAATAAACAAAAAGGAAATGTATTATGTGGCGAGATATCTAGAGAAAGATTGCATCTGTTATCGTTAATTTTCGCGTGAAACTCCATCTGTAGATATACAAGAATGAGTTCTATGATGGTGCACATCCAACCACGGCATTTGGCTGAGCGTTATTGAAGAATATGACTCAGTAAGCTGACGCAGTTTCCTCTTTCGCCTGCCTAGAACATTTCGAGAATGAAACTAGTTCTAGGTTTCAAAGAATGCAACCGTAGTGAAGTGCACGTGGTGTGGAGTCTCTTACCTGGCACCTACACATGACGTGTATAGTAATTCAACATGAGTATAGAGTAGCCTATATAATTCTCAGTCCTATCTTTTAGAGTGGAGAAAAAGTCAGGTACGATGCAGCCGTGAAAGCAAATGTAACAAACACTGAGAAAGTAAATGAAAAACAATGTGGCTCTTTTCTGTTGATTGTTTATTTACGCTCCTCCAAACTCCCTCGGGATTCAACGTAAACATTTGACCCTTAGAAACACAGAGGGAATACTAACGCTCTTTTTATAAAGTGTTGTTTTAACTTATCTGAATTGCGTTTCCTCTTTCAATTTAAGTGTACTTGTATTTAAAGTATTATAATACTAAATAAATAACGCGTGTTTTGTCTTCAACACGATGAAATTGAAATATTTCATCAAACTGCACGTTACTGAAAATGAATTATTACGTTATTTCTTGATATAGGTTTTAAACATTGTTTGCCCCCACTTTCAGCATGTTATACATGTATGTCAGGACTAAAAAAACTATTTGGAAAGAAATTAATTAATTAATTATGTCCTGGAGAAGGAATAAACAATGAATTGGTTAAAACTTTAATGAATTCCAAACAGTTTTATATATATATAGAATCATATATATATATTTGGGCTTCTGATCATATGTTTCAATGTTAATTAGAAATTAAATTCGGCTATTGCCATTTATACACATTTAATTAATGTAAACAAAAGTCGTTTGACAGGACAGGTATTTGGTCTTCTGATCATATGTTAGTTTGGTTATTTAAACGCATATGTGACAGATACAGGCAAATACAAAATAATTGAATCGTAAAAAGTAAGGGCTCTGTGGTGTAATGGTAGCAGATTCACCCGGCAAGTGAGAGATCCGGGTTCGGGTCCCGGCGGAGCAAGTACATCTTGTGATTCAATGTTAATTAAAAATTATATATATATATATATTATAGATAATTTTAATAACAATTAATAATTGAAAAAAAAATTTTCAATTCATAACTCACCACAAAAAATTCTATATCTAGAATGGCCACACAATTTGGTGACAGGATCTCCGAGTTTTATTTTCCATATTATTTTAACTTACTTCCAGATGGTATTGACAACTTGAGAAACTCCAGGTTTTGTAGAGAGACAGTGCAGAGATGGCATATCACAACACACATTGAGCTGACTACTTAGCTTACATCTAAACTAACACACACACTCAAACACATACACATGCGCAGGTAAATAAAGTGAATGAATGGGCAAAACAGCTATTTAGCGGTCAACCAGATTTTGTTCAAAGCTAGGCTGTAAATAATGTTACATAATAATTATTGTTCTTACTTTTTAATATTTCATTGTTATTTATTAGTACTGTTGTTATTTTTGTTAAATGTTCAAAGATTACTGTATATACAGGGTGTAACTGAAATACACCGACAAACTTCAGGAGGTTGTTCCTGAGGTCAAAACGAACCAAAAAGTTCCTATAAATGTATGTCCTAAAATGCATCGTTTTCCGTCTGTCCGTCTGTTTGTGTTTATTACATTAAATTTTTTTTCTAAACAACCATTAAAGGTACAAAGTTAAACTTTTCAACATATGCTAATCTAGTAAAGATTGTCAATTTAAAAAAAAAATTGAAAATTTTTACTCAACAAAATTCAAAATGGCGGCTAGTTAAAATCTTTGATGGTGAATTTCTCAAAAACTACTTCCTGTATAAAAAATTTACTAGAATATAAAAAAAATATAAACTTATTTATAAAACGGTACCTCATTTTTTGAAATCGCTCATGAAATAAAAAAGTTATGGCATTTTTCTTAACCTAGTAACATATCACATTTACAAGTTTTTTTCTTGTTTCAAAAGTTAATGTGAGTATTTAGGCAGTATAAAAATAAAACGATATTTTGGGTTAAAAAACTTTAAACATGATAATTAGTATTACATTTTAAAAACGACATTGTAACAAGCAATCTACATGACTCAACTTTCATGGTTTTAAACAGCTGAATATGTTTTCATGTTGAGACACAGCTGATTAGAACAACAATGAATTCAGATAAGTAAGTCATTTCCTTGTTTATTTTTGACAAGAAATGATC
This sequence comes from Homalodisca vitripennis, assembly GCF_021130785.1. Lineage (NCBI taxonomy): Eukaryota > Metazoa > Arthropoda > Insecta > Hemiptera > Cicadellidae > Homalodisca > Homalodisca vitripennis. Next base: position 90,196,925 of record NC_060214.1, on the reverse strand, counting down.
TGTTACTTTCACTTGTAGAAACATTATTAGTCGATAGTGCTCTTATTCTATTGAAGATGGCAGGTTACCCATTTAGCCATCAAGCTGACATGATATTTATGTATGGAAAAGCTAACGTTAATAGTCGCCTAGCATCCCGCCTGTATTACGAATCATTTCCAAATCGACAACATCCTACTCATTCAACATTTGCTGCTGTTTTCAACCGACTTCATGAGACTGGCACTTTGTTACCTTCTACTGCAGACCGAGGTGTACAGAGACAGCGTAGAACTCCTGATTTGGAAGAAAACATCTTACAGCGAGTCGAGGAAGATCCAGGCGTAAGTACTAGGCAGTTAGGAGCAATACTCAACGTAGACCACATGACAGTATGGCGAGTTCTACATGAGCAGATGTTATATCCGTGCCTTTGACACTGTTGACCATGCCTTATTACTCAAGAAAATCTCTGCGCTTGGTTTCGATGACATTTCAGTTCGTTGGCTGTCGAGTTACCTTTCTGAGCGCAGGCTTGCAGTGAAGTTTGCTGGCTCAATATCCTCTGAGTTTATCTCACTTTCCGGTGTTCCCCAGGGCTCTATCATTGGACCTTATCTCTTCGCACTCTTTATAAACGATCTTCCTCTGAATATCAACAGTGACTGCCTATTGTTTGCGGACGATGTCAAGTTATACTCACAGATTTCTCATGTTGCGGATTGTGAATCACTTCAAGATAGTCTTCATGGCGTATATGAATGGTGCTTAATAAACAAAATGTCACTAAACGCCAGGAAATGTCAAGCCATATCATTTCACCGTTGCACTTCGCCTATAATGTACAATTACTTGTTGCAAGGAGAAACCATCGCTAGAGTAAATGAAGTGAGAGATTTGGGAATTACTCTGACACAGAATTTTAGCCCTGAGGCTCACGTTCATAATATTTGCTCGAAGGCAAACAGAATGCTTGGTTTTATCTCCCGTTTTTCTAAACATATAACAAATATGGTAGCCCTGAGGACAATATACTGTGCCCTGGTACGCCAGATTCTGGAATATGGATCGACTGTTTGGAATCCACACCAAAAGTACCTTTGTGATGATCTTGAACGAGTTCAGCGTCGTTTCATCCGTTTGGTGGGTGTCAGAAATGGATACCAATACCAACAAGTACCAATTGATGATATGTACGCCAGGCTTAAACTGGAACATCTTGATACTCGCAGGACTGTAGCCGACTTAGTGGTTCTCCATAAGTTGGTGAACGGTGAGATGGTTTGCCCGGACGTCCTTCAACTCCTCAATTTCAAGACACCATCCAGCACTCGTTCCAATGACCTCTTCATCAGGCAACACTATGGCACAAACTATGCAGCAAACAGCACGGTGGCTCGCCTGCAGAGGGCCGGCAACAACCTGCCTATAACTGTCGACCTGTTCCATGATGGCGTGAGATCATTGAAGTGGAAAGTGAAAGGTGCAGTGCTGCCAACGTAAATGCCTCCACTTAATGTCTATGTTTGTTCATTTTCTCGGTTTATTGTATGTCATAGTTTGTCTATTTACCATTGTTATTTTTACTGTCTGCTGTTTTGAAACACTGTTACGAATATCCCTGTTATATTATTTTATAGTTTATTATGTTTTTTCTGTTGTTACTGTTATTAAGTTATTTCTGTTATTATGTTATTTCTATTGTTATAGTTTATTTATTGTTGCGTTCTTTCATTATGGTATTGTTATAGTTTTTAAAACATTTAAATACGGTTTTATTCTAGCATATATCATGCCTTGTATTAGAGTATAGTAGAGTATTATGTAATATTTCCTTTCAGTCATTCACATGTTTTTGTTGATGTTTTGTTGAGGTAATTTTTTGGTTTAGGTTAAGTTGTAATTATTGATCTTGAACTATGGATCTTGAATGTAAAAATGGAGTATGTCCGTTGGAAATAAATAAATAAATAAATAAATAAATAAATAAATAAACCATTATCAGCGTGTACAAGCCCTTGGTCCAGCTGACTTTCCATTACGTTTACAGTTTTGCCAATGGTTTTATCAGCAAGCTAACAACCCTGGTTTTACATAATTAGTTGTGTATACAGATGAAGCTTGTTTTAATCGAGATGGAATAACCAACTACCACAATATGCATCAATGGGCTAATGAAAACCCACAAGCCATTCATGAAGGGAGACATCAACAGCAGTTTAAAATAAATGTTTGGGCAGGCATCATTGGAAACTGTTTATTAGGTCCTTTTGTATTACCTGACATACTAAATGGTGAAAACTACAGACATTTCTTACAACACGAATTGCCTGAAATTTTAGATGATGTTCCCTTGGGTGTGAGAGAGCACTGTTGGTTCATGCATGATGGAGCTCCCGCGCATTTCAGACTAGATGTCAGGCAATTTCTGGACCAAACTTATGGGGAAAGATGGATAGGCAGAGGGGGACCTGTATCATGGCCGCCTCGGTCGCCAGATCTAAATCCAATCGATTTCTTCCTTTGGGGCCATTTGAAAACTCTAGTTTATGAAAGGCCAGTTAATACCAGGGATGACCTTTTACAGCGTATCACTGCAGCCTGTAACACTGTAAGGAATACACCAGGAATACTTGAAAGAACTCGGCAATCAATGACCGGACGTGTTAATGCATGCATCGCATCAAATGGAAGGCATATTGAAAATTTGTTGTAAAGTGATCCCTAATATTTAGAAATAAATGTTGCTCTGTTAAGTTATTCCGTATTTCTTAATAATGACAGCTTAAAACTATTTTGTTTAATGTAAGATATTTTTGTTTAATGTGAGATATTTTTGTTGAATGTTCTAAACAATTGTAGGCTACTGTAGTTTTTTGAAACAAGAAAAAAACTTGTAAATGTGATATGTTACTAGGTTAAGAAAAATGCCATAACTTTTTTATTTCTTGAGCGATTTCAAAAAAATGAGGTACTGTTCGTTTTATAAATAAATTTATATTTTTTTATATTCTAGTAAATTTTTTATACAGGAAGTAGTTTTTGAGAAATTCACCATCAAAGATTTTAACTAGCCGCCATTTTTAATTTTGTTGAGTAAAAATTTTCAATTTTTTTTTTAAATTGACAATCTTTACTAGATTAGCATATGTTGAAAAGTTTAACTTTGTACCTTTAATGGTTGTTTAGAAAAACAATTTAATGTAATAAACACAAACAGACGGACAGACGGAAAACGATGCATTTTAGGACATACATTTATAGGAACTTTTTGGTTCGTTTTGACCTCAGGAACAACCTCCTGAAGTTTGTCGGTGTATTTCAGTTACACCCTGTATATATAAACAATAAATACCTATGTTTTTTAGTTTTGTTTATTGTGTTATAAATTTATGACATAATTTGCTAATTAAAAAAAGTCAGTGAAAACACATTGGTTAGTAGAGTGAAACGCCGTCAACCGCATCAGAATACGACGATCCAGTCAGAAATGGCAGGGCGTAATGTACTTCACAATGTGTACCTAAAACAACCCGCCATTTCTGATTGGATAAACTTTTTGAGATGCGGTTTGCGGCATTCAACTCTACTAAGTGAGCTCTTTCAAATCAGGTATGCTTCAATTTCAGATTTCCATGTTTTCCTCTGTGGGGCCGTCCCCCCATGGTTGGCATGTCATGGTAATAACAAGGAAAAATAGTTTACATAGCCATATGGCACTGTGCAAAGTTTATATATGTGATCTCTTATGGTTTTTAAAATATTCAGCCGTACCCATACTTTTCAAACACCCTGTATAACTATTTATAAAATGCTGTTTGTTGTTTGGCAATATTTTATTAATTGATATCCAATTATATAATTTAGTATATATTTATACTCTGATTAATGTTTGTACTATCGTTATAATTTTATATAAAATGCCAACACTTAATAATGTGGATTTATAAAAGCATCACAGTGTCGCATAAAGATCAACATTAAATTCTTTGTAAAAATATAAACTGAAATAAGCAAAGTTATAAAAATGTAATGTAATTTTTTATCTTGATTTTTTTAAATCTTCCCTATGGACCTCACCGATAAGTCATGTTGACTTGGTGGGGCCATGATTATGAAAAAACACATGTTAAGACTAAATAAATAAATACAAAATTACAAGTAAATAATATGCAACAGCAACTCTTTCAAAGAATAAACTATTTTCATAGTCCTCACGTCTTATGTTTCATGTTCAAAAACTATGGAAGCAGGAGTGGGAACAAATACCCCAGGGCCTAAAAAAATTAATTTATACCGTACGTCTGTCAGCACTATATTAAAAAAAAGACATATACACTTTAAATTCTTCACAAATCTTAGTTTTTACATAGGCAATACCGAGTTTCATGATGGTGTATGTGACTTCACAGGATTTGGCTAAGCGTTAGTGAATGTTGTTACATTGGTTATATGATAACCATGATGGCAATGAAAATACAACAAAATAAATACATTTTTAATCAACCTCAGTCCAATGATATGAGATTTCAAAATTTAATTTTTATCCATAGATTATAAAAGAAAGCATTATAGTACTCGAAAGTTAATGTTAGACATCGGTGACGAAGATTGATTTCAGCACACCTTTCCGTTGTAGATCAACGTAACTTCTATTAGTTAAAAACTTTGTTGCGAAACCTAACTTATTGAAAAAAATATAATTGCATCATATAATATCATGATATCTTGAGAGGACATTAGATTTTGCATGAAATCTCATTTTGACATGTATATTAATCAGTTATATGAAGATGCACGTCCAACGATGGAAGTTAACTGAGTGTCAATGAAGGCTATAACTCAGTAAGTGGGAAAGTTCCTCTTTTGTGTACCTGTAGAATGTTAGATTTTTGCATGAAATCTCATTTTGACATGTATATTAATCAGTTATATGAAGATGCACGTCCAACGATGGAAGTTAACTGAGTGTCAATAAAGGCTATAACTCAGTAAGTGGTAAAGTTCCTCTTTTGTGTACCTGTAGAATGTTAGATTTTTGCATGAAATCACATTTTGACATGTATATTAATCAGTTATATGAAGATGCACGTCCAACGATGGAAGTTAACTGAGTGTCAATGAAGGCTATAACTCAGTAAGTGGTAAAGTTCCTCTTTTGTGTACCTGTAGAATGTTAGATTTTTGCATGAAATCTCATTTTGACATGTATATTAATCAGTTATATGAAGATGCACGTCCAACGATGGAAGTTAACTGAGTGTCAATGAAGGCTATAACTCAGTAAGTGGGAAAGTTCCTCTTTTGTGTACCTGTAGAATGTTAGATTTTTGCATGAAATCACATTTTGACATGTATATTAATCAGTTATATGAAGATGCACGTCCAACGATGGAAGTTAACTGAGTGTCAATGAAGGCTATAACTCAGTAAGTGGTAAAGTTCCTCTTTTGTGTACCTGTAGAATGTTAGAATTCTGCATGAAATCTCATTTTGACATGTATATTAATCAGTTATATGAAGATGCACGTCCAACGATGGAAGTTAACTGAGTGTCAATGAAGGCTATAACTCAGTAAGTGGTAAAGTTCCTCTTTTGTGTACCTGTAGAATGTTAGAATTTTGCATGAAATCTCAACGAGGCTTGTTACGTAACTTTTAACTTGTTTATAGCATTGGATAAACGACTGAGCGACTCTAAAATTTCATACAAACGAACTAATCTACATCTAAATAAATGACTAAAACAAAACATCTAATCATGGTGACTTAAATTACTAATGCAATGCTTTATGTTGTTGTATGACTGTTAGTTTTATAAATGAGATAATTATTGGAAAATATAGATTTTTTGCTATGGTTAAAATCACATGAAAAAGTAAAATTGTTAAAGGTGCAAATTTAAAATTCAATACATCCAATCCAAATCTAACAATCCAAATCTAAATAAGATGCAACCTAGGATCAGAGATCTCACAATATGTCATCCAAAGTTTAGATAAAATTAGTTACAAGTTAACTTTACAATTATTATTTACTGTGAAATTGTATGATTAAAATACAAATCTATTAAAAAGCATAAAGTTTTTAGACTACAAATTGTATTTATACGTCATACGTTACCATTCTTGATATGTGCTTCTTTTAATATTTAATAATTTTAATATTACAAGTAAAATAGATTCTTTAATCTCTATGTACTGTTTATTTGTGCTATTTCTATGAATAACATTAACTATAATGTTGAGAATGAGTAGCTTATTAATACCATAATACTACATCCTATAATAAACTTGTTTAGGAATTTTGAATCTCCCAATTGCAATATAAAATAATTTGTTAATTTATTAATTAACTTGGACAAGCACTTAATTCAAGATTAAGTCTATATAAAGGCATTTTCATGTTTTTTTTTGGCTTTAAATTGTTGCACGAATCTTAGTTTTAATAAATACAATAAAATACCTCCCGAACTAGGATTTATTTAATACTATTATTACTGTCTACTCCATTAGACGAGAGACTGAGTTTTATATTTTTATTTACTACAATTTGTACAAGAAATGATCAAATGAAGTGGTCCGTACTATAAAAATGAAACGTAAACTTTTTAAAGTAAATTTGAAGCAGAATCATTACGCTAATGTAGGTTTATGGTAAGAGACCAAAGTGATCTCTGAACCGGAAATACTGATGAAAGAATCCCCAAGTTGAAGCCAGTTACATTTTAATTGACAGTATCTTCCACAGGGAACACTTTATATGTTTGGACAGATTAAACGACGTATACTTTAATTGTTTACACTTATGTTTGGAAATTATGGATTAATTGTATCTTTTGAACACGGTAAACATTTGCACATTAAACAAGATAGGTCTTGTTATGTTGGTAGCTTTTTGTTGATTTTAAACTAGCTAAAAGTGATTTTTACTAGCAGTGAATGGTAATATGAGTTAATTACTTATGCAGAGTATTGTTCAGTAACTTACGCTAAATAATTAGTTTTTTTAATAAATGTAATTTCATATTGTCAGAAAACTTCTTTTCTATACTTTTTTAACTGGAGAAATAAAATTGTGTAAGGTTACTTCTAATGGTATGGAACTATAGTTATTCGGTTTCATACTTTATATCTAGCTCACAATACGATAGTCATTACTCGATATGAAACTTCTCTTTTTTGTTATATACACACACACACACACACGCGTATTTCCTCTTTGCAATAAACTGAAATCGACAAACATAAAACTTTTCCCAAATTCACTGTTAGATCGTTTACTGACAATTAGTTAATTAAATAGTCAGTGAAGGTTGGGTATAAATCAACAACATCATTAAAAAAACCCACACAAAGGCAGTTAAGAAATGCACACAACACAACAATAAAGTCAAAATAATCCAAGAATGAGGTAAAGAATGAACAACATTGAACTCTTTGTCGGGAATGTAACGGTGGATTTATTTATTATTCATGACGTCACAATGCAATGTGGGCTCTTTACTGGATTGGACATTAAATATTAGCCAGTTCTGCCAACACAATCAGTCTAACTGGTTTGGAGGTATAAGTTCCTAAAACTGGCAAACCTTCTTTGCTTTTAAGTAGTGATAAAATATCTGAAAATACAAAGAAGTAAAGCTAATTTCTCACAATGTATTGGTTATAATAATATTAAGGTATTATTGCTTAAATACTGAAAGAAAGAAACAATTTTATAGGAATATTTTAATACAGTTAGTAAACGTAGTAAAGCGGATTATGCATTGAAAGATATAAAAAGTTGCTAAAACGTAAAAACTAAACACATAGTCGCTTTAGTGTTAGTACTAGTATCATAAAACTGAGTCTAGTCAACTTCTTAGAGGATGAACTTCCTTAATTCGAGAAAGGAATTCGCTACTCCACGTGTCGACGAAAGGCTTCGGTGAAGTAGCTTCGGTCAAACGTCAAGTGTATGGCTAATTTTATTAGGCACATGTGTTACTCAGTTATGTAATCTGCGGGTTTTTTCCGTTTTTATCATGATTACTCTTAAGACCGTTATAAAAAAATCATTAAAACTCAGTATCATCATAGCATTGCCATGCACAATCTTGAGCTTGATGTTGTTTATAACAGAGAAATGAAGCTTCATGCAAAGTTTCAGGTATTTAGGCCAGTTTTTTCTTGAAAATAAAGCAAAGCACTTAACACTATAACTTCTAACACTTTAAGCTGTTCCAATTTCACAATTTTAGTAAGTGTTTTGTTCAGCAAATTGTTGCTCAACATTCAACAGTTTACATTTCAAAGCAGATACAGTTTCACTATTTACTGTAATTACTTCTAGCTGGTTTCAAAATATAAACGCTTCCCTAAGTGGTTACACTTTTCATGAAATTTAGTATTATTAAAGGGAAATAATTCCTCATATTTAATTCATTGCAACCATGCTCCAATAAAATAGCTTTTCACTTTCTAAGCGTGATCTATTTTTACTAGGCAATCTGAAGCAGGCTGTCTCGTCTCAGGCCCATGTAAAAACGTTCACTAACACTCGGTAAAATCCTATAGTGTCATGCACCATCTTCGAGCTTCATGTTGCCTCTGCAAAGAGATGAAGCTTCATGCAGTTTCACTTCTATAGGTCAGTTCATTCTTGAGATATAGAGCGGACAGACAGAAATAACATTTCCCAGTCCTTCAGGTGGCCCTATGCTAACGCTTAGCTACCAACTGTGGTCTTCCTTAAGCCATTTCTGTTTTGTTTCTGATTGGACGTTGGGGTTGGATTATCTCGTAACTATAGTTCTAGCGGGCATTCTTAAGAAAGGAAGTTTGGAGGAGTGGTACTTGATTGGTGGTTTAAGCGTCTACTTGTGGGTGCGAAGAAATCACTTTGTAAACCGAGAATGTCAAGTTAGGTCTATTTCACCTTCCACTTAATACTGCATCTGAAATCTAACATTATCAAAGACATGACTATGGAATCTAGATTCTACGAATTAAGAGGAAAAAATTGTGCATAGTTTTGACATGAGATATACCTAGACTACAAAACAGCTCTGCCTGGTTTCCCAGCAACCATTCAGTGTAATCCAGATTAAAAGGTGATCTCATTGTCTCATCAGCTTTCCGATTAGGGAGCTAGAGAGTGTACCACAATGAACGAGTTTTGACCATAAGATTATGGTAATTTTCACTCTATTGGTATTCTTTACTCTATGATTGATTATCTAAAAGGATTATCTAATTAAATATCTGGTCTGACTCATTAGTATTGAGTATATGAGGCATACTCTTGTAATTTGTTAAAATGGTTTGAAAATACTTAAGGTACTTGTTTGAACGTTCCACATGATCAACCATTTAATTTTTAACAAACTTAGTTGTAAATACGACAATACTTTCGATGCCAGTGGTAAAATTTCCCTGTAAACCTGCTCCCGAAAATAACACTTTCTTTTCAAATGTATCACAAATTTAAAATGACATATGAAATTTTAATAGTTAATTTTAAGAGTAAGACAAATTACAGTGGTGACACAAATATTATAGTGGTGACTGTGCTAAATTTTTATCCAATTACATCGAACGGGGACCCCTGAGGACAATTAGCGGGACCGGCTAAAATGCATACGCCGATTTCACATTACTCCCCTCGAAGTGGCCTGTTGTGCTAGAAACACGTATTTGTCTCAAAACCGTGACCAACCCTTAGGTATGAGATCACGTTATTCTTAACAGTAGTCACGTATTGCACTATCATAAACATTAAAGGGAGAGTTTATCGTATGTATCGGAATAAACGCTTCTTGTGTCACGTTCGGTTTAAATAACACACAAAGGTAGGAATTTAAAATAAATTCGCGTGTTACAGTCATTTTTTAAAACCGTAATTGTTTTTTGGTCTTTTACAGATTAGAGTAACTTTTATACAGGTTATAATAAATTATAATATAAAGTATTAGTTGGAATTAAAAACAGCCAAATCAGTTTAAAAATCGGACTTTCTCAGTGATAGAAAACTCCTTCACACAGGGTGGGCCGATCTGGCACTCTCAGTGGGATAATGTCTTTCAATCAAGAGGTTGTAGTTTGGTGGAACATACGTATTTACATATTTAATCAACCCTAAAAGTTATTGTTTGTTATCGATAAGACATTTTCATTACTTTTTTATTCTTTTTTAAACTCATCCATTCAAAATTTGCCCTTTTACTTAGCATATTGATGTTACGAACAGTGAAGTTATTTAAACTTCAAATTATTTTGTGAATATTTCTATTAGTTACTAGCTGTTTCCCTCGGATTCGCACGCTTTTCGTAAGCTCTGTCCGTGTATGAGCAACTCTGGTTTAAGTGAACGCTGATGTAAAGTTGGCCTTGCTGCCACTATGAAGAAAATCTGTCAAAAATATATGTTTATAAACCAGTGTACACGTACGTTTACTTAGTTGTATATTGGTCAACCAGACACTTATTTAAACAAAAATATACATAATAACTTAGCGCATTTAGATAGTTTTTGACTATTTTTGCATTTTTGCACACCGCGGGGCACCTAGAAAATGAAATAAGCTATTTTTTTATTAGTCGAGGATTGGAAATAGGAGATTCTAACATGCGATGAGTAGTTAGTACAGTATTTTGCAAGAATCTTTATAAATTAAAGGATATACGAGTAACAGTACTGGTATGTTACTCATGATTGACCTGTGGGTGGCGTGAACATAATTAATATAATAAATTATATAAAAGTATTATAATTATTACATAACAAGGTAGTAGTACGCCACACCACGTGAACAGACTTCTGATGTTACTTGCAAAATTTCAAACATCAAGGACAAAAAGACAGAAATTCATAGACATAATACATTTTTACCAAAGAGACAAAAAGTAAAATTGTGTCAGCCTTCAATGAAGTTCAGACCAAGTCCACAGTTTGATATAAAAAATCATAGAACTCATTCTTATCAGACCCAAATGAAGTTTCATGCATGTTTTAAAGTCCGCAAATAGTTTTTCTCAAAATATCTTTTTATACGACACGTTTACATTTTTTTTCATTAAGTTAGGTTCATACCAGTGTGAAAATAATATAAGTTACGATGAGCTAGGGAGGATGCTACAATACAAGAGTGCTCTGAAATCGAATCTTGTCATCTAATTTGAACGTTGTCTTTGACTCTATTATATTTTCCTCTTTTCTCTGTGAATAAGCGCCTTGTGTTATATAAATTTTGAAAATGTGGGTAAACGTGTTTCAAAGTATACAACTAATCCATAATTTCTAAACATAAGTTTAAACAATTAAAGTATACGTCGTTTAATCTGTGCAAACATATAAAGTGTTCCTTAAGGAAGATACTGTCAATTAAAATGTAATTGGCTTCAACTTGGGGGTCCTTTCATCAGTATTTGCGGTTCAGAGATCACTTTGGTCTCTTACCATAACCCTACATTAGCTTAAAGATCCTGCTTCATATTTACTTTAAAAAATGTACGTCTCATTTTTAGAGTACGGACCACTTTATTTGATCATTTCTTGTACAAATTATAGTAAATAAAAATATAAAATTCAGTGTCTCGTCTAATGGAGTGGCAACAATAATATAAGACTGTAATAATAGTATTAAATAAATCTTAGTTCGGAAGGTATTTTATTGTATTTATTAATTAAAACTAAGATTCGTGTATATTATAGGAGTTTATTATAGGATGTAGGCTACTATTACGGTATTAATAAACTACTTTTTCTCATTATTAGAGATAAAACTATTCACAGAAATAGCGGGATTAAACATGTGATTTTAAACATAATAAAAAGAAAAATCTACATCTTCAAATAATTACCTCATTTATAAAACTAACTATCTATAACAACATTAAAGTATAGCGTTAGTAATTTAAGTCACCATGAAGTTTATGTAGAATTTAAAGTCTATAGGTGGTTTTTTTTCCAAATATAGCCTAATGCTGACAGACGTACGATATAAATTCATTTTTTAATACTACTACAGTTGCTTTTTTTTTAAATACAAGTACCCTTAAACTGAAAGAAGAAACACAATTTCAGATAGGTTAAAACAACACTTTATAAAAAGAGCGTTAGTATTTCCTCTGTGTGTATTGTTTCTAAGGGTCAAATGTTTACGTTGAATCCCGAGGGAGTTTGGAAGGGCGTAAATAAACAATCAACAGAAACAATCCAAATTGTTTTCATTTACTTTCACTGTGTTTGTTACATTTGCATTTACGACTGTTTCGTACCTGACTTTTTCTCCACTCTAAAAGATAGGACTGAGAATTACATAGGCTACACTTTATTGATATTGAATATTTTGAATTACTATACATGCCAAATGTAAAATCCTTATTCTAAGTTATTTAAATTGTATAAATAAAATAACTACTAAATATTATTTCTAGTACATAACACTAAGGTTATATATACATTGCAGTCTAATTGTTGCCTTCTTTAAAATGCTTGACGTATTGTAAAAGTTGGAATCTCTGCGGTCGTAGACCATCCATATTCCTTAGTTAAGTCTGCTCGTGGCTTACCAACTAAAACTGTAAAAAGAAAATATTTGTTGGATGTTCCTATATATTTTCACGTTAACAAGAGATAGTACGGTACATTGTTCGGTACTATAATTTACCCTACAAAAAAAACGTATGAGAGTCGGCTTGAAATAAATCGATATTTCTTAAATTCCACATAAAATTTACTTATGTATATGAAATAGTAATTAACAAAAAGATCGGTTTATTTGAACTGCAGTACGGTGTGATATATTATTGACCTTAATACTACTGTCTGACACTATAGTGATTGTGTCCAATAGATTTCGTAGATATAGGTTAAAGTAATCATCTTCGTTATAGAAGTTCAGAAGCAGTAGCCATGGGTATTCAGACCACAATAAAATATTATAACGTGGCCATGTGCACAGGGATTAGTTTCCATCCACTTCTATTCTTGTATATTTTCTTCAGTATTTTTTGTTTTAACGTGTTTACAAAACTTTTTTATCTTGTTTTGTTTTTATCTGTTCTGACTTGTTTACCACTACAATCAGGTTAAAAGCTAGTGAGAAACTAGTCGCATAGTACAGGTTTTCGAGAAACTAGTCATACAGTGAAAGTTTGTGTAAAAATAGCCATACATTGCAGGTTTGTGAGAAAATAGTCATACAGTGAAGGTTTGAGTAAAAATAGCCATACAGTGCATGTTCGTGATAAACTAGTCACACAGTGAAGGTTTGTGAGAAAATAGTCATACATTGCAGGTTTGTGAGAAAGTAGTCATACAGTGCAGGTTTAGGAATAACTGGAGTAATAAAAACGATTTGGCTTGGATCGACAATTTCACTCGAGAACATGACTCAGTCTAACTTGCCGATATCACTGGTACAAGTCAGTTGACTATCATTGTAACTTTCGAATTTGTTTATTACATTGCCAATATATTTTTAGATTATGTGAGATAATAGCAAAACGTTCAGGACACTGTTATTTGGTGGCATTTTCAGGTGAAAAACTTATTTTAATAAACATAGGCCCTAATCACTATAAACTGATGCGCCCATTGCTGTAAAGAAATTGTTTACAGTAGTAAGTATATTTGGTATAAAAGGAGTTTTTCATATTAATAAAAACCATCTATGATCTGTAATGTTTGTTACGAAACGGCCATATACACATCTCTGTATTCTTCTCGTAGACTACGATTTGCTCATTTCTTTCCTACCACGACTAATATATAACTATAAGCTACTCAGCTACTTATCTTTCTTCACTATCCTTCAGCCGCATTAATCTACAACCGGGCTAAGTTATTCAATACTTAGTATGGAAAGTCAAGTCATATTGAACTAAAATTTCTACATTACCACGATGAAAAATACGGTAATATTATCGGTTGTTTTGAATAAGCACGTTTGAGTTCCGAACAGTTTTTTTTATCAAACATTTCGATAAAACTCAAATTAACAGAATACGTTTTTGCACTATCATTTCTTAATGCTGAATTGGCCTTATTGGTGATGCTTTAAACCAATTCTTTAAAACTTATCTGTTATTATAGTGAAATTAAGTTAAAACTTGATTAGCTTGATTTAAACATTTGGAAATCAATCAATGTTTTATATATTAAATAACACAATTAATGTAGAGTAAAACAATGGAGAGTGTGTAGACTGAGAAATGTGAGAAGAAAAACTCATGTTGATACTGTTATAATACTGTCGCTTTAAAATCACTACATCGTAAAAATAAGCAATTATTTTGTTCCATTATTTTTCTTCTATTATTTTTAAACATTGTAAAAAAATTTATTTTTTGATCAGTCTACTAGGTTTTGGGACATTTTGTATTAAATATTTAAACACAAACATACCAATATATCTATATTCATAAGAACATGTACTAATATTCATCACAATATGGAATTTTAAATTAATGATCGGTAAGATGAGCTACCTGGCTACATTAAGCCAAGTAGCTTTCAAATAATAATTTCATCACACAAACTTACATAATATCATTACTGTGTGAAAAAATAACTATTACTAAAACCGACGTTTCAAGATGTAATTGTCTTTATAAGTTTAAGTTTCTACATAAAATGAATAAAAGAGACGCCTTGCATAGTTTACAACCGAATATACACTGACGTAACCGATTTTCGTTTCGTTACTAATATAATTAGTCATTGTATAGGCTACTATAAGCAATTGAATTTTGTTCAAGAAATGTGGGATTAGAGTGGTGGAGGAGAGGTTGATTAGATGTAGCAGGATATTCTTAAATTGAGGTGTGTATTTGATAACTTGGGCAATGCAGGTAGGAGCCTGCTTAGTCAAAAATAAAACCAGGCTTATAGTACGATCCATTAAATCATTGTTTTATTATTTTAAATATTTAAGTAATCAAGAATATATTGTTTTAGATTGCTAGACACAGTTGCTAGATTAGCAGGCTGAATACATTTTGATTTTACAAACAGTTTCTGAAAAGTGAATTTGAGTAATTTCACTAGTAACACAAGTAACTTGTAGACAGTTGCAGTGTAATGTTATCTATAAAAGTGGATTATGGGTTAAAAACACGCTTAGTTTTCTTTCACTTGATGTTATAAACTGCATATTTCAACTAAGACAGCAGTGGTGAAATGTTAAAGCTAATGCAACTATCTGATTAAGATCATCTTGTATTACCTTCATAATGTGTGACTAACAATCCACAGGCTAATTCTAACCGAAGGAGCTTTTATTACTAGTCGATTTCCTATGTACCTGTTGAAGGATGAACCAAACAAAATGTTATCCCGATAATAAACAAAATGGAGAACTTGCCTCATGTCTGAGAGAACACCTGCTGCGATCACGAGCAACAGCTCTGTGGTCTTTCTCTGGTCACTCAGCTGATTACTTGCAAGAAACTATACTCCCATTCTGGTTCAGACGTAATCATATTTTTTGAGATCAACAGATGAACAACTAGTACGAATTCAGGAGCTGACTGGTAGGCAGTCAATCCACATTGATTAAATCCAACACCTTACAAGTGTCAATTAAAAAATGAATACTAAAGTCACAAAATGAACTAATTTATATTAATCTAGCAACTTATAATCTGTTTTGCGGGCGGATTGAGAATTATTCAGCAGATGTGAGACCTTTTATTTTGGTGCTAAGTGATAAAATGAAGAGAGAACAAATGAGTAGAGTCGTTTACAGTTTTGTCATACCGACAGTATGTCGTCGGTTATTACAAAATATAATCCAGCTGGGGGATATTCTTTTTTCCAACTAGACTCCATGTCGGGCTAGAATAATAGAAACACGGACGCCTCACTACTAGACTGGATGAGTGTTTCGGGAGACCTAGCTACACGTCTTGGAGTTTGAACTGTTTCCAACAGAGCAACAATATTCTCTGGTATGTAAGCACTGAGATTAGCAGGCTGAATAAATTTTGATATTACAAACATTTCCACTTGTAAGACCTATTGGTTTCACTTAGATAATTAAACACAATTTATTCAAACTAGTTTAAATTTTTAAAAAACCTTTGTTTATAACTTATTATGTTTTAACAATTTTAGGTATATGTACTTTTTCATTTACCCTACAAATATAATAATTAAACGTCACAATGTAGGTAAAAATTTGTAGGCTTTAAAATGTATTTAAAACTCCAATTACTGTAATTGACTATGTTAAGAAAGATAACCAGATGTTTCTAACACATTGATTACCTATTTATTTTTGATACATTCTAAGTAGTTCAATTTGTAAACGTCATCAATATTGATTATTAAAGGACTCTTCAAGAGGAAAAATGAGGTTAATTAAAATATACTCTGCAATACTTAACGTAGATATAATTTAAATAATAATTTTAATGCCTAAGTTTTTCTTATCTAGTCAGCTACATATGAGTAATATTATGGGTAAAAATATTATTTGCTCAAGAAAGGGAAGCTATGATCGATATATAATAAAGCATAACGATATACTCTTACACCGTTACCACTATACTGTTTTGCAACTCCGTAATGGTCTATAGGCTCTAATTAGTTACAACCATCGCCGCTAGGTGGTAGAGTAGCAATAAGCTTTGCACCGTTGCCGCCAGAGATTGGAAGTAGTTCTAAATATCACAGTTAGGTTACAGCACCATAGTATCTTTTGTGTTTAACGTTTGAGGATGAAGTCTAATTAATTTTAAAGAAATCATCTTTTGAGTTAAAAATTTAGTAATTAATTCACATACAATCTAACGCACAGCTTGAATCTTATAAATGTTATAGCGCTTGGTGAAAATTAGCTGTCATTAAGAAAAAGTTGGTAAGAAAACTTCGCGTAGTAGAAAGTAACTTTCGTAATATACATCTATTTGGCGAATAGTTAATTTTTCACACAGTAATGATATTATGTAAGTTTGTGTGATGAAATTATTATTTGAAGCTACTTGGCTTAATGTAGCCAGGTAGCTCATCTTACCGATCATTAATTTAAAATTCCATATTGTGATGAATATTAGTACATGTTCTTATGAATATAGATATATTGGTATGTTTGTGTTTAAATATTTAATACAAAATGTCCCAAAACCTAGTAGACTGATCAAAAAATATATTTTTTACAATGTTTAAAAATAATAGAAGAAAAATAATGGAACAAAATAATTGCTTATTTTTACGATGTAGTGATTTTAAAGCGACAGTATTATAACAGTATCAACATGAGTTTTTCTTGTCACATTTCTCAGTCTACACACTCTCCATTGTTTTACTCTACACTAATTGTGTTATTTAATATATAAAACATTGATTGATTTCCAAATGTTTAAATCAAGCTAATCAAGTTTTAAACTTAATTTCACTATAATAACAGATAAGTTTTAAAGAATTGGTTTAAAGCATCACCAATAAGGCCAATTCAGCATTAAGAAATGATAGTGCAAAAAACGTATTCTGTTAATTTGAGTTTTATCGAAATGTTTGATAAAAAAACTGTTCGGAACTCAAACGTGCTTATTCAAAACAACCGATAATATTACCGTATTTTTCATCGTGGTAATGTAGAAATTTTAGTTCAATATGACTTGACTTTCCATACTAAGTATTGAATAACTTAGCCCGGTTGTAGATTAATGCGGCTGAAGGATAGTGAAGAAAGATAAGTAGCTGAGTAGCTTATAGTTATATATTAGTCGTGGTAGGAAAGAAATGAGCAAATCGTAGTCTACGAGAAGAATACAGAGATGTTTATATGGCCGTTTCGTAACAAACATTACAGATCATAGATGGTTTTTATTAATATGAAAAACTCCTTTTATACCAAATATACTTACTACTGTAAACAATTTCTTTACAGCAATGGGCGCATCAGTTTATAGTGATTAGGGCCTATGTTTATTAAAATAAGTTTTTCACCTGAAAATGCCACCAAATAACAGTGTCCTGAACGTTTTGCTATTATCTCACATAATCTAAAAATATATTGGCAATGTAATAAACAAATTCGAAAGTTTACAATGATAGTCAACTGACTTGTACCAGTGATATCGGCAAGTTAGACTGAGTCATGTTCTCGAGTGAAATTGTCGATCCAAGCCAAATCGTTTTTATTACTCCAGTTATTCCTAAACCTGCACTGTATGACTACTTTCTCACAAACCTGCAATGTATGACTATTTTCTCACAAACCTTCACTGTGTGACTAGTTTATCACGAACATGCACTGTATGGCTATTTTTACTCAAACCTTCACTGTATGACTATTTTCTCACAAACCTGCAATGTATGGCTATTTTTACACAAAACTTTCACTGTATGACTAGTTTCTCGAAAACCTGTACTATGCGACTAGTTTCTCACTAGCTTTTAACCTGATTGTAGTGGTAAACAAGTCAGAACAGATAAAAACAAAACAAGATAAAAAAGTTTTGTAAACACGTTAAAACAAAAAATACTGAAGAAAATATACAAGAATAGAAGTGGATGGAAACTAATCCCTGTGCACATGGCCACGTTATAATATTTTATTGTGGTCTGAATACCCATGGCTACTGCTTCTGAACTTCTATAACGAAGATGATTACTTTAACCTATATCTACGAAATCTATTGGACACAATCACTATAGTGTCAGACAGTAGTATTAAGGTCAATAATATATCACACCGTACTGCAGTTCAAATAAACCGATCTTTTTGTTAATTACTATTTCATATACATAAGTAAAATTTTATGTGGAATTTAAGAAATATCGATTTATTTCAAGCCGACTCTCATACGTTTTTGTAGGGTAAATTATAGTACCGAACAATGTACCGTACTATCTCTTGTTAACGTGAAAATATATAGGAACATCCAACAAATATTTTCCTTTTTACAGTTTTAGTTGGTAAGCCACGAGCAGACTTAACTAAGGAATATGGATGGTCTACGACCGCAGAGATTCCAACTTTTACAATACGTCAAGCATTTTAAAGAAGGCAACAATTAGACTGCAATGTATATATAACCTTAGTGTTATGTACTAGAAATAATATTTAGTAGTTATTTTATTTATACAATTTAAATAACTTAGAATAAGGATTTTACATTTGGCATGTATAGTAATTCAAAATATTCAATATCAATAAAGTGTAGCCTATGTAATTCTCAGTCCTATCTTTTAGAGTGGAGAAAAAGTCAGGTACGAAACAGTCGTAAATGCAAATGTAACAAACACAGTGAAAGTAAATGAAAACAATTTGGATTGTTTCTGTTGATTGTTTATTTACGCCCTTCCAAACTCCCTCGGGATTCAACGTAAACATTTGACCCTTAGAAACAATACACACAGAGGAAATACTAACGCTCTTTTTATAAAGTGTTGTTTTAACCTATCTGAAATTGTTTTCTTCTTTCAGTTTAAGGGTACTTGTATTTAAAAAAAAGCAACTGTAGTAGTATTAAAAAATGAATTTATATCGTACGTCTGTCAGCATTAGGCTATATTTGGAAAAAAAACCACCTATAGACTTTAAATTCTACATAAACTTCATGGTGAATTAAATTACTAACGCTATACTTTAATGTTGTTATAGATAGTTAGTTTTATAAATGAGGTAATTATTTGAAGATGTAGATTTTTCTTTTTATTATGTTTAAAATCACATGTTTAATCCCGCTATTTCTGTGAATAGTTTTATCTCTAATAATGAGAAAAAAGTAGTTTATTAATACCGTAATAGTAGCCTACATCCTATAATAAACTCCTATAATAAACACGAATCTTAGTTTTAATAAATACAATAAAATACCTTCCTAACTAAGATTTATTTAATACTATTATTACAGTCTTATATTACTGTTGCCACTCCATTAGACGAGACACTGAATTTTATATTTTTATTTACTATAATTTGTACAAGAAATGATCAAATAAAGTGGTCCGTACTCTAAAAATGAGACGTACATTTTTTAAAGTAAATATGAAGCAGGATCTTTAAGCTAATGTAGGGTTATGGTAAGAGACCAAAGTGATCTCTGAACCGCAAATACTGATGAAAGGACCCCCAAGTTGAAGCCAATTACATTTTAATTGACAGTATCTTCCTTAAGGAACACTTTATATGTTTGCACAGATTAAACGACGTATACTTTAATTGTTTAAACTTATGTTTAGAAATTATGGATTAGTTGTATACTTTGAAACACGTTACCCACAACATTTTGCGTACTAAAACAAGATGGGTATTGTTGTGTTGGTAGCTCGTTGTTGATTTTAAACTAGCTAAAACTGATTTTTACTAGCAGTGAATGGTAATATAAGTTAATTACTTTTGCAGAGTATTGTTCAGTAACTTACACTAAATAATTAGTTTTTTGTAACAAATGTAATTTCATATTGGCAGAAAACTTCTTTTCTATACTTTTTTAACCGGAGATATGAAACTGGGTAAGGTTACTTCTAATGGTGTGGAATAGTTATTCCGTTTCATATTTTATATCTAGCTCACAATACGTTAGTCAATACTCGATATGAAACTTATTTTCTTGTTATAGACACACACACGTACATCCTCTCTGCAATAAACTGAAATCCACAAACACAAAACTTTTCCCAAATTCACAGTTAGACCGTTTACTGACAATTAGTAAACTAAATAGTCGTTAAAGGTTGGGTATAACAACATCATTAAAAAAACTCACACAAAGGCAGTTATGAAATGTACAGAGCACAACAATAAAGTCAAAATAATCCAAGAGTGAGGTAAAGAATGAACAACATTGAACTCTTTGTCAGGAATGTAACGGTGGATTTATTGATTATTCATGACGTCACAATGCAATGTGGGCTCTTTACTGGATTGGACATTAAATATTAGCCAGTTCTGCCAACACAATCAGTCTAACTGGTTTGGAGGTATAAGTTCCTAAAACTGGCAAACCTTCTTTGCTTTTAAGTAATGATATAGTATCTTGAGTAACGAAGTATAGCTAATTTCTCACAATGCAATGTTAAGAATAATGTAAAGTTAAGTTATTAGTGTTTACATACTGGAACAAAGTAACACATATTACAGCAATCTTTTTATACAGTTTGGAATCCCGGGTTGGATTATGCAATGGACGATATAAAAGTCGCTAACACGAAAAAACTAAACACATACTCGCTTTAGTGTTAGTGCTAATGCTAGTATCATACACCTGAGTCTAGTAAACTTCCAAGGGAATCGACTTCCTTCAGACGAGAATGGAGTACACCACACCACGTGTCTAGTGACAGGTTTCGCTGAAGAAACATGTAAAATTTCAAGTGTATGGCTAATTTCATTAGGTTTACTTGTTGCTAAGTATTTAAACTGCGGTTTTATCATGATTACTCATAATCCCATTATAGAAACGTTCACTGACACTCAGCAACTATGGAGTGTCATGCACAATCTTGAGCTTGGTATTGTTTATAAAATGAAATTAAGCTTCATGCAAAGTTTTCAGGTTATTTAGGCTCAGTTTGTTTCTTGAAAATAGAGCAAAGCACTTAACACTATAACTGCTAACACTTTAAACTGTTCTAAGTTCACAATTTTAGCAATTGTGTTGTTCAGCTAATTGTTGCTCAACATTCAATAGTTTTACATTTTTTTACTAGGCTATCTGAAAGCAGGCTATCTCTAGCTCATGTAAAAACGTCCACTAACACTCGGTAAAATCCTATAGTGTCATGCACCATTTTTGAGCTTCACGTTGTCTACGCAAAGAGATGAAGCTTCATGCAGTTTCACTTCTACTCGTATAGGTCAGTTCGTTATTGAGACATATTGTGAACAGACATAAATAACATTTCCTAGCCCCAATGCTAACGCTTAGCTAACAACAGTGGTCTTTCTTGAGCCATTTCTGTTTTCTTCTGATTGGACTTTGTGGTTGGGTTATCTCATAAATATAGTTCGCCGCATATTATTATAAAAGGAAGTTTGGAGGAGTTTAACTTGATTGGTAGTTAAGCGCAGGGCCCGATTAACCAGTAGGCTAAGGCTGCAGCCTAGGGCGCGAGACCGGTGACGATTTTAGGGGGGCGCTTCGGAGTTCAAGATGAAGTGCTTTTTATATGTAGTAAATAAAATGGTATGGTCTAAAACTTCACTATACATTTTTGTACATTATTTACACATCCACCTAGACCTTAGATTTACTCCATTTACTTAAAAATAACTATTAAGTAGAAAAAGAAATTAATTAATAGCGATTAGTGACAACGCATAGTAATTATCGTAACGGTAGGGAAACTAAAAGGGAAATTTTGCTTCGCGCGAGGGGCGCCGCCGGCCGCCGCCCTTCGCCGTTTGCAACACTGACGCTCTCTGACAGATAGAGACAGAGTGTAGCTGCAGCTGCAGTCAGTCGTCTCGAACCGCCGAGGACAACTGTACAATTAGCGAGCCTGGGTGAAATGCAAACGTCGCTTTCCACATTACTCCCTTCGAAGTGGCCTGTTCTGCTAGAAACACGTATTTGTCTGAAAACCGTGGCCAATTCATAGGTATGAGATCACGCAATTCTTAGCAGTAGTCACAAATTGCACTGTCATAAACATTAAAGGAGAGTTCAAAGTTTTTATCCGAATATACGCTTCTTGTGTCACGTTCAGTTTAAATAACACACAAAGGTATGAATTTAAAATAAATTCGCGTTTTACAGTCATTTTTTAAAACCGTAATTGTTTTTTGGTCTTTTACAGATTAGAGTAACTTTTATACAGGTTATAATAAATTATAATATAAAGTATTAGTTGGAATTAAAAACAGCCAAATCAGTTTAAAAATCGGAATTTCTCAGTGATAGAAAACTCCTTCATACAGGGTGGGCCGATCTGGCACTCTCAGTGGGATAATGTCTTTCAATCAAGAGGTGTAGTTTGGTGGAACATACGTATTTACATATTTAATCAACCCTAAAAGTTATTGTTTGTTATCGATAAGACATTTTCATTACTTTTTTATTCATTTTTAAACTCATCCATTCAAAATTTGCCCTTTTACTTAGCATATTGATGTTACGAACAGTGAAGTTATTTAAACTTCAAATTATTTTGTGAATATTTCTATTAGTTACTAGCTGTTTCCCTCGGATTCGCACGCTTTTCGTAAGCTCTGTCCGTGTATGAGCAACTCTGGTTTAAGTGAACGCTGATGTAGAAATGGCCTTGTTGCCACTATGAAGAAAATCTGTCAAAAATATATGTTTATAACCAGTGTACACGTACGTTTACTTAGTTGTATATTGGTCAACCAGACACTTATTTAAACAAAAATATATATAATAACTTAGCGCATTTAAATAGTTTTTGACTATTTAGTATACCTAACTGTCTCGTAATTGCAATTTATAATGTGCAGGCGCTTCGAAAAATTTTATCTTTTGCATTTTTGCACACCGCGGGGCACCTAGAAAATGAAATAAGCTATTTTTTTATTAGTCGAGGATTGGAAATAGGAGATACTAACATGCGATGAGTAGTTTAGTACAGTATTTTGCAAGAATCTTTATAAATTAAAGGATATACGAGTAACAGTACTGGTATGTTACTCATGATTGACCTGTGGGTGGCGCGTGAACATAATTAATATAATAAATTATATAAAAGTATTATAATTATTACATAACAAGGTAGTAGTACGCCACACCACGTGAACAGACTTCTGATGTTACTTGCAAAATTTCAAACATCAAGGACAAAAAGACAGAAATTCATAGACATAATACATTTTTACCAAAGAGACAAAAAGTAAAATTGTGTCAGCCTTCAATGAAGTTCAGACCAAGTCCACAGTTTGATATAAAAAATCATAGAACTCATTCTTATCAGACCCAAATGAAGTTTCATGCATGTTTTAAAGTCCGCAAATAGTTTTTCTCAAAATATCTTTTTATACGACACGTTTACATTTTTTTTCATTAAGTTAGGTTCATACCAGTGTGAAAATAATATAAGTTACGATGAGCTAGGGAGGATGCTACAATACAAGAGTGCTCTGAAATCGAATCTTGTCATCTAATTTGAACGTTGTCTTTGACTCTATTATATTTTCCTCTTTTCTCTGTGAATAAGCGCCTTGTGTTATATAAATTTTGAAAATGTGGGTAACGTGTTTCAAAGTATACAACTAATCCATAATTTCTAAACATAAGTTTAAACAATTAAAGTATACGTCGTTTAATCTGTGCAAACATATAAAGTGTTCCTTAAGGAAGATACTGTCAATTAAAATGTAATTGGCTTCAACTTGGGGGTCCTTTCATCAGTATTTGCGGTTCAGAGATCACTTTGGTCTCTTACCATAACCCTACATTAGCTTAAAGATCCTGCTTCATATTTACTTTAAAAAATGTACGTCTCATTTTTAGAGTACGGACCACTTTATTTGATCATTTCTTGTACAAATTATAGTAAATAAAAATATAAAATTCAGTGTCTCGTCTAATGGAGTAGTGGCAACAATAATATAAGACTGTAATAATAGTATTAAATAAATCTTAGTTCGGAAGGTATTTTATTGTATTTATTAAAACTAACATTCGTGTTTATTATAGGAGTTTATTATAGGATGTAGGCTACTATTACGGTATTAATAAACTACTTTTTCTCATTATTAGAGATAAAACTATTCACAGAAATAGCGGGATTAAACATGTGATTTTAAACATAATAAAAAAGAAAAATCTACATCTTCAAATAATTACCTCATTTATAAAACTAACTATCTATAACAACATTAAAGTATAGCGTTAGTAATTTAATTCACCATGAAGTTTATGTAGAATTTAAAGTCTATAGGTGGTTTTTTTCCAAATATAGCCTAATGCTGACAGACGTACGATATAAATTCATTTTTTAATACTACTACAGTTGCTTTTTTTTTAAATACAAGTACCCTTAAACTGAAAGAAGAAAAACAATTTCAGATAGGTTAAAACAACACTTTATAAAAAGAGCGTTAGTATTTCCTCTGTGTGTATTGTTTCTAAGGGTCAAATGTTTACGTTGAATCCCGAGGGAGTTTGGAAGGGCGTAAATAAACAATCAACAGAAACAATCCAAATTGTTTTCATTTACTTTCACTGTGTTTGTTACATTTGCATTTACGACTGTTTCGTACCTGACTTTTTCTCCACTCTAAAAGATAGGACTGAGAATTACATAGGCTACACTTTATTGATATTGAATATTTTGAATTACTATACATGCCAAATGTAAAATCCTTATTCTAAGTTATTTAAATTGTATAAATAAAATAACTACTAAATATTATTTCTAGTACATAACACTAAGGTTATATATACATTGCAGTCTAATTGTTGCCTTCTTTAAAATGCTTGACGTATTGTAAAAGTTGGAATCTCTGCGGTCGTAGACCATCCATATTCCTTAGTTAAGTCTGCTCGTGGCTTACCAACTAAAACTGTAAAAAGGAAAATATTTGTTGGATGTTCCTATATATTTTCACGTTAACAAGAGATAGTACGGTACATTGTTCGGTACTATAATTTACCCTACAAAAACGTATGAGAGTCGGCTTGAAATAAATCGATATTTCTTAAATTCCACATAAAATTTACTTATGTATATGAAATAGTAATTAACAAAAAGATCGGTTTATTTGAAATGCAGTACGGTGTGATATATTATTGACCTTAATACTACTGTCTGACACTATAGTGATTGTGTCCAATAGATTTCGTAGATATAGGTTAAAGTAATCATCTTCGTTATAGAAGTTCAGAAGCAGTAGCCATGGGTATTCAGACCACAAATAAAATATTATAACGTGGCCATGTGCACAGGGATTAGTTTCCATCCACTTCTATTCTTGTATATTTTCTTCAGTATTTTTTGTTTTAACGTGTTTACAAAACTTTTTTTATCTTGTTTTGTTTTTATCTGTTCTGACTTGTTTACCACTACAATCAGGTTAAAAGCTAGTGAGAAACTAGTCGCATAGTACAGGTTTTCGAGAAACTAGTCATACAGTGAAAGTTTGTGTAAAATTAGCCATACATTGCAGGTTTGTGAGAAAATAGTCATACAGTGAAGGTTTGAGTAAAAATAGCCATACAGTGCATGTTCGTGATAAACTAGTCACACAGTGAAGGTTTGTGAGAAAATAGTCATACATTTCAGGTTTGTGAGAAAGTAGTCATACAGTGCAGGTTTAGGAATAACTGGAGTAATAAAAACGATTTGGCTTGGATCGACAATTTCACTCGAGAACATGACTCAGTCTAAACTTGCCGATATCACTGGTACAAGTCAGTTGACTATCATTGTAACTTTCGAATTTGTTTATTACATTGCCAATATATTTTTAGATTATGTGAGATAATAGCAAAACGTTCAGGACACTGTTATTTGGTGGCATTTTCAGGTGAAAAACTTATTTTAATAAACATAGGCCCTAATCACTATAAACTGATGCGCCCATTGCTGTAAAGAAATTGTTTACAGTAGTAAGTATATTTGGTATAAAAGGAGTTTTTCATATTAATAAAAACCATCTATGATCTGTAATGTTTGTTACGAAACGGCCATATACACATCTCTGTATTCTTCTCGTAGACTACGATTTGCTCATTTCTTTCCTACCACGACTAATATATAACTATAAGCTACTCAGCTACTTATCTTTCTTCACTATCCTTCAGCCGCATTAATCTACAACCGGGCTAAGTTATTCAATACTTAGTATGGAAAGTCAAGTCATATTGAACTAAAATTTCTACATTACCACGATGAAAAATACGGTAATATTATCGGTTGTTTTGAATAAGCACGTTTGAGTTCCGAACAGTTTTTTTTATCAAACATTTCGATAAAACTCAAATTAACAGAATACGTTTTTGCACTATCATTTCTTAATGCTGAATTGGCCTTATTGGTGATGCTTTAAACCAATTCTTTAAAACTTATCTGTTATTATAGTGAAATTAAGTTAAAACTTGATTAGCTTGATTTAAACATTTGGAAATCAATCAATGTTTTATATATTAAATAACACAATTAATGTAGAGTAAAACAATGGAGAGTGTGTAGACTGAGAAATGTGACAAGAAAAACTCATGTTGATACTGTTATAATACTGTCGCTTTAAAATCACTACATCGTAAAAATAAGCAATTATTTTTGTTCCATTATTTTTCTTCTATTATTTTTAAACATTGTAAAAAATTTATTTTTTGATCAGTCTACTAGGTTTTGGGACATTTTGTATTAAATATTTAAACACAAACATACCAATATATCTATATTCATAAGAACATGTACTAATATTCATCACAATATGGAATTTTAAATTAATGATCGGTAAGATGAGCTACCTGGCTACATTAAGCCAAGTAGCTTTCAAATAATAATTTCATCACACAAACTTACATAATATCATTACTGTGTGAAAAAATAACTATTACTAAACCGACGTTTCAAGATGTAATTGTCTTTATAAGTTTAAGTTTCTACATAAAATGAATAAAAGAGACGCCTTGCATAGTTTACAACCGAATATACACTGACGTAACCGATTTTCGTTTCGTTACTAATATAATTAGTCATTGTATAGGCTACTATAAGCAATTGAATTTTGTTCAAGAAATGTGGGATTAGAGTGGTGGAGGAGAGGTTGATTAGATGTAGCAGGATATTCTTAAATTGAGGTGTGTATTTGATAACTTGGGCAATGCAGGTAGGAGCCTGCTTAGTCAAAAATAAAACCAGGCTTATAGTACGATCCATTAAATCATTGTTTTATTATTTTAAATATTTAAGTAATCAAGAATATATTGTTTTAGATTGCTAGACACAGTTGCTAGATTAGCAGGCTGAATACATTTTGATTTTACAAACAGTTTCTGAAAAGTGAATTTGAGTAATTTCACTAGTAACACAAGTAACTTGTAGACAGTTGCAGTGTAATGTTATCTATAAAAGTGGATTATGGGTTAAAAACACGCTTAGTTTTCTTTCACTTGATGTTATAAACTGCATATTTCAACTAAGACAGCAGTGGTGAAATGTTAAAGCTAATGCAACTATCTGATTAAGATCATCTTGTATTACCTTCATAATGTGTGACTAACAATCCACAGGCTAATTCTAACCGAAGGAGCTTTTATTACTAGTCGATTTCCTATGTACCTGTTGAAGGATGAACCAAACAAAATGTTATCCCGATAATAAACAAAATGGAGAACTTGCCTCATGTCTGAGAGAACACCTGCTGCGATCACGAGCAACAGCTCTGTGGTCTTTCTCTGGTCACTCAGCTGATTACTTGCAAGAAACTATACTCCATTCTGGTTCAGACGTAATCATATTTTTTGAGATCAACAGATGAACAATTAGTACGAATTCAGGAGCTGACTGGTAGGCAGTCAATCCACATTGATTAAATCCAACACCTTACAAGTGTCAATTAAAAAATGAATACTAAAGTCACAAAATGAACTAATTTATATTAATCTAGCAACTTATAATCTGTTTTGCGGGCGGATTGAGAATTATTCAGCAGATGTGAGACCTTTTATTTTGGTGCTAAGTGATAAAATGAAGAGAGAACAAATGAGTAGAGTCGTTTACAGTTTTGTCATACCGACAGTATGTCGTCGGTTATTACAAAATATAATCCAGCTGGGGGATATTCTTTTTTCCAACTAGACTCCATGTCGGGCTAGAATAATAGAAACACGGACGCCTCACTACTAGACTGGATGAGTGTTTCGGGAGACCTAGCTACACGTCTTGGAGTTTGAACTGTTTCCAACAGAGCAACAATATTCTCTGGTATGTAAGCACTGAGATTAGCAGGCTGAATAAATTTTGATATTACAAACATTTCCACTTGTAAGACCTATTGGTTTCACTTAGATAATTAAACACAATTTATTCAAACTAGTTTAAATTTTAAAAACCTTTGTTTATAACTTATTATGTTTTAACAATTTTAGGTATATGTACTTTTTCATTTACCCTACAAATATAATAATTAAACGTCACAATGTAGGTAAAAATTTGTAGGCTTTAAAATGTATTTAAAACTCCAATTACTGTAATTGACTATGTTAAGAAAGATAACCAGATGTTTCTAACACATTGATTACCTATTTATTTTTGATACATTCTAAGTAGTTCAATTTGTAAACGTCATCAATATTGATTATTAAAGGACTCTTCAAGAGGAAAAATGAGGTTAATTAAAATATACTCTGCAATACTTAACGTAGATATAATTTAAATAATAATTTTAATGCCTAATTTTTTCTTATCTAGTCAGCTACATATGAGTAATATTATGGGTAAAAATATTATTTGCTCAAGAAAGGGAAGCTATGATCGATATATAATAAAGCATAACGATATACTCTTACACCGTTACCACTATACTGTTTTGCAACTCCGTAATGGTCTATAGGCTCTAATTAGTTACAACCATCGCCGCTAGGTGGTAGAGTAGCAATAAGCTTTGCACCGTTGCCGCCAGAGGTTGGAAGTAGTTCTAAATATCACAGTTAGGTTACAGCACCATAGTATCTTTTGTGTTTAACGTTTGAGGATGAAGTCTAATTAATTTTAAAGAAATCATCTTTTGAGTTAAAAATTTAGTAATTAATTCACATACAATCTAACGCACAGCTTGAATCTTATAAATGTTATAGCGCTTGGTGATAATTAGCTGTCATTAAGAAAAAGTTGGTAAGAAAACTTCGGGTAGTAGAAAGTAACTTTCGTAATATACATCTATTTGGCGAATAGTTAATTTTTCACACAGTAATGATATTATGTAAGTTTGTGTGATGAAATTATTATTTGAAAGCTACTTGGCTTAATGTAGCCAGGTAGCTCATCTTACCGATCATTAATTTAAAATTCCATATTGTGATGAATATTAGTACATGTTCTTATGAATATAGATATATTGGTATGTTTGTGTTTAAATATTTAATACAAAATGTCCCAAAACCTAGTAGACTGATCAAAAAATAAATTTTTTTACAATGTTTAAAAATAATAGAAGAAAAATAATGGAACAAAATAATTGCTTATTTTTACGATGTAGTGATTTTAAAGCGACAGTATTATAACAGTATCAACATGAGTTTTTCTTGTCACATTTCTCAGTCTACACACTCTCCATTGTTTTTACTCTACATTAATTGTGTTATTTAATATATAAAACATTGATTGATTTCCAAATGTTTAAATCAAGCTAATCAAGTTTTAACTTAATTTCACTATAATAACAGATAAGTTTTAAAGAATTGGTTTAAAGCATCACCAATAAGGCCAATTCAGCATTAAGAAATGATAGTGCAAAAACGTATTCTGTTAATTTGAGTTTTATCGAAATGTTTGATAACAAAACTGTTTGGAACTCAAACGTGCTTATTCAAAACAACCGATAATATCACCGCATTTTTCATTGTGGTAATGTAGAAATTTTAGTTCAATATGACTTGACTTTCCATACTAAGTATTGAATAACTTAGCCCGGTTGTAGATTAATGCGGCTGAAGGATAGTGAAGAAAGATAAGTAGCTGAGTAGCTTATAGTTATATATTAGTCGTGGTAGGAAAGAAATGAGCAAATCGTAGTCTACGAGAAGAATACAGAGATGTGTATATGGCCGTTTCGTAACAAACATTACAGATCATAGATGGTTTTTATTAATATGAAAAACTCCTTTTATACCAAATATACTTACTACTGTAAACAATTTCTTTACAGCAATGGGCGCATCAGTTTATAGTGATTAGGGCCTATTTTTATTAAAATAAGTTTTTCACCTGAAAATGCCACCAAATAACAGTGTCCTGAACGTTTTGCTACTATCTCACATAATCTAAAAATATATTGGCAATGTAATAAACAAATTCGAAAGTTACAATGATAGTCAACTGACTTGTACCAGTGATATCGGCAAGTTAGACTGAGTCATGTTCTCGAGTGAAATTGTCGATCCAAGCCAAATCGTTTTTTATTACTCCAGTTATTCCTAAACCTGCACTGTATGACTACTTTCTCACAAACCTGAAATGTATGACTATTTTCTCACAAACCTTCACTGTGTGACTAGTTTATCACGAACATGCACTGTATGGCTATTTTTACTCAAACCTTCACTGTATGACTATTTTCTCACAAACCTGCAATGTATGGCTATTTTTACACAAACTTTCACTGTATGACTAGTTTCTCGAAAAACCTGTACTATGCGACTAGTTTCTCACTAGCTTTTAACCTGATTGTAGTGGTAAACAAGTCAGAACAGATAAAAACAAAACAAGATAAAAAAGTTTTGTAAACACGTTAAAACAAAAATACTGAAGAAAATATACAAGAATAGAAGTGGATGGAAACTAATCCCTGAGCACATGGCCACGTTATAATATTTTATTGTGGTCTGAATACCCATGGCTACTGCTTCTGAACTTCTATAACGAAGATGATTACTTTAACCTATATCTACGAAATCTATTGGACACAATCACTATAGTGTCAGACAGTAGTATTAAGGTCAATAATATATCACACCGTACTGCATTTCAAATAAACCGATCTTTTTGTTAATTACTATTTCATATACATAAGTAAATTTTATGTGGAATTTAAGAAATATCGATTTATTTCAAGCCGACTCTCATACGTTTTTGTAGGGTAAATTATAGTACCGAACAATGTACCGTACTATCTCTTGTTAACGTGAAAATATATAGGAACATCCAACAAATATTTTCCTTTTTACAGTTTTAGTTGGTAAGCCACGAGCATACTTAACTAAGGAATATGGATGGTCTACGACCGCAGAGATTCCAACTTTACAATACGTCAAGCATTTTAAAGAAGGCAACAATTAGTCTGCAATGTATATATAACCTTAGTGTTATGTACTAGAAATAATATTTAGTAGTTATTTTATTTATACAATTTAAATAACGTAGAATAAGGATTTTACATTTGGCATGTATAGTAATTCAAAATATTCAATATCAATTAAGTGTAGCCTATGTAATTCTCAGTCCTATCTTTTAGAGTGGAGAAAAAGTCAGGTACGAAACAGTCGTAAATGCAAATGTAACAAACACAGTGAAAGTAAATGAAAACAATTTGGATTGTTTCTGTTGATTGTTTATTTTACGCCCTTCCAAACTCCCTCGGGATTAAACGTAAACATTTGACCCTTAGAAACAATACACACAGAGGAAATACTAACGCTCTTTTTATAAAGTGTTGTTTTAACCTATCTGTAATTGTGTTTCTTCTTTCAGTTTAAGGGTACTTGTATTTAAAAAAAAGCAACTGTAGTAGTATTAAAAAATGAATTTATATCGTACGTCTGTCAGCATTAGGCTATATTTGGAAAAAAACCACCTATAGACTTTAAATTCTACATAAACTTCATGGTGACTTAAATTACTAACGCTATACTTTAATGTTGTTATAGATAGTTAGTTTTATAAATGAGGTAATTATTTGAAGATGTAGATTTTTCTTTTTATTATGTTTAAAATCACATGTTTAATCCCGCTATTTCTGTGAATAGTTTTATCTCTAATAATGAGAAAAAGTAGTTTATTAATACCGTAATAGTAGCCTACATACTATAATAAACTCCTATAATAAACACGAATCTTAGTTTTAATAAATACAATAAAATACCTTCCGAACTAAGATTTATTTAATACTATTATTACCGTCTTATATTACTGTCGCCACTCCATTAGACGAGACACTGAATTTTATATTTTTATTTACTATAATTTGTACAAGAAATGATCAAATAAAGTGGTCCGTACTCTAAAAATGAGACGTACATTTTTTAAAGTAAATATGAAGCAGGATCTTTAAGCTAATGTAGGGTTATGGTAAGAGACCAAAGTGATCTCTGAACCGCAAATACTGATGAAAGGACCCCCAAGTTGAAGCCAATTACATTTTAATTGACAGTATCTTCCTTAAGGAACACTTTATATGTTTGCACAGATTAAACGACGTATACTTTAATTGTTTAAACTTATGTTTAGAAATTATGGATTAGTTGTATGCTTTGAAACACGTTACCCACATTTTGCGTACTAAACAAGATGGGTATTGTTGTGTTGGTAGCTCGTTGTTGATTTTAAAACTAGCTAAAACTGATTTTTACTAGCAGTGAATGGTAATATAAGTTAATTACTTTTGCAGAGTATTGTTCAGTAACTTACACTAAATAATTAGTTTTTTGTAACAAATGTAATTTCATATTGGCAGAAAACTTCTTTTCTATACTTTTTTAACCGGAGATATGAAACTGGGTAAGGTTACTTCTAATGGTGTGGAATAGTTATTCCGTTTCATATTTTATATCTAG
This sequence comes from Homalodisca vitripennis, assembly GCF_021130785.1. Classification (NCBI taxonomy): domain Eukaryota; kingdom Metazoa; phylum Arthropoda; class Insecta; order Hemiptera; family Cicadellidae; genus Homalodisca; species Homalodisca vitripennis. The sequence continues at coordinate 90,163,551 of NC_060214.1, read as the reverse complement.
CTCACAATACGTTAGTCAATACTCGATATGAAACTTATCTTCTTGTTATAGACACACACACGTACATCCTCTCTGCAATAAACTGAAATCCACAAACACAAAACTTTTCCCAAATTCACAGTTAGACCGTTTACTGACAATTAGTAAACTAAATAGTCGTTGAAGGTTGGGTATAACAACATCATTAAAAAAAAATCACACAAAGGCAGTTATGAAATGTACAGAGCACAACAATAAAGTCAAAATAATCCAAGAGTGAGGTAAAGAATGAACAACATTGAACTCTTTGTCGGGAATGTAGCGGTAGATTTATTTATTATTCATGACGTTACAATGCAATGTGGGCTCTTTACTGGATTGGACATTAAATATTAGCCAGTTTCTGCCAACACAATCAGTCTAACTGGTTTGGAGGTATAAGTTCCTAAAACTGGCAAACCTTCTTTGCTTTTAAGTAATGATATAGTATCTTGAGTAACGAAGTATAGCTAATTTCTCACAATGCAATGTTAAGAATAATGTAAAGTTAAGGTATTAGTGTTTACATACTGGAACAAAGTAACACATATTACAGCAATCTTTTTATACAGTTTGGAATCCCAGGTTGGATTATGCAATGGACGATATAAAAGTCGCTAACACGAAAAACTAAACACATACTCGCTTTAGTGTTAGTGCTAATGCTAGTATCATACACCTGAGTCTAGTAAACTTCCAAGGGAATCGACTTCCTTCAGACGAGAATGGAGTACACCACACCACGTGTCTAGTGACAGGTTTCGCTGAAGAAACATGTTAAAATGTCAAGTGTATGGCTAATTTCATTAGGTTTACTTGTTGCTAAGTATTTAAACTGCGGTTTTATCATGATTACTCATAATCCCATTATAGAAACGTTCACTGACACTCAGCAACTATGGAGTGTCATGCACAATCTTGAGCTTGGTATTGTTTATAAAATGAAATTAAGCTTCATGCAAAGTTTCAGGTATTTAGGCCAGTTTGTTCTTGAAAATAGAGCAAAGCACTTAACACTATAACTGCTAACACTTTAAACTGTTCTAAGTTCACAATTTTAGCAATTGTGTTGTTCAGCTAATTGTTGCTCAACATTCAATAGTTTACATTTTTTTACTAGGCTATCTGAAGCAGGCTATCTCTAGCTCATGTAAAAACGTCCACTAACACTCGGTAAAATCCTATAGTGTCATGCACCATTTTTGAGCTTCACGTTGTCTACGCAAAGAGATGAAGCTTCATGCAGTTTCACTTCTACTCGTATAGGTCAGTTCGTTATTGAGACATATTGTGAACAGACATAAATAACATTTCCTAGCCCCAATGCTAACGCTTAGCTAACAACAGTGGTCTTTCTTGAGCCATTTCTGTTTTCTTCTGATTGGACTTTGTGGTTGGGTTATCTCATAAATATAGTTCGCCGCATATTATTATAAAAGGAAGTTTGGAGGAGTTTAACTTGATTGGTAGTTAAGCGCAGGGCCCGATTAACCAGTAGGCTAAGTAGGCTGCAGCCTAGGGCGCGAGACCGGTGACGATTTTAGGGGGGCGCTTCGGAGTTCAAGATGAAGTGCTTTTTATATGTAGTAAATAAAATGGTATGGTCTAAAACTTCACTATACATTTTTGTACATTATTTACACATCCACCTAGACCTTAGATTTACTCCATTTACTTAAAAATAACTATTAAGTAGAAAAAGAAATTAATTAATAGCGATTAGTGACAACGCATAGTAATTATCGTAACGGTAGGGAAACTAAAAGGGAAATTTTGCTTCGCGCGAGGGGCGCCGCCGGCCGCCGCCCTTCGCCGTTTGCAACACTGACGCTCTCTGACAGATAGAGACAGAGTGTAGCTGCAGCTGCAGTCAGTCGTCTCGAACCGCCGAGGACAACTGTACAATTAGCGAGCCTGGGTGAAATGCAAACGTCGCTTTCCACATTACTCCCTCGAAGTGGCCTGTTCTGCTAGAAACACGTATTTGTCTGAAAACCGTGGCCAATTCATAGGTATGAGATCACGCAATTCTTAGCAGTAGTCACAAATTGCACTGTCATAAACATTAAAGGAGAGTTCAAAGTTTTTTATCCGAATATACGCTTCTTGTGTCACGTTCAGTTTAAATAACACACAAAGGTATGAATTTAAAATAAATTCGCGTTTTACAGTCATTTTTTGAAACCGTTATTGTCTTTTGCTCTTTTACAGACTAGTGTAACTTTTATACAGGTTATAATAAATTATAATACAAAGTTTTAGTTGGAATTTACAACAGCCAAATTAGTTTAAATATTGGACTTTCTCAAAGATAGAAAAATCCTTCACACAGGGTGGGCCGATCTGACACTCTCAGTGGGATAATATCTTTCACTCAAGAGGTGTAGGTTGGTGGTACATACATATTTACATATTTAATCAACCCTAAAATTTATTGTTGTTATCGATATGACATTTTTATTCCTTTTTTTAATCATTTTTTTAACACATCCATTCAAAATTTGCTCTTTTACCTTAGCATATGGATGTTACGAACAGTGAAGTTTAAACTTCAAATTATTTTGAGAATATTTCTATTAGTTACTAGCTGTTTCCCGTTGCCTTTCATTCTGTTATATTTTTCTCTTTACTCTGTGAATAAAAACGTCACATGTTAAAGTGTTATATGATTGTACTTAGTTTGTTTATAAATTTTGTTATTTTGCTAGTTTCTCGTTACTATCATTCTTATCTACCATCTAAGACCAATGTAAAATTATTTTCTAGCACTCTGCTAAATCCTATATAGTGAACGCCATCATCGTATTCACTGTTACTAGTATATAAATAATACTTCGTGCAGAATATAAAGCCCATAGGTCAGTTCGATTTCAAGATACCAAGAGGAAAGGCAGAAGGAAAATTATATTTCCCCGCCCCACGAGTTATAGGCTTCGCTGGCACTCAGCCAATAAGTTTATAATATGAAAAATCGAACCTAATTTAGTGTGCCTCTGGCTGATAGAAAATATTTAGTGCTCAATTAAGAGAAGCTGAATTCATTATAAAATATTAGTTGGTTGACATATGAATACACATTTATAAACAAAGCATGGTATAGTTTTTGACATCCCTTTATACTGTACTGTATTTAGACTCGATTAGTTAGTTACAGTAACTGCCACCAGGTGGTGGAATAAGGCTTTGATGTTGCCGCAAGATATTGAAGGCAGTTATACGTTTTATTGTTAGATTTAAACAGTGCAGTTTCCTTTGGGTTAAGAGTTTGTTCATAAAGTCAAACTAATTTCAATTCAGTTAACTTTTAAGTTATATTTTTTAGTGGTTACTTCACACACAACTTTATTTATAGCGTGAATAATTAGCCACTAATGAAATTGATAAGAACACTTGGCGTAGTTAAAAGTACATAATGTTAATGTAATTTCTATACTTCAGTTAGTAGAATATAATATAATACTATAGATTACGAGTTTTTTTTATTTAAAAGCTTAATGTAGCCAAGTAGCTCATCCTACTTATTATTATAATTATAAATGCCACAGTTTGTGATGAATGAAGTCCAATAATTTCCAAATGGTTGAGTTTAATGAAATATCTTCCCAGTGACAGTATTTATACCACAGAATCGTTTGATATGTCATTTCAAATGGATATGCCATTAGCTCAGCTAATGGTAGTAGCTACATAATCATTGGTTAATGAGTCAATTAATTTTACAGTAAGACTAGTTTGCTTTATTCAAATAACAAACTTTGCTAAATGTAACATTGTACCAAAGAAGTTTCCAATTTGTAAATATAAATGGGTTAATCTAGTCTTAAAGCAATTAATTATAGTCATTTTAACAAAGCACGAATAAACCGATATTATAAGATGTAAATGTCTTTAAAGTTTCTAGTTTAATATTCTACATGAAAGAAATAAAAGAGATGCCTTGTATAGTTTACAATGGAAATATACACTAACGAAACCGATATTAGATTCGTATGAAGCCTCGTTTACTATAAACAATTAAATTTCGTTTCAAGAAATGTGGAATTCGAGTGGTGCAGGAGAGGTTGACCAGATGTAGCAGGATATACTTAAACTGAGGTGTGTATTTGATAACTTGGGCAATGTAAGCAGCAACTTGCGTAGTATAAATAGAACCAGGGTTATAATACGAAATCATTGTTTATATTTAAACTGATTAAGAATATATTATTTTAGATTGCTAGACACAGTTGTTAAATTATCAACTCTCTACATTCTGAAAAGAGATTTTGATTGATTTTACTAGTAACACATGTAACTTGTAGCCAGTTGCACTGTAATGTTACCTATAAAAGTGGATTATGAATTGAAAAACACGCTTAATTTTGTTTCACTTGATATTATAAACTGCACATTTTTAACTGAGACAGCAGTGGTGAAATTTTAAAGCTATTGCAATTATCTGATTAAGGTTATCTTGTATTGTCTTCATAATGTGCGTCGCAAACTAACTAATCCTCTGGCTAATTCTAACCGAAGGAGCTTTTCTTTCTAGTCAGTTTTCTATATACCTGTTAAAGGATGAACAAAACAAAATCTTATCCCAATAGTAGACAAAAAGGGAGAAACTTCTCATGTCTGAGAGAACACCTGCCGCCAGTACGAACGACGGCTCTGTGGTCTTTCCCTGGTCACACAGCTGATTACCTCCAAGAAACTATACTCCATTCTGGTTCAGATGAATTCACATGGTTTGAGATTAACAGATGAACAATAAGTACGAAATCAGGAGCTGACAGGCAGGCAGTCAATCACATTTATTAGATCCCAGACCTTTCAATTTTTCAATTACAAAATGAATACTAAAGTCACAAAATGAACTAATTTAATATAATCTAGCAACTTATGATCTGTTTTGCGGGCGGAGTGAGGATTTTTCAGCAGATGTGAGGCCTTTAACTTTGATGCTAAATGCTAAAATAAAGAGGGAACAAATGAGGCGTCGTTTGCAGTTTTGTCATACCGAGAGTTTGTCGACGGTTATTACAAAATATAATCCAGCTGGGGGATACTTTTTCCAACTATACTCCATGTCGGGCCAGAATAATAGAAAACACGGACGCCTCGCTATTTCACTGAATGAGACCTTTTAGAGGGCCGCACTTTATGCTTTATGCTACTTTAAAGTGCGGCCCTGTAAAGTAACAATCAATACTGGAGTGGAACAAACCCCCGCAGTAGCAGTCCGGATCCGTCAATATAGCGGTCCATTACCGGATCAAACGGACAGCGCTGAGATATTCGCCGCTGGTTTATTTCCAAACTCCATTTCCAGTTTTTCTTGTTTTACTTTATAAGTTTTACAAACTTTATTGTTTCTTTATAAATAATTCAATTGGTTTCTTTCCGATGTTCCAGTGAGATAAAATGCATACCTTCTACGTATTAAAACGTCTAAATCTAATATGAAAATGTCAATCGAAAGTCTGAACATATATAAAAAAATATTTATTTTTATACACACCAATATATGTATATATAATTGTGTGTGTGTGTGTGTGTGTGTGTGTGGTGTGTGTGTGTGTGTGTGTGTGTGTGTGTGTGTGTGGTAGATAACACTTTGAACTAACTTATTATGAGTAAAATTTTTTTAATAACACATACAAGTGTCAGAAGCTGCGTTCTATTCCTGAACCCTCTACGGTGTATTTTATTTTTATAGTAACTCTATTCTATACTTTCACTGAATTTTGTCGACACTTGTGGCTTACATAAATTTCCAATCCAAAAAATCAATAGTAAAAACAAAGAATAATAATTTTATAAATTTAAAATTGGAATAATTTGGTTGGAAAATGATATTCTTCAAAGGCTTATAACAAAAAATGTCATGCATACTGAGTTTATGTATGGGTTAGTTGCAATCCTAAAGGTTAAGTTTTAGTATACACGAATAATAAATTTATATTACAATACAACAATAGATCTTGGTTGTTGGTAGCATAAAGATTGATGCCACTACAATAGGTCTCTCCTGGTGTTGGTGGGGGGGGGGTACATAGGTAACTGAATCTAAAGTATTTGAGAAATCAAACAAAATTGAAAAATCAAAAATGAAATCTTAACTTTGAGTTGAATTACTGATGACAACAGTAGATACAATCAAGAACAAATAATGGCCAGTCCTAAGTTTTGGTTTAATTTTATTAAATGCAATTTGGTGTTAAAATGATTATTTAACTCATAGGATCGAATCAACTAATTATGAAATAACAACAACACAAAAACCAACATATTATTTTCGCCTGCCCTATAAAATAAACACTATAATGGTGACAACCTCCGAACTTGCAAGTTGAAAAATATAGGTTTTATCAATCTCTGTAGTAAAATTAGTTCAAATAAATATATTTTTATGACACAAACCACCTCTGAAACGTATGCTGGTTCTAATTTAAAATGCTAGGCTATATTTCCTGTACATGAAAAGTGGCCTCTAAAAAATCTTCTGACATTAAGTGTTTAGATTGAACCTTACATTCATAACGTACACTTTTAGTATTCAACCATTACGTTGAATATTATGCAAACTGGACTTAAATTTGGCTGCACAAACAAATACAGAAATATTTCATATGTCAACACAACAAATATGTGTTGGCCACTAAACTTAATTGTGTATAATTTGCTACTAAATGGGTCGAGTATTAATAAGACTCCGGAATCTAATATCTCATATTACAGATAATAACATAGAGGAAATCAAATAGATTCACAATGATTAATATTAAAGTGTTTTCATCAAACAGCTCTGTATAAACAGGTTGTGTACTTATACAGTGCACTCGCACTTAGCTCACTGAGGGCTGCACCTATAAGCCTTATTCAGGTGTTTGCTAAATTCAGAAGTAGAATTTGGTGATAGATTAAGTCCGGAGATTAGGTTTACCAGTGAACTAAAAGTAGACTGTAGTTTGTCATATCTTCCGGATTTAACCAACGTTTTAACTTTGAGGTAGTTTTGCGGCTTAACCGTTTGAGATACGACACAAAGTGACTGGACCTTTTTTTATAGAAAATATAAAAATATATAACCGCTTTGCGCTCAGACCTGAGCAACAACTTCTGATTTTCTCAATAACGAGCTTTGAAGACGGGACTGCACTGATCAGCCATTCTGAGTTTCTCAAAACAGTTTAAAATGAAAACTACCAGATTTCAGAATTTTTAAGGCAATTACACGGTATATATATTATTGTAATTCTACTAAATTTAAATTTTCGAACGTATCATGGCAGCCTATGTTACACCTCTGTGTACTTGGAGAATACTTAATCTAAGTAAGTAATCTTTATCAGCTGAATAATTTGATCAGCTGGTTTAATTCACCCAGGAAATTATCTCGGTATCGGTGTGGAGGGGTGTTCCGGGGGGGGGGAGAATGTGCTATTGCTACATTAAAAGAACAAGGGATTCCTTTATAGAGGGTTTTGTGTCTGTAATAATTATGAGAATAATTAATTCAGGAAGACCTGTTTGTATGGTGTTGATTTTAACGGTAGAGGTCAAGACTTTAACAGATAAATAAATCTACCAGGGGTTTACAATGAGTGAGAAGTTTAAATTTTTTATTACAAGTGAGGTAATTAAGAAGGAAGCTTTTCATATTAATACGCTCTACCCTAATGTACTCATATCATATCCATCAAATTTTGACCAGGAAGTTAAGTGAATTAGGGAATATGAGTTAGGAGAATGTTTGGTCAACAAAATAACATTAATTTATTCTCTCCCTGTTGACCAAATATTGAGCAAGGAACCTTACCTGAAAGACATTTGACCTTAAACAACTGTCTGTTAGAATGAATTAAAAACGCTCTGTCTCGAGCTACTATTGACGCTTCACTAACGCTCAGAGCAGTCCATTTCCCGGGAAGTATATAGACCTTCATCAGGACTTGATAAGGTGAAAATAAATTAAAGTGTCAAATGTTCACGTTAATAGCTTAATTTTTCCTGAAAATATAGTAGTAAGTAGCACAGTAAACTTCACTAACCCTCAGCCAAGCTCTGGAAGTGACAAACCACAATTCATCGTTGCTTGCGTGGATATGGAGGCACTTTCCAAATATTATGTCCATTGACTCGTTTTCGAGATATTGTGCAGGTATTAAAGCTTCGCTGGCGCTCAGCCAAACCCTAGAAGTGACAAACCACAATTCATCGTTGCTTGCGTGGATATGGAGACACTTTCCAAATATTATGTCCATTGACTCGTTTTCTAGATGTTGTGCAGGTATTAAAGCTTCGCTGGCGCTCAGCCAAACCCTAGAAGTGACAAACCACAATTCATCGTTGCTTGCGTGGATATGGAGACACTTTCCAAATATTATGTCCATTGACTCGTTCTCGAGATATTGTGCAGGTATTAAAGCTTCGCTAACGCTCAGCCAAACCCTAGAAGTGACAAACCACAATTCATCGTTGCTTGCGTGGATATGGAGACACTTTCCAAATATTATGTCCATTGACTCGTTTTCTAGATGTTGTGCAGGTATTAAAGCTTCGCTGGCGCTCAGCCAAACCCTAGAAGTGACAAACCACAATTCATCGTTGCTTGCGTGGATATGGAGACACTTTCCAAATATTATGTCCATTGACTCGTTCTCGAGATATTGTGCAGGTATTAAAGCTTCGCTAACGCTCAGCCAAACCCTAGAAGTGACAAACCACAATTCATCGTTGCTTGCGTGGATATGGAGACACTTTCCAAATATTATGTCCATTGACTCGTTCTCGAGATATTGTGCAGGTATTAAAGCTTCGCTAACGCTCAGCCAAACCCTAGAAGTGACAAACCACAATTCATCGTTGCTTGCGTGGATATGGAGACACTTTCCAAATATAATGTCCATTGACTCGTTTTCGAGATATTGTGCAGGTATTAAAGCTTCGCTGACAGTCAGCTACATTACGTGGATTTCCATTTACCTTAATTAAACCCTGCCTTTCATTTAAAAAATGCATGTACACAGCTCAGTTTGTTCTCGAGATATCATAGACCCAATAATAGTTCATTAACACTTATTATAAAACCGCGGGCTTAAGTCTACATCTATGGAATCACATATTTTATACGTAGTACTTATGTGTCGTGTAAAATATTTTAAATCCTTACATCTTTTCGTTCTGGACATTTCTTCTCGCAAAAACATACAGACAAAATATTACTACCAAAATGGTTACGAGCAAAAGGTATAAGTGACTAGTTTACGTGGTTATACGAGCTAAATCGGAAACCGATTCGAATACGACAAAATTGTAGTTGTAGATAAATTTTTATCTCCTAGAATTGCCCAATTAAAACAAAAATGTCTTTAAGGATACTTTAGGGCTCAAGGTAAGAGATAGGGGAAAAATACTAGATCTTTCATAGATAGACGTATCAAGTAATTTCATAATTTCAGAGAAGAAATGCATTGGAGCTATGACCGGACGCTATCGGGTACTGAAAGTAACACACGTAAATATTTTCAAAATGCATTTAAATACGTTGTACTGTAAAACCAATAGAGGTAGAGCAAAAGGTTGCTAGCTCTTTTTACAGATAACTTAATTTCCGACAAAGATTTCCCATTAGATATGTGTTAGAATCTCTAGATTGGCCACAATCAGAATATGTATACGGACAGACTTTAATACGATGTGAACGTGTTTTGTGGATAAACCGAGTAAGATACAGTAAAACTTCACTAGAACGCTTTTTAAAATCACTTGACTCCGTACCACTGTTATTTCGTCAGATTCAGAATACGATCTACGGGTTAGCTGTTACAAGGTTTCAATTTGTCTTCACAGGAAAATTGCCAAAATTTGACAAGCTTCATTCATTTGCTTTCCAACCCCTTATATTTTTGCTTTTTTACAATACTTCTAAAAAAATCAGAATATCTTTATGATGTCTATCAATTTATCATAAGATAATAAATAACAATTTAAAAAATTCAGTATTCTATTGCAATTTACATGAAATACTCTAATTCATAAATTTTAAGATTAATATGTCAATGGTAAAACTTTATAACCGATATGATGCTAAATCTGAATTAAGACTATACAAACTATATTTTATTCTAATAAACTGTTTAACGTGGAGCACGTTATAGTGTTAAAATAAATATAATTTAAATTAAACAACTTACTCTATGTTGTAAGAGTTTAAATAATAATTCTCTTTATTAATTTCCTATTGAGAAAAATCAATTGCGAGATTTTAATTTTCCAAAAATAAAATATAAGAGCAGTACCTCTACGCAACTGCCTCTTCAAGTGACCGGAAGTATAGCGGAAAGCGGAGTCCCTATTGAAAATCACTGTAAGTGCAGTCAATTGCACCCTAAGTCATGGCAATCTACTATTCAAAACCGTTATTTCATTGGGTCACTGATTTGAATGATTTTCGAATACAACCATATATTCGCAAACCTTATACGTTTATTTACAATCTGTAACGTCATTAAGAATTTTAAAGAAATTCTTTGTTTTTCTGTAATTCTGTAATTTCTGTAATTCTGTAAAGAATATTAAGAATTTTAATAGAAAATAATAACTAAAATAGATTCACCTCAATTGGCTCATTGCTGGTACTAAGGACAATAAATCTTGTACGAGAGTAAGTCTTGATTAGATCTATTGCTCGTTGCTGATTGCTGTTTGGCAGAGAATGTTAAATAACTAGTTAAAATTTGTCTAGATATGGGCAGCAATCAAGAAAAGTCATGGAGAAAAGAACAGTTTTATAGTTTCGGCATCTAGATCGTTTAGTTAAATTGTAAAATAAAAATAATATCTAATTTATATTTTTGGGAATATTTATATAATTTTGAAATAATAGGAATTTCATATATCGATATTTCAAGAAGTAATATGTACTTATCGCATATGCTTCGTTTTCTTGTAATATTAAGACATAATATTGTCATTCCTTTTGTTCTAATAGGACAAGAAGCTTATAAAACTGTACATAGTTCTATAAGGACCTTTTGCGCTGCTTCTGGAGTGAAAGGATGCTCTGGATGGGTAAGATTGTGGGTAGGACCGCCTCCTGTCGAGATCCATGAGGAAGAATTTAGGGCACTAATCTCAAGTCGTGACCCCTCCAAAGATGAGGAAGTTCTGAACCAGCCTTTCCAGTCAAACAGAGTGAGGGTGGTACTCCCTTACGTCTAGGCTAGCAAGAACCATTGACTGTTAGGGAATGAACCCAACCAACTCCAACAGTCATCTTCCGCAGTAGACTAGACCTATTGAATTACCTTGCACCCTAACGGTTAGTGATGTGCCGTCCTGGACATCCATAGTGTTGCCCAGATTTAAGTGACACATCGGTTTTTATTGTATCCAGTGTGTCCAACTGGAAGTTATAAACCAGCAAGAGGTGAACCCTCCAGGGGATTAAACACGGGTTACAAATAAAGAATTTAACCCTATCTTAGATTACTTTCAATCTTCAAGAGAAGTACAATAATAAAATGCCGGATCAAAATAAAAACAATTCTCGTATGGTTGTTTCAGGTAAGAAAACAGAATACTTCCATATATCAAAGGGAAGAGTCCGCCACGTCACGTGTCGTATAACAGGCATAGCTGAGATTACACGCTAAAGTTCAATCGTATAGGTAGTTTTATTCTTAAGATGTCCTTTTTACAGGTAGACATACAGAAAAGAATCTTCACATCAGCCTGAAAGATATAAGAGAAATTGTATCAGTGAGTGATCAGTATAGATGCTCCACCAAATTCTACGACTCATTCTCATCTATGCAGAAATTAAGTTTAATGCCAAATTAACACTTGACAGATGATAATTTTCGAGATAACCTACAGATAGGTAGGTGAAATATGTTACTATATCACACTTCAAAACATAATATGATTGTAGTCAATTCTTTAATAGATGTATTTATTCAGCGATTTAATGATGGTTAACCATAAGAAAAATGTAAGAATGTTCACTAACGCCGAGTGAAATCCAATTGAGTGACTTGCACCATATTTGAGTTCAACGATTCCTATATGAAAAGCTTCATACAAAATTTCAAGTGATAGGTCAGTTCATTCTAGAGGTATCATGTGGACAGATAGACAGACATAGATAAAGTTTTCCATCTCCTCATGTGGTTAAAAACTGCAAGAATAACACTGCAAGTGGTACGTGGTAAAAGTTTCAACAATAAATACTATAAAGTGAAAAATATTTTGTAACTATACACGATACAAATGCAATTACCTCCTCCAACACTGAATGCTGACGACGCTTAATCAGTTCGGTCCACAGATAGTCAGGCTACAATAACAAACAGTTGTGGTGATTGTCGATTGTTTGCAGCACTGTGTAGTCAAATCTATTCCTTTGTTTTGTTAAACACACTCTGATATAGTTCAAACCGTCTACGTAGTAGTAATTCAACGTGTGATTGTTGTATATTTCCAATGCTTCTACAAGACTTGGAGAAATAGCTTTTTCATTATTTATGGTTACTTTTGGGTTTAATTGTCACTTACAAAGCAGGTATATTGTTTAAAAGACGTGTACATCAAAATAGTTAATGATATTTTAGTATTACAATGTATAACATTTATTAAGATTAGTTTTAATATTTTACTTAAAAATATTAAATTATCGATATGTTTTAAAATATTTATGATAACCCTTTTGTTTGCATTATCCCATTAAATTATTGAGATACAGATTTCTCTATGTATCAGAGCATGAATGGATTTCTACATGCTTCAGTCTACTTAATTTAGCTGAGATGCAGATTCCTTATCTGTATTTGCTATAACTTGAATGAATTTCTAAATGCTTCAGTCTACTTAATTTAGGTATGATGCAGATTCCTCATCTGTATTTGCTATAACTTGAATGAATTTCTAAATGCTTCAGTATACTTAAGTTAGCTGTGTTTCTTACACTCACCCTTTATGATTTACTTCTACAAAATGTATTCTTTTGATTACTAAGCTTTGTACTCTAACATAATTATATGCATTTAAAAACATTTTCCTAAAGAATAGCTTTGCAAAATTGTCGAAATTATGGGATCTTTTCCGTTATGTGTCAGCAATTTCTAAAAATTATTTCTATGTCTTTAAACACGTTTTAAAACAATATAGCCTACTATTCTGAATTTAAACAAAATTTACAGAATGGGTCAGATCACGCGATGCTTGCCCGCTGCGCAGCGCTTCGCGCTGCTTGCTCTTTTAGAAAAAAAATTTACTCGAGCTTGCAAACTCCAAGCCCAGATCAAGCGGCGCGCGTTTATCACTGATATTTAATTACGATCTTTGTGAATGCGGGGACATATTAGTTTGCAAGTTTGCTCAAAATAAAATATTGACTAAACAGGACAACAATACACGCACAGGCAAGAGCAGGAACTGACTGCACCGCTACCGTGGCTCCGTTATCGCGCCGCCTCGTTATCTTGTCCAGACGGGCAAAGTCCAACCGGTTATAACTACTGTCGGCAGTTTGTATTATCTAAAAATACCTATTCTTCCATTACAAAGTGAATTCCACTCAGTTTTGCCTCATAGACAATAAATAGAAATTGCTGACACATAACGGAAAAGATCCAAATTATGTTATATCTGCAATGCTTATTTTGTAACATACATAGTTAGTTCATAATTACTTATAGTGTACATTATGAATGACCAAGATAAAATTTAAAATAATTTATGTGTTTTGATAAACGCAGTTTTAAAGTAAAATAATGGGATTTACAGCAAGTAAAGAATTTTGGAAATATTTTAATATTGAAAAATGAAAAGCATCGTGTACGAAATACATACACTAGTATACAAGGAAAGTTTATGTCATATTTTAACTCCGTTGTTTTAAAACAAAAATTGAATTTTTTACTTGAACCCTTGTGTACCAATGTGCAGGAACTACAAAGTCTAAGTTCACAGCTTTCTTAGTGAAAGCACGTATGATGATATACGATATAATCCTTTGATATTTTTCGAACGGATTATTCATCTATTATGCATCAGGTATTTATCCTTCAGTATTCATCGTTAAGAGCATCAGCGGTTAAACGAAACTGCGTGTAATTCATATTTCAGATTTTTTGCTTTTAAGAGATTCTACTTCGGATAAAAGGGTACAGTGAAAACTAATGTCTGGTGTACATAAATAAGCATAAATTGGTACTAAATCTCTAAAATCTGCTAAAACATACTAAACCCGATTAGCTAATAATATTTACGATTAGTTTAGTTTTCTAAAATGAAATGTATGCCTACTTTGCAGACATAGGTACTTTGACAACCTAGCCTGCTGCTTTTATTTGTACACTCCGTGTTCGTTGAAAGAGTGAATGTCTGTAAATCTGATACAATAAAGTAAATGTACTTGCTTTCCAATCCATGTTCACAACATAATTATATTTCCTTGGTTCAGTCTTGGAATTATATCAGTATTTACACACCCAAGCAGTATAATGTACGTCAGCAAAAAAAATTTATTGTATTTTGTGTCTGGTGTATTTCTTTGTGATTCTACTTAATTAATCACGGATTACATTTGTTGAATCATATAGTCTAATCCCTCCATATTTTCAAATACTTTACTGCCTAAACGACAAGATAAAAATCAACCACTTTGAGGCAGTTGAAAAAACCACTGATGAAATATCCCAAGCATGTTACAAAACTATATATGAATTAACATTTAAAAGTAAACGTATATTTTGATTATAATTTAAAATAATGATCTACACTTATAGGTTTTATCCACAGCGTATGTGTTTTAGATAAACGTGTTTCGATTTATTTTAGGGTAATTGAAAACTATGTCTCAATTGAATTATTGTGTTTGTACTCACACAACTGTTGAGAACGTAAATCATACATATTCAATGAGCATGGTATAAGTTTCACGCTACCTCTGTGTCAAATATTAAACATTCCCGAGGGATATGATACCTTACACTTTGAAAAGAAGTTATTACAGAAACGAATTCATAAATATTTATATTCTTATTTTCAACTTTCTCCACAGGACGATTTAGAAGTTCACCTTGCATTTAACTTCAAACTTATATAACATGCTCTATATAAATATTTTTCCGGATAAACTTAAATAACCATTTTATTGCCAGTAATTTTAGCAAATCGCTAATATAATATTTCATATTTTTAATATTTCACTTTCAAATATAGTTTATACTTAAATGGTCTAGTATCTAATAGCTAGCTATCTTGTCATAAATTTTATTTTTATGACAAAAAACGGTCTCCTTAAAAACATAGATTGGAGAGTTTTATTTCTACATCAGCGACCAGTGCAGATTTAAAAGCAGAAATCTTTTGAGTCGTGACTTACAGAAGACTTCATTGCTTAAGTTCTGTAAAGTCGGCCAACTTTTAAAGGTCTCAATTAGATCAAAAAAGCAATACTTACTAAAAACTTGAAGTAATATTATTTAAATTTCTTGGCCTAGATATAAGTTTCACACATATAGCTCATTTAAGTTGATATTATTAATACTCACTTAGTTTATAACACTCTGAAGTTGTGTTATATAAGTGATTAATGTTGCTATGTAACCATATTATATAATCAGTTGTAGGTTAAATAAATTAGGTCATAAAAGAGTAGAATTATGAAATAGTAGACAAAAAGGGAGTACTTGCCTCATGTTTTTGAGAACACCTGCCGCGAGCATGAATGACAGCTCTGTGGTCTTTCCCTGGTCACACAGCTGATTACTTGCAAGAAACTATACTCCATTCTGGTTCAGATGAATTCATATTTTTTGAGATCAACAGATGAACACTAAGTACGAATTCAGGAGCTGACTGGAAGGCAGTCAATCCACATTGATTAAATCCAACACCTTACTAGTTTTCGATGAAAAAATGAATACTAAAGTCACAAAATGAACTAATTTATATTAATTTAGCAACTTATGATCTGTTTTGCTGGCGGAGTGAGGATTTTTCAGCAGATGTTGGGCCTTTAATTTTGGTGCTAAGTGATAAAATAAAGAGAGAACAAATGAGGAGTCGTTTGCAGTGTTGTCATACCGAGAGTTTGTCGTCGGTTATTACAAAATATAATCCAGCTGGGGGATATCCTTTTTTCCAACTAGACTCCATGTCGGGCTAGAATAATAGAAACACGGACGCCTCACTACTAGACTGGATGAGTGTTTCGCGAGACCTAGCTACACGTCTTGGAGTTTGAACTGTTTCCAACAGAGCAACAATATTCTCTGTTATGTAAGCACTGAGATTAGCAGGCTGAATGAACTTTGATTTTACATACATTTCCACTTGTAAGACCTTTTGCATACTTAAATAATTAAACACAATTTATTCAAACTAGTTTAAATGAAAAAAACCTTTGTTTATAACTTATTATGTTTTAACAATTTTACGTATATATATACTTTTTATTTACCCTACAAATATAATAATGAAACGTCACTTAATATAGGTAAAAACTTATAGGCTTTAAAATATATTTAAAACTCCAATTACTGTAATTGACTATATTAAGTTAAGAATGAGAAACAGATGTTTCAAAAACATTGATTATTTATTTTTTATACATTCTAAGTAGTCCAATTTGTAAACGTCATTAATATTGATTTTTAAAGGAGTCCTGCAAGAGGAAAAATGAGGTTATTTAAAATATACTCTGCAATACTTAACTTAGATATAATTTTAATATCTAATTTTTTCATATCTAGTAAGCTACATATGAGTAATATTATGGGTAAAAATATTATTTGCTCAAGAAGGTAAGCTATGATCGACATAAAATAATGTATGACAATATACCCTTGTCTATAGACTTGACTAATTAGTTACACTCATCGCCGCCAGGTGGTAGAGTAGCAATAGGCTTTTCACCGATGCCGCCAGAGATTGGAAGTAGTTCTACATTTCACAGTTAGGTTACAGCACCATAGTATCCTTTGTGTTTAACGTTTGAGGATGAAATCTAATTATTTTAAAAGAAATCATCTTTTTAATTAAATATTTAGTAATTAATTTTGCACACAATCTAACGCATAGCTTGAATCTTATAACTGTTATAGCACTTGGAGATAATTAGCTGTCATTAAGAAAAAGTTGGTAAGAAAATTTCGCGTAGTAGAAAGTAACTTTCTTAATATACATTAATTTTTGCGAAAGGTTACTTTTTACAAAGCTATTAAGCTAAAAGTATCTGTTGAAATTATTATTTGAAAGCTACTTGGCTTAATGTAGCCAGGTAGCTCATCTTACCGATCATTAATTTAAAAGTCCATATTGTGATGAATATTACTACATGTTCTTGTGAATATTGGTATGTTTGTGTTTGGATATTTAAATCTAGTAGACATCGAAACAAAATATTTTTTTACAGTTTTTAAAAATAATAGAAGAAAAATAAGGGAACGAAATAATTACTTATTTTTACGATGTAGTGATTTTAAAGCGAAAGAATCGGAACATTTCCAATATAGTATTATAAAAGTATCAACATTAGTTGTTTTGTCATATTTCTCAGTCTACACACTCTCCATTGGTTTACTTTACATAAATTGTTTTATTTAATACATAAAACATTGATTGATTTTAAAATGTTTAACTCAAACTAATCAAGTTTTAACTTCATTTTACTATAAGAACAGATAAGTTGTGAAATTTTAATTGTTAGTTTTAAGAGTAACAAATTGACTGTGCTAAACTAACATTCAACCAACCGCCTCGAACAGGAATCTCTGAGGACAACTGGACAATTAGCGGGTCTGCATGAAATGCAACCACCGCTTTGCACATTACTACTCCCCTTCGAAGTGGGACACGTATTTGTCTGTAAACCGTGGCCAATTCATAGGTATGAGATCACGTAATCCTTAACAGTAGTCACGTATTGCACCGTCATAAACAATAAAAGGAGAGTTTAACGTTTTTATAGGAATAAACGCTTCTTGTGTCACGTTCGGTTTTAAATAACACACAAAGGTAGGAATTTAAAATAAATTCGCGTGTTACAGTCATTGTTTGAAACCGTTATTGTCTTTTGGTCTTTTACAGATTAGTGAAACTTTTATACAGGTTATAATAAATTATAATATAAAGTTTTAGTTGGAATTTACAACAACCAAATTAGTTTTAAATATCGGACTTTCTCAATGATAGAAAAACCCTTCACACAGCGTGGGCCGATCTGACACTCTCAGTGGGATAATGTCTTTCACTCAAGAGGTGTAGGTAGGTGGAACAACAATATTTAATCAACTCTAAAAGTTATTGTTTGTTATAGATAAGACATTTTAATTCCTTTTTATTAATTTTTATACTCATCCATTCAAAATTTGGCCTTTTACTTAGCATATGGATGTTACGAACAGTGAAGTTATTTAAACTTCAAATTATTTTGTGAATATTTCTATTAGTTACTATTAGTTACTAGCTGTTTCTCGCGGATTCACACGCTTTTCGTAAGCTGTGTTCCGTGTATGAGCACCTCTGGTTAGAATTTTCCTTGTTGCCACCATCAAGAAAATCTGTCAAAAATATATATTATAACCAGTGTACACGTATGTGTAAATTGTTGTACAGTGGTTTAACACTCAAGGTTTAAGTTCAACCAGACACTTATGTAAAGACAAATATACAAAATAACTTAGCGCTTTCAAATAGTGACTAATTAGTATACCTAAATATCTTGTAATTACAATTTATAATGTGCAGGCGCTTCGAAAACGTTTATCTTTTGCCGCGCCGCCTGGTGGCGAGTTACAATGGGTAATAGCATATAAAAATACATATACAGGGACATATAAATTTTTATACTGACCGGTCAAATGTTTTTTGAGAGGATCAATGTCATATATGCAAACAACCTCTTATATATATATATATATATATATATATATATATATATATATATATATATAGATATAGAGATAAATTGGGCAAAGCATTCGTTAAATTCCGTGTAAACATGGGGGCAAAATTACTAGACTCAATATATATGAGAAGCACTTGGTGTGCACATCCATAACCAAAGCACACCATAGAATCCCAGTGTTGTGGGATTTGGCTGACCATTGAATGTTATCCATCAGAAGCCTAGCACTGTTTTTCTTTTGTCTACTGTAGGGATGTACATTTTTGTATGACTGCATAACCGCCCGCAGGGCGTCTAGAAAATGAAATGGGCTGTGTTTTATTATCAAGGATTGGAAATAGGAGGAATTAGGAGGCAGTGCGTAGTTAGTACGGTATTTTGCAAGTTTCTTTATAAATTAAAGGAAATACGAGCAACGGTACTGTAAGTTACTCACGATTGACCTGTGGGTGGCGTGAACATAATTAATATAATAAATTATATAAAAGTATTATAATTATAACTTATAATTATTACATAACAAGGTAGTAGTACGGCACACCACGTGTCTCGTAACAGACCGCAGATGTTACTTGCAAAATTTCAACATCAAGGACAAAAAGACAGAAATTCATAGAAAAAATAAATTTTTACCCAATAGAAAAAAGGTAAAATTGTGTCAGCCTTCAATGACGTTTCAGCCCAATACCAGTTGGATATAGACAATCATTGAGCTCATTCTTATCAGGTAGAAATGATTTCATGCCAAATTTAAAGTCTGCAAATAGTCTTTCTCGAAATATCTTTTTACACGACACGTTCACATTTTTTCATTAAGTTAGGTTTGAAAATAATGTAAGTTACGATGAGCTGGGGAGGGTGCTACAGTACAAGAGTGCTCTGAAATCGAACTTTTCATCTACTTTGAACGTCGTATTTGACTCTATAATAATTTTCTCTTTACTTTGTGAATAAAAACGTCACATGTTAAAGTCTTATATGATTGTACTTAGTTTGTTTATAAATTTATTTATTTTGCAAATTTCTCGTTACTGTCATGGTTATCTACCATCTAAGACCAATGTATAATTATTTGCTAGCGCTCTGCTAAATCCTATAAAGTGAAATGCACCATCATCGTATTCACTGTTACTAGTATATAAATAATGCTTCGTGCAGAATTTAACGCCCATAGGTCAGTTCGATTTCAAGATACCAAGAGGAAAGGCAGAAGAAAAATTATATTTCCCCGCCCCACGAGTGATAGGCTTCGCTAGCGCTCAGCCAATAATTTTATAATAAGAAATATCGAACCTAATGTAGTGTGCCTCTGGCTTATAGAAAATATTTAGTGCTCAATTAAGAGAAGCTGAATTCATTATAAAATATTAGTTGGTTGACATATGAATACACATTTATAAACAAAGCATCGTATAGTTTTGACATCCCTTTATACTGTACTGTATTTAGACTCGATTAGTTAGTTACAGTAACTGCCACCAGGTGGTGGAATAAGGTATTATAGGCTTTGATGTTGCCGCAAGATATTGAAGGCAGTTATACGTTTTATTGTTAGATTTAAACAGTGCAGTTTCCTTTGGGTTAAGAGTTTGTTCATAAAGTCAAACTAATTTCAATTCAGTTAACTTTTCAGTTATATTTTTAGTGGTTACTTCACACACAGCTTTATTTATAGCGTGAATGTTATGGCGATAATTAGGTGCCACTAATGAAATTGATAAGAACACTTGGCGTAGATAAAAGTACATAATATTAATGATATTTCTATACTTCAATTAGTAGAATGTAATACAATACTATAGATTTCGAGTATTTTTATTTGAAAGCCTGATGCAGACAAGTAGGTCATCCTACTTATTATTATAATTATAAATGCCACAGGTTGGGATGAATTGAGTCCAATAATTCCCAAATGGATGAGTTTAATGAAATATCTTCCCACTGACGTATTTATACCACATAATCGATTGATATGTCATTTCAAATGGATATGCCGATGAGCCTCTGATAATTGCTAGTAGGTATATAATAATTGGTTAACGAGTCAATCAATTTTACAATGAGATTAGCTTGCTTTCATAAAAATAATAAGCTTTGGCAACTATAGTCATATATAATTCTTCATAAACAATGGTATTCTGCTGCCTCAATGATATAAAAATGAGTATAGATAAGTGAATAATTAGGCGATCTATAAGATTTTGGAATCGGAACTTCTATTTTTGTTTGACTATTTGAAATAATAGAAATATAGCAACCAAAATAACCGATTATTTTCACAATGTAATTAATTACATAAAAGTAACAAATAGAACAATATCCAATACAGTATTATCAAAGTATCAAGGATGAATTTTTATAATACTCCGCAGTCTGCATACTCTGCATTGTCATACTCCACATAGTCTATATTAGTTGTGCGGATTTTACATAAAACTTTGAATGCTTTTCAAAATATTTTTAAAAAACTAATCAGATCATAACTCGGTTTTACTATAATAACAGCTTAGTGTTGTTAAAGCATAAGAAACACTAAGTCAATCTCAAGCAGTGATACTGCAATTAAAGTGTTCAAATAGTTAGTGAATAAACAAAGTAATTCGAAAAAAAACTACTAGGAACGCCAATGTGATTATTCTAAACCATTGATAGTAACATTGTACCAAAAATTTCCATTTTGTAAACATAAATGTGTTAATCGTTTACTGTAAGCAATTAAATTTCGTTTCAAGAAATGTGAAATTCAAGTAGTGCAGGAGAGGTTGACCAGATGTAGCAGTATATACTTAAATTGAGTTGTGTATTTGATAACTTGGGCAATGTAGGCAGCAACCTGCGTAGTCAAAAATATAACCAGGATTGTAATACGAAATGATTGTTTTATTATTTTAAATTGATCAAGAATTTATTATTTTGGATTGCTTGACATGGTTGATAAATGATCAACTCTGTACATTCTGAAAAGAGATGACAATTGATTCTGATGTGAGTGATTTAATTTCACTAGTAACACATGTAACTTGTAGCCAGTTTCAGTGTAATATTACCTATAAAAGTGGATTATGAATTGAAAACACGCTTAGTTTTCTTTCACTTGATATTATAAACTGCACATTTCAACTGAGACATCAGTGGTGAAATGATACGGCTAATGCAATTATCTAATTAAGATTATCTTGTATTGTCTTCATAACTCTTGTGCGTCGCAAACTAACTAATCCTCTGGCTAATTATAACCGAAGGAGCTTTTATTTCTAGTCAGTTTTCTATATACCTGTTGAAGGATGAACCAAACAAAATCTTATCCCGATAGTAGACAAAAAGGGAGAACTTGCCTGATGTCTGAGAGAACACTGCCGAGAGCAAGAACGACAGCTCTGTGGTCTTTCCTGGTCACATAGCTGATGACTTGAAAGAAACTATACTCCATTCTGGTTCAGACGAATTCTTATTGTTTGAGATTAACAGACGAACAATTAGTACGAATTCAGGAGCTGACTGGCAGACAGTCAATCCATATTGATGAAATCCAACACCTTACAAGTTTTCAATTAAACAATGAATACTAAATTCACGCGGAGTGATGATTGTTCAGCAGATATGGGGCCTTTGACTTAGATGCTAAATGCTAAAATAAAGAGAGAGCAAATGAGGGTCGTTTGCAGTTTTGTCATACCGAGAGTTTGTCGTCGGTTATTACAAAATATAATCCAGCTGTGGGATACTTTTTCCAACTAGACTCCATGTCGGGCTAGAATAATATAAACACGGACGCGTCACTACTTGACTGGATGAGTGTTTCGCGAGACCTAACAACCCGTCTTGGAGTTTGAACTGTTTCCAACAGACCAACAATATTCTCCTTTATAAAATCACTGAGATTAGTAGGCTGAATAAATTTTGATCTTAAAATTATTCCCACTTGTAAGACCTATTGGTTTCACTTAGACAATGAAACATAATTTATGCAAACTAGTTAAAATAAGAAACGCTTTGTTTATAACTTATTATTTAAAAATATTTATTTGGTATACTGCATGTATTTTTTGTTCACCCTATACACATAATAATGAAAACATCATCAAATGCAGGTAAAACTTATAGGCTTTAAAATGCATTTAAAAGTCCAATTGCTGTAATTGACTATATTAAGTTAAGAATGATAAACAGATGTTTCAAACACATAAATTATTTATTCATTATTGATTATTTATTGTTTAGTTTTTGATTATTAAAGGAGTCTGCAGAATGTAAAAAGCTAATTTAATATGAAATCTCTGCAATACTCAACTTAGATATAATTAGATATCTAAGTTTCTTTTCTTATCTAATCGGCTATATATGAGTAATATTATGTGTAAAATATTATTTGCTGAAGAAAGGGAAGCTACGATCGATATACAATAAAGTATGAGAGTATGCCCTTATACAGTTATCGTTGTGTAACTCCTTAAAAGTGAACTGTTTGCAGTCTTGAGTAATTAGTTACACTCATCGCCGCCAGGTGTTAAAGTAGCAATAAGCTTTGCACCGTTGCCGTCAGAGATTGGAAGCAGTTATACATTTCACCGTTAGGTTACAGCACCATAGTATCCTTTGTGTTTAACGTTTGAGGATGAAATCTAATTAATTTTAAAGAAATCATCTTTTGAGTTGAAAATTTAGTAATTAATTCGCACACACAATCTAACGCATAGCTTGAACCTTATAATTATTATAGTTTCTGGTGATAATTAGATGTCATTGAAAAGTTATGGTAAGGAAACTTCGCGTAGTAGAAAGTAACTTTCTTAATGTACATTATTTTAGTGAAAGTTTATTTGTTCATGAGCATTTTTATATTTTTTCGTTTATTATTTGAAAGCTACTTGGCTTAATGTAGCCAGGTAGCTCATCTTACCGATCATTACTTTAAATGTTCATATTGTGATGAATATTTGTACATTTTTATGTTTGTGTTTGGATAATTAATACTCAGTGTTCTAAAATCTAGTAAACAGATTAAACCAAAATATTCTTTTTCTTTTTTATAAAATAATAGAAGAAAAATAAGGGAACGAAATAATTTTTATTTTTTCAATGTAGTGATTTTTAAAAGCGAAGAATAGGAACATTTCCAATACAGTATTATAACAGTATCAACATGAGTTGTAATTGTCATATTTCTCAGTCTACTCACTATCCATTGTTTTACTCTACATAAATTGTGTTATTTAATATATAAAACATTGATTGATTTCCAAATGTTTAAATCAAACTAATCAAGTTTTAACTTCATTTTATTATAATAACATATAAGTGCCGTTTACGGCATAATTAATAAAGCCAATTCCACATTAAGAAATTATAGTGCAAAAAATGTGTTCTGTTAATTTGAGCTTTATCGAAATGTTTGACAACAAGACTATTCGGAACACAATCGTGATTATTTAAAACAACCGACAATAACACCATATGTTTTCCATTTTTCAGTATGGTTATGTAAATATTTTAGTTCAATATAACTTGACTCAGGCAAAGGAATCCTTGTTGACTTTCCATAGTAAGTATGGTTAACTGTATGGAATAACTTAGCCCGGTTGAAGATGAAAGCGGCTGAAGGATCATGAAGAAAAGAGAGCTAAGTAGCTGAGTATGCGGCGAGTGCCGTTATAGATTTGAATTTGGCGCGCGTAATTCTTCTGTAGCCGCAAACGCGATAGTCAGCTGCGCCGACCTCTAGCGGTTAGCTTATACAATAGGAGCATCCTACCATCCGGAATTCTTCTGGACAGGTTCTGGTAGGATGATTCCTGCTAGGTTAGCAAGCTGAGACCGGAGATTGTGCGGAGGGTCGTTGTGCAGCGATCGGGTAGAGTGGACGGAAGAAGTGAGTGTACGTGGCCTGGGACTTGGTATAATTGTTAGGGAACCTTTCGGAACTATATCCAAATTATTAGTTATTCTTTAGTCATCAAAGCTGGTTAGGTTTTGGATAGAGGGAATCTAGTGGCGGATCCACGGTTATTATTCCTCTGGAAGGTGCCCTCTTCCGGTCGCGACGCAACGAGGTCGCAAATAACTTACTATATGTATACGAGTATATAGGTCATGGTAGGATAGAAATCATGAGCAAATCGTAGTCTACGAGGAGAATACAGAGATGTGTGTATGGTCGTTTCGTAACAAAAGTTACAGATCATAGATGGTTTTTATTAATATGAAAAACTCCTTTCATACCAAATATATATATATATATATATATATATATATATGAAAAACTTATTTTATTAAAATAGGCCCTAATCACTATAAACTGATTCGCTGATTGCTGTAAGGAAATTTCTTCCAGATGGAAACATGTATTATATAAAAGGAGTTTTTCATTTGATAATAAAAAACATATATATATCAAAGCAAGATAAAAAAGTTTTTTAAACACGTTAAAACAAGAAATACTGAAGAAAATATACAAGAATAGAAGAGGAAACTAATCCCTGTGCACATGGCCACGTTATATTATTGTATTGTGGTCTGAAAACCCATGGCTACTGCTTCTGAACTTCTATAACAAAGATGATTACTTTAACCTATATCTACGAAATCTATTGAGAAACTATTAGACACAATGGCTATAGTGTCAGACAGTAGTATTAAGGTCAATAATATATCACACCGTCCTGCAGGTATAATAAACCGATCTTTTTCGTTAATTACTAATTTCATATACAAAACTAAATTTTATGTGGAATCTAAGAAATATCAATTTATTTCAAGCCGACCCTCATAACGTTATTCTTGGGTAAATTATAGCACCTGACAATGTACTGTACTATCTCTTGTTAACCTGAAAATATATACGAACATCCAAAAAACATTTTCCTTTTTACAGTTTCAGTTGGTAAGCCAGGAGCAGACTTAACTAAGGAATATGGATGGTCCATGACCGCAGGGATTCCAACTTTTACTTTACGTCAAGCATTTTACGGGAGGTATCATTTAGGCTGCAATGTATATATAACCTTAGTATTATGTACTAGAAATAATATGTAGTAGTTTTTTTTCCATTTATACAATTTTAATATCGTAGAATACGAATTTTATCTGTATATTTTATTTACAATAATTAGTCATGTTTTACAAAAATTATAAATAACCATAATTATAATATATTGGTTTTTATAATAATTACTGACTGACAGTTCGCAATTGTTTAATGTATCTTAGTAAAAATGTTATGTATGTGCGTCGAATAAAAAATACACAATTTAAATTCTTATGATTCTAACTCTAATATTTTATATATAAAGTAACATTACAATTTTCTTGTCTACTAAGAATTACATGCGTTTCAGCTAATTAATGTTTTCTTTATAAATATTTTTTTTGTGCTGTGGTTCCCTAATCCTCAGGATAAATCACTCCCTTCGCTAAACTCATCTTGTTCCTAGATAAACTCACATGATATACCAACTTAAGACATTCTCGAATATAATTTAATGTTTTAAAATATAGAACTGACAGTTTATCAACACCTGGTTACTTTCATGAAGGTTTAAATTTAGAAGGGATTGCTAGGTATATAAAATATCTACCACGGCATTTGGCTGAGCGTTATTGAAGAATATGACTCAGTAGGCTGACGCAGTTCCTCTTTTGCCTGCCAGAAGGGATATAAAAATTTCCCAACGATCCGCAGAACATGTCGATAATGAAATGAGTTCTAGATTTCAAAGAATGCAACCGCAGTGAAGTGCACTTGGTGTGGTGTCTCTTACCTGGTACCTACACATGACGTGTATAGTAATTCAACATATTCAACATCAATAAACTGTAGCCTATATAATTCTCAGTCCTATTTTTTAGAGTGGTGAAAAAGTCAGGTACGAAGCAGCCGTAAAAGCAAATGTAATAAACACAGTGAAAGTAAATGAAAACACTGTGGCTTGTTTCTGTTGATTGTTTATTTACGCCCTTCCGAACTCCCTCGGGATTCAACGTAAACATTTGACCCTTAAAAACAATACACACAGAGGGAATTCTAACGCTATTTTTATAAGTGTTGTTTTAACCTACCTGCAATTGTGTTTCTTCTTTCAGTTTAAGGGTACTTGTATTTAAAAAAAGCAACTGTAGTAGTATTAAAAAAATGAATTTGTATCGTACGTCTGTCAGCGCTGTATTTGGAAAAAACCCCCCTATAGACTTTAAATTCTTCATAAACCTCATGGTGACTTAAATTACTAACGCCATGCTTTAATGTTGTTATAGACTGTTAGTTTTATAAACGAAGTAATTATTCGAACATGTAGATTTTTCTTTTTGTTATGTTTAATATCTTATGAAAAAGTAAAATAATTTTACAAACAATTATTGTTAAAGGTGCTAATTTAAAATTCAATATATTCAATCCAAATCTAAATAAGAGGCAACCTAAGAACAAAGATCTCACAATATTAATCCAAAGCTTAGATAGAATTAGGTACTAGTTAACTTTCCAATTATTATTTATTGTGAAATTGTATGATTAAAATAAAAATATATTAAAAACATAAAGTTCTTTGACTATAAATCGTGTTTATACATCAAAGGTTACCATTCTTGATATGTGCTTCCTTTAATATTTACTATTTAATAAGTTTAATATTACATGTAAAATAGATTCTTTATATCTCTATGCACTGTTTAATCCCGCTAGTTCTATGAATAATATTAACTATAATAATGAGAATGAGTAGTTTATTAATACCGTAATAGTACATCCTATAATAAACTCGTCTAGGAACTTTCAATGTTCTCATTGCAATATAAAATAATTTGTTAATTATTAAACAACTTGGACAAGCATTTAATTCAAAATTAAATCCATATAAAAACATTTCCATATTTTTTGGCTTTTATTTCATACACGAATCTTAGTTTTAATAAATACAATACACTTACCTACCCAAACTAAAGATTTATTTAATACTATGTATTACTGTCCATTATTGTCATTATTGTTGCTACTCAATTGGACGAGAGACTGAGTTTTATATTTTTATTTACTATAATTTGTACAAGAAATGATCAAATAAAGTGGTCCGCACTGTGAAAATAAAACTTAAAATTTTTAAAGTAAATTTCAAGCAGAATCATTACGCTAATGTAGGGTTATGGTAAGAGACCAAAGTTATCTCTGAACCGGAAAGACTGATGAAAGAACCCCCAAGTTGAAGCCAATTACATTTTAATTGACAGTATCTTCCTTAGGGGACACTTTATATGTTTGCACAGACGACGTATACTTTAATTGTTTAAAGTTATGTTTAGAAATTATGGATTAATTGTATACTTTGAACACGGTAATCATTTGCACATTAAACAGGATGGGTCTTGTTATGTTGGTAGCTCGTTATTGATTTTAAACTAGCTTAAAGTGATTTTTACTAGCAGTGAATGGTAATATAAGTTAGTCCAGGATAATAAGGAGACATATTGAGGTTTTGTACCACTTATTCTGAATCAAACAGATTTATGTTATTGGGTGTTTCGTGTAATTATAATTACAAAGGAGTTTCATGATTGAGTGCATGAAGTTGAAATGTCAGATCTCATGAACCAAAACAGATATCTCCCTGGATCTTGTGGTTTGTGACCTAAAATTAATAGTTTTAACAGTTTATTTTCTGCCTATTTAATATCAACTATTGATGTGTAGATTAAAGAACACAGAAACCATTTCTTAATTTTCTCACATTTATTCTATTTACGTGTCATAGTTTGGAACGTACAACAATAGAGTTGGACGTATTGAAAAAGAATTTTTTAAGAACGAGGCAAATGATATTTTTACATAGCCCTAATTTTTAAATTATCAATTCACGCAGTAATTAAGAGAATAAAATATGGAGGATGTATGAAAATAACTTTGAAAAATATGTCTAAAACAACAATTTCTTAAGAAGTCGACTTGAGATTTATCACTTACAAGTTAATGTAACTATAGGATTTCTATCAACGTTGTTACTAACCAAGTTGTCTCCTTTATGAGATATTATACAACCACAGATAAAAATATAAGTACAGCTTTTGGCCACTTGGGTTGGTTGGCAAATTTGTGATTGGAAAAGTGGGATTATAGCAGGCGCACCAACTGGCAATGCGATAACAAACAATTACAGTTTAAATTAAATCCATTCGCCTGTCAGGGAATTAAGCGTTGTGTCTGTTTTTCATCTTGCATCACTTTAAAGGGACTTGTAAAAGAATATCTGTATAATTACTGAAAATTTAACTATAATTTGCTGAGCGTTAGCGAAGCCTATCAGTACGGGGACTGGAAAAACACAGTTTCGGGTATTGTCTACAAATATGTGTTGGCGCACGATGTCTTGAGCGAATTGACCTATAGACTTTAAATTTTGCATGAAAGCTTCAATTATATAAAAACATTAAGCTCTATGGTGATGCATGGAACTTAATGCAATTCGGCTAAGCATTAGCGAACAATTTCTACATTAGTCTTATAGTAAACCATGGCTACAATGACAAAATCAAAGAATAAATAATTCTAAAAGAATCCGACCAAAATTAAAATGTATTCTAACGTGAGCCAGAGTAATACATATATTCCAACTATTCGTAAACTAGTTAATCACTCCGTATTCTTGAGCTTTTTACGAAACTCACTGAATCTTGTTATGTCATAAGCATTGTGGTCGTCTTTCTCCTTGCACATAAAGAGTAATACATACATATTCCAACTATTCTTGAACTAATTAATCATTCCGTATTCTTGAGCTTTTCACGTAACTCACTGAACCTTGTTATGTCATAAGCATTGTGGTCGTCTTTCTCCTTGTACATAAAGAGTAATACATATATATATATATATATATATTCCAACTATTCTTGAACTAATTAATCATTCTGTATTCTTGAGCTTTTCACGAAACTCACTAAACCTTGTTATGTCATAAGCGTTGTGGTCGTCTTGTCCCTTGTACATAAAGAGTAATAATACACATATTATATCCCAACTATTCTTAAACTAATTAATCATTCTGTATTCTTGAGCTTTTCACGAAACTCACTGAACCTTGCTTATGTCATAAGCGGTGTTATCGTATTTCTCCTTGTACATAATTCACGTCATATGTAACCCTAAGTCAAATAGTTTTTTTTTAATGAAAAGCGTTTAAACTTTAAAATTATACTATTAAATACTCAAAAGCTAGATTGTCAATATAATTTTTATAGTTTTATTTAAATTCAATACAAAATTAATTATGATTGTTTTATGTTATCAAACGTAATTTAGAAATGCTAGAGCGTGCTTGCATCTAATTGTGGATATTGGGGGCCCAGTGTCATCTGTCCAGTGTCATAAAGTGCGGCCCTTTAAAGTAACAATCAATACTGGAGTGGGCAAACCCCGGCAGTAGCAGTCCCGATCCGTCAATATAGCGGTCCATTACCGGATCAAACGGACAGCGAGCGATGAGATATTCGCCGTTGGTTTATTTCCAAACTCCATTTTTCAGTTTCTCTTGTTTCACTTTATAAGTTATGCAAACTTTATTCGTTCTTTATAAATAATTCAATTTGTTTCTCTCCGATGCTCCAGTGAGATAAAATGCATACCTTCTATGTATTAAACGTCTAAATCTAATATAAAAATGTGAATCAAAAGTCTCAATAGATAAAATATTATTCATTTTTATAGATTTATTCTATATAGGTACTCATAATAAGTATAATTTAATATAATAATAAATATAATGTTATGTTTATTATTATAATATGCGAGGCGCGCGCGCGCGCGCGTGTGTTATTATTAGTTAAATCTTTTTACTCATATAAATGTCAGGAGCTGCGTTCTGTCCCTGAACTCTCTACTGTGTATTTTATTTCCTAAAGTTACTACATCATATATTTTTATTGAATTTGGTCAAATTTATGTATTGTGGCCTACAACATTTTGAAACAAAACATCAAAACTAGAAAAAAGAGAATAAGAATGTTAAAAATTTAAAATTGGAATAATTTGGTTGGAAAATGAAATTTTTCAAAGGCCTATAACAAAAACAAAATGCATGCATACTCAGTTTATGTATGGGTTAGTGCAATCCTAAAGGTTAATTTTAGTACACACGAATTAATAATTTATATTACAATACAACAATAGATCTTGGTTGTTGGTTGTTAGTAGCATAAGTATCTTACCTCTACAATAGGTCTTCCTTACAATAGGTCTCTATAGGGGTGGGTGGGTACATAGGTAACTGGATCTAAAGTATTTTGAGAAATTTAAAAAAAATTAAAAATGAAATCTTAACTTTGAGTTGAGTTACTGATAACAACAGTAATTAGATACAATGAAGAACAAATAATGGCCAGTCCTACGTTTTGGTTTAATGTAATTAATTGGAACTTGGTGTAAAAATGATTATTTAACTCATAGAAATCAACTAACTATGAATAACAATAACACAAAAACCAACATATTAATTTTCGTCTGCGCTATAAATGAACACTATAATGGTGAAAACCTCCGAGCTTGCAATTTTAAAAATATAGGTTTATCAATCTCTGTATTTAAATTAGTTCAACTAAATATATTTTTATGATACAAACCACCTCTGAAACGTATGCTGGTTCTAATTTAAAATGCTAAGCTTTGTATTTCCTGTACATGAAAAGATCTTCCTCTAAAAAACAATCACTTTCTGACAGTAAGTGTTTAGATTGAACCTTACATTCATAACGTACACTTTAGTATTCAACCATTACGTTGAATATTATGCAACTGGACTTAAATTTGGCTGCACAACAAATACAGAAATATTTCATATGTCAATACAACAAATATGTGTTGCCCACTAAAATTAAACGTGTGTAATTTGCTGCTAAATGGGTCGAGTATTAATAAGACTCTGGAATCTAGTATCTCATATTACAGATAATAACATAGAGAAAATCAAATAGATTCACAATGATTAATATTAACATGTTTTCGTCAAACAGATCTGTATAAACAGGTTGTGTGATTATGCAGTGCACTCGCACATAGCTCACTGAGGGCTGCACCTATAAGCTCTTATTCAGGTGTTTGCTAAATTCAGGGTAAGAAGAATTTGGTGATAGATTAAGTCCGGAGATTAGGTTTGTCAGGGAGTTAAAAGTAGACTGTAGTTTGTTATATCTTCTGGAATTTAACAACGTTTTAACTTTGAGGTAGTTTTGTGGCTTAACCGTTTTTGAGATACGACAAAAAGTGACCGGACCTTTTTTATAGGAAATATAAAAATCTATAACCGCTTTGCGCTCAGACCTGAGCAACGACTTCTGATTTTCTCAATAACGAGCTTTGAAGAAGGGACTGCAATGATCAGCCATTATGAATTGCTTAAATCAGTTTAAAATGAAAGCTTACCAACTTTCAAACTTTAACTGACAATTACACGGTATACATACTATTAAAATTCTACAAAATATAAATTTGCTAACGTATCATGACAGCCTATGTTACACTCTGTGTACTTGGAGAATACTTAATCTAAGTAAATAATATTTATCAGCTGAATAATTTGATCAGCTGGTTTAATTCACCCATGAAATTATCTCGCTATCCTAGGGGGGCGTTCCGGGGGAGGGGAGGTGTTATTGCTACATTAAAAGAACAAGAGCTTCTTTTATAGAGGGTGTTGTGTCTGTAATATTTATGAGAATAATTAAATCAGGAAGACCTGGGAGAAGTATTTCGGATAGATGTGTTCATCAAAGTGCAGTTTGTATGGTGTCGATTTTAACGGTAAAGGTCAAGGCTTTAACAGATAAATAACTCTACTGGGGATTATATTGAGTATGAAGTTGAAATATTTCTATTAGATGTGAAATAATAAATAAGGACGGTTTTCGTATTAATACGCTCTGCCCTAATGTACTAATATCATATCCATCAAATTTTGACCTGGAAGTTAAGTGAATTATAGGGAATTTTAATTAGGAGAATGTTTGGTCAACAAAATAACATTTTATTCTGTCCCTGTTTACTAATGATGACACCAAATATTAAGCAAGGAACCTAACCTGAAAGACATTTGACCTTAAACGGCTCTGTTAGAATGAATCAAAAACGCTCTGTCTCGAGCGAGCTACTATTGACGCTTCACTAACGCTCAGCCATTTCCCCGGGAGGATATCGACCTTCATCAGGACTTGATAAGGTGAAAATAAATTAACGTGCCAATAGGTCACGTTCATAGCTTAATTTGTCCTCAAAATATAGTAGTAAGTAGTACAGTAAACTTCACTAACACTCAGTCAAACCCTGGAAGTGACAACCAACCATTCATCCTTGCTTGCGTGGATATGGAGGCACTTTCCAAATATTATGTCCATTGACTCGTTGTCTAGATATTGTGCAGGTATTAAAGCTTCGCTGACGCTCAGCCAAATGCCATAATTAAACCCTGCCTTTTATTTAAGATATTTATGTACACATCTCAATTCGAACACGAGATATCAAGACCCAATAATAGTTCATTAACACTCATTCCAAAACCGTGGGCTTAAGACGACATCAATGGAATCACATATTTTATACGTAGTACTTATGTGTCGTGTAAAATATATTTTAAATCCTCAGATCTTTACGTTCTGGACATACCTCGCAAAAACATACGGACAGGCAAAAACTTACTACCAGATTGGTTCCGAGCAAAAGGTATAGGTCTGTATGTTTGCGTGGTTATACGAGCTAAATCGGAAACCGAATCGAATAGGACAAAATTGTAGTTGTAGGTAGTTTTGCTTAGAATTGCCCAAATATAACAAAAATAAAGACTTTAAAGGAAAATTTTGGGCTCAAGGTAAGAGACTAGGAAAAAATACCAGATCTTTCATAGATAGATATATCAAGTAATTTCATAATTTCAGAGAAGAAATGCATTAGAGCTATGACCGGACCCTGTCAGGTGCCGAAAGCAATGTCACATGTAAATATTTTCAAAATGCATTTAAATACGTTGTGCTGTCAAACCAATAGAAATAGAGCAAAAGGTTGCTCGCTCTTTTTACAGATCAGTTAATTTCCGACAAAGATTTCACATTAGATATGTGTTAGAATCTCTATATTGGCCACAATCAGAATATGAATACGGAAAGACTTAAGTAAGATGTGAACGTGTTTTGTGGATAAACCAAGTGATATACAATAAAACTTCACTAGAACGCTTTTTAAAATCACTTCACTCCGTACCACTGTTATTTCGTCAGATTCAGGATACGATCTACGGGTTAGCTGTTACAAGGTTTCAATTTGTCTGCACAGGAAAATTTCCAAAATTTGACAAGCTTCATTCATTTGTTTTCCAACCCCTTATATTTTTACCTTTCTACAGCGCTTAGAGACAAATTTAGTATCTCTTTATGAAATCCGTCAATTTATTATAAGATAATAAATAAAAATTTCAACAATCTAATATTCTTTTGGGATTTACATTAAATATTCTTTTTCAGAAATTTTAAGATTAATATGACAACGGTAAAATTTTATAATCGATATGATGCTAAATCTCAATTAAGACTATACAAACTATATTTTTTCCAATACATTGATTAAAATGTAGCCAGTTTTAGTGTTGAAATAGATAAAATATAAATGAAACGTAACTTACTCGATATTATAAAATTATAAATAATCTTACAAGATTATTAAGATTTAAAATAATCATAATTTAAAATAATCTAAAATTTTTAAAAATAATTTTTCGTATTAATTTCCTCTACGCAACTGCCTCTTCATGTGAAGTGACCGGAAGTATAGCGGGAAGCGGAGTTCCTATTGAAAATCACTTTAAGTGCAGTCAATTGCATCCTAAGTGATGGCAATCTACTATTCACAACGACTATTTCATTGGGTCACTGATTCGAACGATTTATACGAATACAATCTTATACGTTTATTTACATCTGTAGAGTCACCAAGAATAATAAATTGTAATAGAGAATACTAATTAAACTAGATTCGCCTTAATTGGCTCACTTG
This sequence comes from Homalodisca vitripennis, assembly GCF_021130785.1. Classification (NCBI taxonomy): domain Eukaryota; kingdom Metazoa; phylum Arthropoda; class Insecta; order Hemiptera; family Cicadellidae; genus Homalodisca; species Homalodisca vitripennis. Next base: position 90,128,620 of record NC_060214.1, on the reverse strand, counting down.
CAGGTAGTAAGCACAATATACTTGTACGATAGTATTGATTAGATCTATTGCTCGTTGCTGATTGCTGTTTGGCAGAGAATGTCAAATAATTAGGTAAAACTTGTCTAGATATGGGCAGCAATCAAGGAAAGTTATGGAGAAAAAACAGTTTTGATAGTTCGGCATCTAGATTATAAAAGTTTATTGTAAAATAACAGTTATATATAATTTATATTTTTGGGAATACTTATATAATTTTGAATTAATAGAAATTTCACATATTGATATTTCAAGAAGCAATATGTACTTAACGCATATGCTTCTTTTTCTTATATATTAGACATAATACTGACGTGTTTTTGGTTCTCTTAGTACAAGAAGTTAAGAAAATTGCACCTAATCCTATAGGGACCTTTACGCTGCTTCAGGAGTGAAAGGATGCTCTAGATAGGTAACGTTGTGGGTAGGACCGCCTCCTGTCGAGATCCATGAGGAAGAATTTAGGGCACTAATGTCAAGTCGTGTCCCCTTAAAAGATGAGGAAGCTTTGAACCAGCCTTTCCAGTCAAACACAGTGAGGGTGGTACGCAAGCTAGCAAGAACCATTGACTATTAGGGAATGAACCCAACCAACTCCAACAGTCATCTTTCCCAGTAGACTAGACCTATAGAATTACCTTGCACCCCAGCGGTTAGTGATGTGCCGCTCCTGGACATCCAAATTTTGCCCAAATTTAAGTGACACATCGGTTTTTCTTGTGCCCGGTGTGTTCAACTGAAACTTATAAATCAGCCAGAAGTGAACCCTCTGGGGGATTAAACACGGGTTACAAATAAAGAATTTAACCCTATCTTAGATTATTTTCAATCTCAAAGAGAAGTACAATAATAACAAGCAGGATCAAAATAAAAACAATTCTCGAATGGTTTTTTTCAGGTAAGAAAACAGAATATTTACATATGTCAAAGGGAAGAGTCCGCCACGTCACGTGTCGTATAACAGACGTACCTGAGATTACATGCAACAGTTCAGTTGAATATCTAATCAAATTCTTATAACGTCCTTTATACAGACAGACATACAGAAAATACATTTTCACATCAGCCTGAAAGATATAAGAGAAATTGTGTCAGCCTAGTGAGTGATAGATCAGTATAGACGCTCAACCAACTCCTATTGATGGTCATCCTCATCTATGTAGAAATTAAGTTTAATGCCTAGAAATTAAAAATTGACAGATGGAAATGTTCGAGATAACCTACAGATAGGTAGGTGAAATATGTTACTATATCATATTTCAAAACATAATATGATTGTAGTCAATTCTTTTATAGATGTATTTATTCAGCGATTTAATGATGGTTAACCATAAGAAAAATGTAAGAATGTTCACTAATGCCGAGTGAAATCCAATTGAGTGACTTGCACCATATTTGAGTTCAACGATTCCTATATGAAAAGCTTCATACAAAATTTCAAGTGATAGGTCAGTTCATTCTAGAGGTACCATGTGGACAGATAGACACACAGAGATAAATGAAGTTTTCCATCTCCTCGTGTGGTTAACAACTGCAAAAATAACACTGCATGTGGTACTACATATCATTAGAGATATAGCATTAAAGTTGTTCATGTGTCGACTATAACAGTTTCAACAAATAAAAGACCATAAATTGAAAAATATTTTGTAACTATACACGATACAAATGCAATTGCCTCCTCCAACACTGAATGCTGACGACGCTTAATCAGTTCGGTCCACAGATAGTCAGGCTACAATAACAAACAGTTGCGGTGATTGTCGATTGTTTGCAGCACTGTGTAGTCAAATCTATTCCTTTGTTTTGTCAAACATGCTCTGATAGAGTTCAAACCGTTTCCGTAGTAGTAATTCAACGTGTGATTGTTGTATGTTTCCAATGGTTCTACAAGACTTGGAGAAAGAGCTTTTTCATTATTTATGGGTACTTTTGAGCAGTGGCGTAACTAGACAGAGTCGCGCCCCCCCCGCAGCGTACTGAAATGCGCCCCTCCTGTCGGCTCCTAACACCCCCCCCCCCCTTCCTCCTACTGACCTACACGCATCGTTATAATTATAGCCTACTTCCCCTGGTCTAACCTTTATTCTCATGATGTTTCACTCTACTTACGGTAAATTGTAATAGAAAACAAACCTTTACTTTTTAAGAGTGGCTTTAAATTTGTGTAAATAGTTGATAGTCCCGTGCTGTGCAATGTTTATTTTTTTATACATTTTGTAAAAAGATCAAAAAGGAAAAGAAAACTTTAAAATGAATTATTCATCATAATTATTTTATTAATGAAACTATCTCAAACATTAAAATAAAAATAGAAAAAAAATTGTAGACATGTTAATTATTTCCATTTATTTAAACCCTCTCCTCTTCTTAAAACTGAAATATTTTTTCAGCTAAACATCTTCAAGTTGATCCTAACGAAGCCCGTTCATGTTCTATGCTCAAGACCTCCCAAAGCGCTCAGCCCTGGTATTGGTCATAGTGTTTCTCAAATAATTCTTTATGAGCTTGAGTTTTAGAAAATGACCTGAAAATTTATATAAAGATTAAAAAACTATGTTGTTGTAACATATATGCCATTTTCACAGGTTATAATACAAGTATATAATTAAAGGGTATAATAACTCTTCTTAACACAAAAATTAATTTTAGTTAGTACGGGTTTTTATGATATTTTGGTGATCTACGAACCTTTCCGCTGACGCTGACGTAACTGGGAGAGTCAAGAACATCATCATCGCTGTGCAGACATCAGGAAGGCTGCTTGACAAAGTCACGTTTTCTATCATTAAATATGAGGCTAAATCCTTAACTTTTTTCAATCCTCTTGTTTTTATTTCATCCCGAAACAATGTTTCTGAAACACACTATTTGTGTCTCCAACCCGTGTGAAACATCTTCCTCATACTTCTCACAAAACTTCCTGGCTGAAAAAATTAGTTCATCATCACTTTTCTCTGTGAGGTACTTTGGAGTTAAAAAGATGAACTGATCGTTAATCCTGACCATGCTCTCAAAACGTCTGGCGAGATTTGAGCAATAACTATATCCAAGCTCCTGTAAAATACTTTTACTTTGAATTCTTGCAATTGATTAGAAAATTCAACATCGTTGGTCAGTTCGTCAAAAAAGTTTTTTTTACTTTTTTACATCGTTTAGGTCGGCAGAGAAGACTCAATATTCCATCCCCTGGCTAGCGTTTCAGCTTCTTTAACAACACCTTCAAACTCATTTTCTTGCTCTCTTTAGTTCAGTCATACTCTTTCCCAAGAAGGGCTGTAGCTTCGTCAATTGATACATCCTCTTTTGTGTAGTGTTTTTAGATGTAATATTAATTCTCTCTAAAACCTTACTTTGGAAAGTAAGCATCAATACAAATTGAAAACACGTCATTTGTTTTTTGAGTCCCAGTTGCCTCTAAAAACCTCTTATATTCTTTTTTAGAAGTCAGAATAATATTCGTCAAACAGCTTAAGACAGAAACAAAGTTACACTTTATGGCCAGTAAACAATCGTACCTAGATGACCAACGGGTCGGACATCAATCTTTTGAGTGTCTTGCTAAGTATAGACCCCCTTTGCTCCATAGATTTCTCTCTCAAAAGCTTGCCATCTTGGCAGGCTTTCGCCGAAAAAACACGTAAATTTGATTGACCAAATCGTAAAAAAATAAAAATCATTTCTGTTATGTCAGTAACTGGAGTCATTGAGTTACCAAATTTTAAATTATGCGAGGCACAATGCACGTGCGTACTCTGCATTTGGCGACTTTTGCTTTATTCTAGATTTGGATTCCAGAATAGTTTCCACTCATTAATTACGGCTGCCCCGTCATAACCCTGGCCTCTACACTTTTCAATTTTAATGTTGTTTTCTTCTTCCAAAAAATTACAAACCCTCGTGTTAGTAATTTTTTTTTCCGAATTTTTGGCCTGTAAGAGCTATGAACCCTAAGAATGATTCTTTATTTCAAGTTTTTCGTAGTTTTGGACTGCCCACATGTTCGTATACTATCGATAGTTGATCAGTTTTTTGGAGACGTCTTGAAGTGGTGTCTAATACCAGAGAGAAGAAAGGAGCTGCTTGGATTTCACTTACAACTTCATCCAGAACATGCTGTGACGCAAACATGATCATTTCATTTTGGATTTTTTGGGAGACAAATACTTAACTTTGCTTTGATCGTTTTCTAAGTGACTTTTTAGAAGAGGATCGTATCGTGACAACAAATCTATAATATTCAAAAAAGTTTCCAGAAGTAGTGTCCCACTGTTTTCAATATTTTCATTCCGATGCCCTCTGAACGCTAAGTTACAAGTAGCCATAGTTATTACTACATCTAAAAGTCTTCTTTTGAGAATCTCACAATACTCAGGTTCATACTTTTGAATAAGTGATTTTGCATCTTGGGCTATTTTTTACGGTACTATATGCTAAACATGAATTTAAGTGTATACGAGATGTTTCATGTTCTTTAATTTTTTTGCTTAAAACCTTGCCAATCATTTATTAGACCTTTACACCAAGCATCTTTAAATTTTAGGGTCAGTTCTGTCAGCGAACAACCAACAAGGTTCACAGTATACGCCATTTAATAAAGGTGGAATAACAAAGCCAAAACCGTTCTAGTTTTTGGCCCGTTTTTTGGCAATTTTGTAATAAAAATCACTGCTAAAAGATCTATTGTTTGTCGAGTCTTTAGGAAAAGGCCCTGTGGGGCCTACATGGTTCAGAATTCAAAATGAAAGTTTTATCTTCTTCTTTTAAGAGGGATACTCCGTCATTAGTGTAGAGCCCAATGTCAGTTTTAAAAACAACCACGTTGTTGACTGATTTTCATTAGTATCAATATGCAAAACACAGTTTTATCAATGTCTACGCGGTAACAGCTACAGCTATCATTATTTTATCTTAACGTCTAGACTCACGTCTGGTTCGTTATTTGTGAATTCAGGTGGGGTCTGAGTAGATGTTCCATTTTCTGTCTCGATGGTAGGTAGGTCAGAAACTTATTTCACTACACTCACAAAATTAAACCGGAAGTTATTTGTTTCCTTACACTGTCAATTGTTTTTAAACTAAGAGATATGTCAGATTTAAAAAAATAGATCAATTTTTTGGTGTTTTTTTTTTTGCTTTTTCTTCCTCCTCCTTCTTCCGCTTTCGGTATTCTGCACCACTAGGTTTTTTAGACATTTGTTTAATTATTGATTTAGTTTTCTAGTACATCGTCCCATAATATAAGTTTCCTGTAAGAGGTGTAGTTTGCAAACACTTTTTTCACCGCCACCACAGTTGTAGGCTACTGAATAAATCTCACAACTTTCGAAAATGCAGTAAACGTAACGAGTAATGAATATATGACTGAGTGACAAGGAACCACAGTATACTGTGAAGGAACTACCTAACAATAATTGGTACTTGGTAGTGTGGAGGGAGGGAGGGGAGTATTCAAGTCGCAACATGAAACAAGGCAGTACACGCACGCACACCCCCACGCTCACACACGGTCCTAAAGCGCCTTAAAATACACTTCCGTGGCGGTTCAGCAAATAGTTTGCCTGCTTTAGTTTTGAAGGCGTTTAACTAAAACAAGAAATGATAATAGGCCTACGATATTCCTCGCTAGCTCATTTTATACAAAAAAAAATTATAAGGAATTACAATGAAAATAGTGATATTCAACCTTAAGAAATTTGGTAAAATCGGTATAATTTTTTTTTATTTTTTTCATTCCTTCGTGTGGCGCCCCTTGACACGCCGCGCCCCCCCGCATTGCGGGGGTTGCGGGGTATGTATTACGCCACTGCTTTTGAGTTTAATTGTCACTTACAAAGCTGGTATATCATTTCAGAGATGTATAAAGCAAAGCAGTGAACGGTATTTTAGTATTACAATGTACACAATTCATTAAGATAGGTTTTAATATTTTACTTAAAAAAATATTAAATTATGGATATGTTTTAAAATATTCATGGATACCCTTTTGCTTGCATTATCCCATTAAATTATTGAGATGCAGATTTCTTTTTTTTATCAGAGTTTGAATAAATTTGTAAATGCCTCAGCCTGCTTAATTTAGCTGTGATACAGATTTCTTATCTCTATTTGCCAGAACTTGAATGAATTTCTACATGCTTCAATCTATTTAATTTAGCTGTGTTTCTTACATTCATTCTTTATGATGTTTGCACTTCCACAGAATCAATTATTTAGATTAAAAAGCTTTTCACTCTAACATATATACATTTAAAAAGCGTTGGTAAAGAATAGCTTTCAAAATTTGTCGGATTATCATAGTTTTAATTAGGTTATTCCTGCAAATCTAATTTTTGTAAATACTTGTGTTAATACATAGTTACTTAGTGTACACTATAAATGACCAGGATAAAACTTAATTTCCTCCAAAATATTTTAAAATAATTTGTGTGTTTCGATAAACACAGTAAAATAGTAGGATTTACATCGAGTAAAGAATTTTAGAAATATTCTAATACTGAAAAATAAAAAGCGTATAAGTCATTCATACACTAGTATATAAGAACAGTTTATAACATATTATATAAAGTTAAACTCCGTTGTCTTGAAACAAGAATTTAATTTTCACTTAAACCATAGGGAACCAATGTGCAGGAACTGCAAATTTTAATTTCGTAGATTTCTTAGTGAAAGCACTTATGATGTAATACGATATAGTCTTATGATATTTTTGAAACAAAATTAGTCATATATTATGCATCAGGTATTTATCCTTAAGTGTTCATCGTTAAGAGCATCAATGCCTGGACCGGTAGGTTTTTAGTGGGTGAGAGTCCCACACACCAGGGCTAACATCTGTCCCTGACGGTGCATAATGCATTTTCCTATCGTAAAAAAAGAGCATCAGCGGTTAAACTGCGAGTAATTCATATTTCAGATTTTGAGTTTTTAAGAGGTTCTACTTCGAGTAAAAGGATAGAGTGAAAACTAATGTCCAGTGTGCCTTACTCTTCAATAAGCATAAATTGGTACTAAATCTCTAAAATCTGCTAAAACATACTAAGCCCGATTAGCTAATACAATATTTTAATTTCCTAAAATGAAATTTACGTCACTTTTGTTTGTACCCTCCGTGTTCGTTTTCCGAAAGAGTGAATGTCTGTAAACCTGATACAATAAAGTATATGTTCTTGCTTTCCAATCCATGGTCACTACATAATTATATTTCCTTGGTTCAGTCTTGGAATTATATCAGTATTTACACACCTAACCAGTATAATGTACCTCAGCGAAAAAAATGGACGCGAAGTTCACTTGATAATTTTTTGCTATACAAATGTATTTAGTGTCTGGTGTATTTATTTGTGATTCCACTTAATTAATCACGGATTAAATTTGTTGAATCATACAGACCAATCCCTCCATATTTGCAAATACTTTACTGCCTAAACGACAAGATAAAAATCAACCACATTGAGGCAGATTAAAAGCACTGTTACAATATTACAAGCGCTGTACAAAACAATACATGAATTAAAACTTAAAAGTAGGCGTATATTTTGATTATAATTTAAAATAATGATCTACACTTATAGGTTTTATCCACAGCGTATGTGTTTTAGATAAACGTGTTTCGATTTATTTTAGGGTAATTGAAAACTATGTCTCAATTGAATTATTGTGTTTGTACTCACACAACTGTTGAGAACGTAAATCATACATATTCAATGAGCATGGTATAAGTTTCACGCTACCTCTGTGTCAAATATTTAACATTCCCGAGGGATATAATACCTTACACTTTGAAAAGAAGTTATTACAGGAACGAATTCATAAATATTTATATTGTTATCTTCAACTTTCTCCACTTGGCGATTTAGAAGTTGACCTTGCCTTTAACTTCAAAACTATATAATATGCTCTATATAAATATTATTCCGGGTGAACTTAAATAGCCATTTTATTGCCACTAATTTTAGCAAATCGCTAATATAATATTTCACTTTTTTAATTTTTCACTTTGAAATATAGGTTATACTTAAATGGTCTAGTATGTAATAGCTAGATATCTTGTCATAAATTTTATTTTTATAACAAAAGACCGTCTCCTTAAAAACAAAGATCGGAGAGTTTTTATTTCTACATCAGCGACCATTTCAGATTTAAAAGCAGAAATCTTTTGAGTCGTGACTTACAGAAGACTTCATTGCTTAAGTTCTGTAAAGTCGGCCAACTTTTAAAGGTCTCAATTAGATCAAAAAAGCAATACTTACTAAAAACTTGAAGTAATATTATTTAAATTTCTTGGCCTAGATATAAGTTTCACACATATAGCTCATTTAAGTTGATATTATTAATACTCACTTAGTTTATAACACTCTGAAGTTGTGTTATATAAGTGATTAATGTTGCTATGTAACCATATTATATAATCAGTTGTAGGTTAAATAAATTAGGTAATAAAAGAGTAGAATTATGAAATAGTAGACAAAAAGGGAGTACTTGCCTCATGTTTTTGAGAACACCTGCCGCGAGCATGAATGACAGCTCTGTGGTCTTTCCCTGGTCACACAGCTGATTACTTGCAAGAAACTATACTCCATTCTGGTTCAGATGAATTCATATTTTTTGAGATCAACAGATGAACACTAAGTACGAATTCAGGAGCTGACTGGAAGGCAGTCAATCCACATTGATTAAATCCAACACCTTACTAGTTTTCAATGAAAAAAATGAATACTAAAGTCACAAAATGAACTAATTTATATTAATTTAGCAACTTATGATCTGTTTTGCTGGCGGAGTGAGGATTTTTCAGCAGATGTTGGGCCTTTAATTTTGGTGCTAAGTGATAAAATAAAGAGAGAACAAATGAGGAGTCGTTTGCAGTGTTGTCATACCGAGAGTTTGTCGTCGGTTATTACAAAATATAATCCAGCTGGGGGATATCCTTTTTTCCAACTAGACTCCATGTCGGGCTAGAATAATAGAAACACGGACGCCTCACTACTAGACTGGATGAGTGTTTCGCGAGACCTAGCTACACGTCTTGGAGTTTGAACTGTTTCCAACAGAGCAACAATATTCTCTGTTATGTAAGCACTGAGATTAGCAGGCTGAATGAACTTTGATTTTACATACATTTCCACTTGTAAGACCTTTTGCATACTTAAATAATTAAACACAATTTATTCAAACTAGTTTAAATGAAAAAAACCTTTGTTTATAACTTATTATGTTTTAACAATTTTACGTATATATATATACTTTTTATTTACCCTACAAATATAATAATGAAACGTCACTTAATATAGGTAAAAACTTATAGGCTTTAAAATATATTTAAAACTCCAATTACTGTAATTGACTATATTAAGTTAAGAATGAGAAACAGATGTTTCAAAAACATTGATTATTTATTTTTTATACATTCTAAGTAGTCCAATTTGTAAACGTCATTAATATTGATTTTTAAAGGAGTCTGCAAGAGGAAAAATGAGGTTATTTAAAATATACTCTGCAATACTTAACTTAGATATAATTTTAATATCTAATTTTTTTCATATCTAGTAAGCTACATATGAGTAATATTATGGGTAAAAATATTATTTGCTCAAGAAGGGAAGCTATGATCGACATAAAATAATGTATGACAATATACCCTTGTCTATAGACTTGACTAATTAGTTACACTCATCGCCGCCAGGTGGTAGAGTAGCAATAGGCTTTTCACCGATGCCGCCAGAGATTGGAAGTAGTTCTACATTTCACAGTTAGGTTACAGCACCATAGTATCCTTTGTGTTTAACGTTTGAGGATGAAATCTAATTATTTTAAAAGAAATCATCTTTTTAATTAAATATTTAGTAATTAATTTGCACACAATCTAACGCATAGCTTGAATCTTATAACTGTTATAGCACTTGGAGATAATTAGCTGTCATTAAGAAAAAGTTGGTAAGAAAATTTCGCGTAGTAGAAAGTAACTTTCTTAATATACATTAATTTTGCGAAAGGTTACTTTTTACAAAGCTATTAAGCTAAAAGTATCTGTTGAAATTATTATTTGAAAGCTACTTGGCTTAATGTAGCCAGGTAGCTCATCTTACCGATCATTAATTTAAAAGTCCATATTGTGATGAATATTACTACATGTTCTTGTGAATATTGGTATGTTTGTGTTTGGATATTTAAATCTAGTAGACATCGAAACAAAATATTTTTTTACAGTTTTTAAAAATAATAGAAGAAAAATAAGGGAACGAAATAATTACTTATTTTTACGATGTAGTGATTTTAAAGCGAAAGAATCGGAACATTTCCAATATACAGTAGTATTATAAAAGTATCAACATTAGTTGTTTTGTCATATTTCTCAGTCTACACACTCTCCATTGGTTTACTTTACATAAATTGTTTTATTTAATACATAAAACATTGATTGATTTTAAAATGTTTAACTCAAACTAATCAAGTTTTAACTTCATTTTACTATAAGAACAGATAAGTTTTAAAGCATCGGTTTAAAGCATCACCAATAAGGCCAATTCAGCATTAATGAATAATAGTGCAAAAACGTGTTCTGTTAATTTTAAATGTTTAACTCAATGTAATAAACCAATTCGAAAGTTACAATGATAGTCAACTGACTTGTACCAGTGATATCGGCAAGTTAGACTGAGTCATGTTCTCAAGTGAAATTGTCGATTCAAGCCAAACCGTTTTTATTACTCCAGTTATTCCTAAACCTGCACTGTAAGACTAGTTTCTCACAAACATGCACTGTATGACTAGTTTCTCACAAACATGCACTGTATGGCTATTTTTACAAAAACCTTCATTGTATGACTAGTTTCTCGAAAACCTGTACCATACGACTAGTTTATCACTAGCTTTTAACCTGATTGTAGTGGTAAACAAGTCAGAACAGATACAAACAAAACAAGATAAAAAAGTTTTGTAAACACGTTAAAACAAGAAATACTGAAGAAAATATACAAGAATAGAAGTGGAAACTAATCCCTGTGCACATGGCCACGTTATATTATTGTATTGTGGTCTGAAAACTTGTGGCTACTGCTTCTGTACTTCTATAACGAAGATGATTACTTTAGCCTATATCTACGAAATCTATTGAGAGCTATTGGACACAATGGCTGTAGTATCAGCTTGTAGTATTAAGATCAATAATATATCACACCGTCCTGCAGGTAAAATAAACCGATCTTTTCGTTAATTACTATTTCATATACAAAACTAAATTTTATGTGGAATCTAAGAAATATCAATTTATTTCAAGCCGACCCTCATACGTTATTCTTGGGTAAATTATAGCACCTGACAATGTACTGTACTATCTCTTGTTAACCTGAAAATATATACGAACATCCAAAAAACATTTTCCTTTTTACAGTTTCAGTTGGTAAGCCAGGAGCAGACTTAATTAATGAATATGGATGGTCCATGACCGCTGGGATTCCAACTTTTACTATACGTCAAGCATTTTACGGAAGGTATCATTTAGGCTGCAATGTATATGTAACCTTAGTATTATGTACTAGAAGTAATATGTAGTAGTTTTTTTCATTTATACAATTTTAATAACGTAGAATACGGATTTTATCTGTATATTTTATTTACAATAAATAGTCATGTTTTTATAACAATTATAAATAAACATAATTACCAATTATTAGTTTTTATAATAATTATTAATTACTGACTGACAGTTTGCAATTGTTTAATTTATCTTAGTAAAAATGTTATGTATGTGCTTGAAATAAAAAATACACAATTTAAATTCTTAGGATTCTAACTAATATTTTATATATAACGTCACATTAATATTTTCTTTATAAATATTGTTATTTCGTGCTGTGGTTCCCAAATCCTCAGGATAAATCACTCCCTTCGCTAAACCCACCATGTTCCTAGATAAACTCACATGATATACCAACTTAAGGCATTCTCGAATATAATTTAATGTTTTAAAATATAGAACTGACAGTTCATCAACACCTGGTTGCTTCCATGAAGGTTTATATTTAGAAGTAATTGCTAGGTATATTAAATATCTACCACGGCATTTGGCTGAGCGTTATTGAAGAATATGACTCAGTATGCTGACGCAGTTCCTCTTTTGCCTGCCAGAAGGGATAGAAGAATTTCCCAACTATCCGCAGAACATTCGAGAATGAAATTAGTTCTAGATTTCAAAGAATTGCAACCGTAGTGAAGTGTACGTGGTGTGGTGTCTGTTACCTGGTACCTACACATGACGTGTATAGTAATTCAACATATTCAACATCAATAAAGTTTAGCCTATATAGTTCTCAGTCCTATCTTTTAAAGTGAAGAAAAAGTCAGGTACGATGCAGCCGTAAAAGCAAATGTAACAAACACAGTGAAAGTAAATGAAAACAATGTGGCTTGTTTCTGTTGATTGTTTATTTACGCCCTTTGAAACTCCCTCGGGATTCAACGTAAACATTTGACCCTTAGAAACAATACTCACAGAGGGAATTCTAACGCTATTTTTATAAAGTTTTGTTTTAACCTATCTGCAGTTGTGTTTCTTCTTTCAGTTTAAGAGTAATTGTATTTATAAAGAGCAACTGTAGTAGTATTAAAAAATGAATTTATACCGTACGTCTGTCAGCACTGTATTTGGAAAAAACCCACCTATAGACTTTAAATTCTTCATAAACCTCATGGTGACTTAAATTACTAACGCCATGCTTTAATGTTGTTATAGATTGTCCGTCTCAGTTGATCGGAAGTAGTAGTAAAGAGTAAAGTCTTTGAAAGTGCTTAGAGTTATTCTTGCCAATCGTCATCGAACCTGTGGATGCTTTCAGCAATTTTAATTCTGTAACACAGAAGAATCTTTAATTCTCTAACACTGAAGAATTCTTTATTTCTCTAACACTGAAAAGAAGTAATATAAAAATTCTAACACTGAATAGAAGAAATATTTAAAGTAAAGAAAATTAGTAACAAAATAAAATTGAATGTTGAACATAAATTAAAATGAAGAATTGCCAGATCAGATTAGAGTGCGAAAGTTTTGGATTTTGAAAATTGAATAAAAGAAAAGCTGTAAGAACTTTATACATTTTAGAGTGACGAATATATTGCAAGTTTGAATTTAAAAGTTATTAAGAAGTTTTTATTTTCAAAAAGATGTTTTATTTTAGTTTGAACTTCATTTGTTTCAGAAGATTTTCGTTTTCTTTTTTGAACCTTCACAAAAGTTTAAATTTCAAAGCTAACCCCTCCTGTGCCAGTAAAACGGTACAAACATTCCAATTATTATTTCTTGTTAAATTTTATGATTAAAATACACATCTATTAAAAAAACAAAAAAATTTCAGACTTCAAATCGTGTTTATACATCATAGTTTATCATTCTTGATATGTGTTTCGTTTTATATTTTTTATTTCATAATTTTAATATTACATGTACAGTAGATTCTTAAATCTCCACGCACTGTTTAATCCCTCTATTTCTATGAATAATAGGTATTAACTATAATAATGAGAATGAGTAGTTTATTAGTACCGTAATAGTACATCCTATAATAAACTCGTCTAGGAACTTGAAATCTTCTCATTGCAATATAAAATAATTTGTTAATTTATTAATCAACTTGGATAAGCACTTAATTCAAGATTAAGTCTATATAAAGGCATTTTCATGTTTGTTGGCTTTAATTTGTTGCATAAATCTTAGTTTTAATAAATACAGTGTGTATCAAAATGAATGACCTGATTTTAAAACTGAATATCTATTGCTAAAAATGTACTACAAAAATAATATTTATTGCAAAATACTCACAAAATCTTAAAGTTTTAGGTATGTTATTACAAATGTTCTATATGTCCACCAGCAGCAGCACGGACAACATCCAGACGATAGCTAAATTCCGCATAAACCTTACACAACGTATCTGCGTTCACAGACCTTATTGCTAAAGTTATTATGTTCTTTAGTTCTTCGATGTCATGAGTTAGAGGGGGAACAAAAACTTTTTCCTTCACATATCCCCACAAGAAAAAGTCGCATGGGGTCAAGTCTGGTGATCTTGGAGGCCAATAATGAAGGGCATTGTCTCGAGGTCCCGTACGCCCTATCCAGCGGTGGGGCAGAGTATTGTTGAGAAGCTGCCGAACATTGTTGTGCCAGTGAGGCGGAGCTCCATCCTGTTGGAAAATGAACCTAAAACTTTAAGATTTTGTGAGTATTTTGCAATAAATATTATTTTTTAGTACATTTTTAGCAATAGATATTGAGTTTTAAAATCAGGTCATTCATTTTGATATACGCTGTACAATAAAATACCTCCCAAACTAAGATTTATTTAATACTATTATTACCGTCTTATATTATTGTTACTACTCCATTAGACGTGAGACTGAGTTTTATATTTTTATTTACTATAATTTGTACAAGAAATGATCAAATAAAGTGGTCCGTACTGTAAAAATGAAAAATAAATTTTTTAAAGTAAATTTGAAGCAGGATCATTATGCTAATGTAGGGTGATGGTAAGAGACCAAAGTGATATCTGAACCGGAAGTACTGATGAAAGAACCCCCAAGTTGAATCCAATTACATGTTAATTGACAGTATCTTCCTTAGGGGACACTTTATATGTTTGCACAGATTAAACGATGTATACTTTAATTGTTTAAAGTTATTTTTAGAAATTATGGATTAATTGTATACTTTGAACACGTTAAACATTTTGCGCACTAAAAAAGATGGGTCTTGTTATGTTGGTAGCTCGTTGTTGATTTTACAATTGGTTAAAAGTAATTTTTACTAGCAGTGAATGGTAATATAAGTTAATTACTTTTGCAGAGTATTGTTCAGTAACTTACGTTAAATAATTAGTTTTTGTAATAAATGTAATTTCATATTGTCAGAAAACTTCTTTTCTATACTTTTTTAACTGGAGAAATGAAACTGTGTAAGGTTACTTCTAATGGTATGAAACTATAGTTATTCGGTTTGATATTTTATATCTAGCTCACAATACGTTAGTCATTACTCGATATGAAACTTCTCTTTTTGTTATATATATACACACACGCACTTATATATATATATATATATATATATATATATATATATATATATATATATATATATATATATATATATTATAGAAACGTTCACTGACACTCAGAAACTATGGAGTGTCATGCAAAATCTTGAGCTTGGTATTGTTTATACAGTGAAATTAAGCTTCATGCTAAGTTTCAGGTATTTAGGCCAGTTTGTTCGTGAAAATAGAGCAACGCACTTAACACTATAACTTATAACACTTCAAGCTGTTCTAAGTTCACAATTTTAGCAAGTATTTTGTTTAGCTAATTGCTCAACATTCAATAATTTACTTTTTTTTACAAAACTATCTGAAGCAGGCTATCTCAGGCTCATGTAAAAACGTTCACTAACACTCGGTAAAATTCTATAGTGTCATGCACCATCTTTGAGCTTCATGTTGCCTCTGCAAAGAGATGAAGCTTTATGCAGTTTCACTTTATAGGTCAGTTTGTTCTTGAGATATAGAGCGGACAGACAGAAATAACATTTCCCAGTCCCTCAGGTGTCCCTATGCTAACGCTTAGCTAACAACAGTGGTCTTTATTGAGTCATTTCTGTTTTGCTTTTGATTGTACATTGTGGTTGGGTTATCTTATAAATATAGTTCTGCCGCATATTATTATAAAAGGAAGTTTGTAGGAGTGGTACTTGATTGGTAGTTAAGCGTCTACTTGTGGGTGTGAAGAAATCACTTTGTAGAACGAGAATGTCGAGTTTAGCTCTATTTCACCTTCCACTTAATACTGCATCTGAAATCTAACATTATCAAAGACATGACTATGATTCCACGAATTAAGAGGAAGATATTGTGCATAGTTTTGACATCAGAGACACCTAGACTACAAAACAGCTCTGCCTGGTTTCCCAGCAACCATTCGTGTAAACCGATTAAAAGGCGTTCTCATTGTCTCATCAAGTTTCCGATGAGGGAGCTATAGTGTGACCACAATGAACGAGTTTTGTCTATAAGATTATGATAATTTCCACTCTATTGCTATTCTTTACTGTATGATTGATGATACGTTCAACGATTATATAATTAAATATTTGGTCTGACTCATTAATAATAAGTATATGAGGTATACTCTTGTAATTTGTTACAACGGTTTGAAAAATACTTAAGGTACTTTTTTGCAAGTTCGATATCTGTGATCAACATTTTATTTTTGTAATAACTTGGATACGATAATGAAAATTTTCCTGTAAATCTGCTCTTTAAATAATAATTTCTTTTGAATTATTTTACAAATAAAAAAATTACATGTGAAATTTTAATTGTTAGTTTTAAGAGTAACAAATTGACTGTGCTAAACTAACATTCAACCGCCTCGAACAGGAATCTCTGAGGACAACTGGACAATTAGCGGGTCTGCATGAAATGCAACCACCGCTTTGCACATTACTCCCTTCGAAGTGGCCTGTTCTGCTAGAAACACGTATTTGTCTGTAAACCGTGGCCAATTCATAGGTATGAGATCACGTAATCCTTAACAGTAGTCACGTATTGCACCGTCATAAACAATAAAAGGAGAGTTTAACGTTTTTATAGGAATAAACGCTTCTTGTGTCACGTTCGGTTTTAAATAACACACAAAGGTAGGAATTTAAAAGAAATTCGCGTGTTACAGTCATTGTTTGAAACCGTTATTGTCTTTTGGTCTTTTACAGATTAGTGTAACTTTTATACAGGTTATAATAAATTATAATATAAAGTTTTAGTTGGAATTTACAACAACCAAATTAGTTTAAATATCGGACTTTCTCAATGATAGAAAAACCCTTCACACAGCGTGGGCCGATCTGACACTCTCAGTGGGATAATGTCTTTCACTCAAGAGGTGTAGGTAGGTGGAACAACAATATTTAATCAACTCTAAAAGTTATTGTTTGTTATAGATAAGACATTTTAATTCCTTTTTATTAATTTTTATACTCATCCATTCAAAATTTGGCCTTTTACTTAGCATATGGATGTTACGAACAGTGAAGTTATTTAAACTTCAAATTATTTTGTGAATATTTCTATTAGTTACTATTAGTTACTAGCTGTTTCTCGCGGATTCACACGCTTTTCGTAAGCTGTGTCCGTGTATGAGCACCTCTGGTTAGAATTTTCCTTGTTGCCACCATCAAGAAAATCTGTCAAAAATATATATTATAACCAGTGTACACGTATGTGTAAATTGTTGTATAGTGGTTTAACACTCAAGGTTTAAGTTCAACCAGACACTTATGTAAAGACAAATATACAAAATAACTTAGCGCTTTCAAATAGTGTGTGACTAATTAGTATACCTAAATATCTTGTAATTACAATTTATAATGTGCAGGCGCTTCGAAAACGTTTATCTTTTGCCGCGCCGCCTGGTGGCGAGTTACAATGGGTAATAGCATATAAAAATACATATACAGGGACATATAAATTTTCATACTGACCGGTCAAATGTTTTTTGAGAGGATCAATGTCATATATGCAAACAACCTCTTATATATATATATATATATATATATATATATATATATATATATATATATATATATATATAGAGAGAGAGAGAGAGAGAGAGATAAATTGGGCAAAGCATTCGTTAAATTCCGTGTAAACATGGGGGCAAAATTACTAGACTCAATATATATGAGAAGCACTTGGTGTGCACATCCATAACCAAAGCACACCATAGAATCCCAGTGTTGTGGGATTTGGCTGACCATTGAATGTTATCCATCAGAAGCCTAGCACTGTTTTTCTTTTGTCTACTGTAGGGATGTACATTTTTGTATGACTGCATAACCGCCCGCAGGGCGTCTAGAAAATGAAATGGGCTGTTTTTTATTAGTCAAGGATTGGAAATAGGAGGAATTAGGAGGCAGTGCGTAGTTAGTACGGTATTTTGCAAGTTTCTTTATAAATTAAAGGAAATACGAGCAACGGTACTGGTAAGTTACTCACGATTGACCTGTGGGTGGCGTGAACATAATTAATATAATAAATTATATAAAAGTATTATAATTATAACTTATAATTATTACATAACAAGGTAGTAGTACGGCACACCACGTGTCTCGTAACAGACCGCAGATGTTACTTGCAAAATTTCAACATCAAGGACAAAAAGACAGAAATTCATAGAAAAAATAAATTTTTACCCAATAGAAAAAAGGTAAAATTGTGTCAGCCTTCAATGACGTTCAGCCCAATACCAGTTGGATATAGACAATCATTGAGCTCATTCTTATCAGGTAGAAATGATTTCATGCCAAATTTAAAGTCTGCAAATAGTCTTTCTCGAAATATCTTTTTACACGACACGTTCACATTTTTTCATTAAGTTAGGTTTGAAAATAATGTAAGTTACGATGAGCTGGGGAGGGTGCTACAGTACAAGAGTGCTCTGAAATCGAATTTTTTCATCTACTTTGAACGTTGTATTTGACTCTATAATAATTTTCTCTTTACTTTGTGAATAAAAACGTCACATGTTAAAGTCTTATATGATTGTACTTAGTTTGTTTATAAATTTATTTATTTTGCTAGTTTCTCGTTACTATCATGGTTATCTACCATCTAAGACCAATGTATAATTATTTGCTAGCGCTCTGCTAAATCCTATAAAGTGAAATGCACCATCATCGTATTCACTGTTACTAGTATATAAATAATGCTTCGTGCAGAATTTAACGCCCATAGGTCAGTTCGATTTCAAGATACCAAGAGGAAAGGCAGAAGAAAAATTATATTTCCCCGCCCCACGAGTGATAGGCTTCGCTAGCGCTCAGCCAATAATTTTATAATAAGAAATATCGAACCTAATGTAGTGTGCCTCTGGCTTATAGAAAATATTTAGTGCTCAATTAAGAGAAGCTGAATTCATTATAAAATATTAGTTGGTTGACATATGAATACACATTTATAAACAAAGCATCGTATAGTTTTGACATCCCTTTATACTGTACTGTATTTAGACTCGATTAGTTAGTTACAGTAACTGCCACCAGGTGGTAGAATAAGGTATTATAGGCTTTGATGTTGCCGCAAGATATTGAAGGCAGTTATACGTTTTATTGTTAGATTAAAACAGTGCAGTTTCCTTTGGGTTAAGAGTTTGTTCATAAAGTCAAACTAATTTCAATTCAGTTAACTTTTCAGTTATATTTTTAGTGGTTACTTCACACACAGCTTTATTTATAGCGTGAATGTTATGGCGATAATTAGGTGCCACTAATGAAATTGATAAGAACACTTGGCGTAGATAAAAGTACATAATATTAATGATATTTCTATACTTCAATTAGTAGAATGTAATACAATACTATAGATTTCGAGTATTTTTATTTGAAAGCCTGATGCAGACAAGTAGGTCATCCTACTTATTATTATAATTATAAATGCCACAGGTTGGGATGAATTGAGTCCAATAATTCCCAAATGGATGAGTTTAATGAAATATCTTCCCACTGACGTATTTATACCACAGAATCGATTGATATGTCATTTCAAATGGATATGCCGATGAGCCTCTGCTAATTGCTAGTAGGTATATAATAATTGGTTAACGAGTCAATCAATTTTACAATGAGATTAGCTTGCTTTCATAAAAATAATAAACTTTGGCAACTATAGTCATATATAATTCTTCATAAACGATGGTATTCTGCTGCCTCAATGATATAAAAATGAGTATAGATAAGTAAATAATTAGGCGATCTATAAGATTTTGGAATCGGAACTTCTATTTTTGTTTGACTATTTGAAATAATAGAAATATAGCAACCAAAATAACCGATTATTTTCACAATGTAATTAATTATATAAAAGTAACAAATAGAACAATATCCAATACAGTATTATCAAAGTATCAAAGATGAATTTTTATAATACTCCGCAGTCTGCATACTCTGCATTGTCATACTCCACATAGTCTATATTAGTTGTGCGGATTTTACATAAAACTTTGAATGCTTTTCAAAATATTTTAAAAAAACTAATCAGATCATAACTCGGTTTTACTATAATAACAGCTTAGTGTTGTTAAAGCATAAGAAACACTAAGTCAATCTCAAGCAGTGATACTGCAATTAAAGTGTTCAAATAGTTAGTGAATAAACAAAGTAATTTGAAACAAAACTACTAGGAACGCCAATGTGATTATTCTAAACCATTGATAGTAACATTGTACCAAAAATTTCCATTTTGTAAACATAAATGTGTTAATCGTTTACTGTAAGCAATTAAATTTCGTTTCAAGAAATGTGAAATTCAAGTAGTGCAGGAGAGGTTGACCAGATGTAGCAGTATATACTTAAATTGAGTTGTGTATTTGATAACTTGGGCAATGTAGGCAGCAACCTGCGTAGTCAAAAATATAACCAGGATTGTAATACGAAATGATTGTTTTATTATTTTAAATTGATCAAGAATTTATTATTTTGGATTGCTTGACATGGTTGATAAATGATCAACTCTGTACATTCTGAAAAGAGATGACAATTGATTCTGATGTGAGTGATTTAATTTCACTAGTAACACATGTAACTTGTAGCCAGTTTCAGTGTAATATTACCTATAAAAGTGGATTATGAATTGAAAACACGCTTAGTTTTCTTTCACTTGATATTATAAACTGCACATTTCAACTGAGACATCAGTGGTGAAATGATACGGCTAATGCAATTATCTAATTAAGATTATCTTGTATTGTCTTCATAACTCTTGTGCGTCGCAAACTAACTAATCCTCTGGCTAATTATAACCGAAGGAGCTTTTATTTCTAGTCAGTTTTCTATATACCTGTTGAAGGATGAACCAAACAAAATCTTATCCCGATAGTAGACAAAAAGGGAGAACTTGCCTGATGTCTGAGAGAACACTGCCGAGAGCAAGAACGACAGCTCTGTGGTCTTTCCTGGTCACATAGCTGATGACTTGAAAGAAACTATACTCCATTCTGGTTCAGACGAATTCTTATTGTTTGAGATTAACAGACGAACAATTAGTACGAATTCAGGAGCTGACTGGCAGACAGTCAATCCATATTGATGAAATCCAACACCTTACAAGTTTTCAATTAAACAATGAATACTAAATTCACAAAATGAACTAATTTATATTAATCTACCAACTTATAATGTGTTTGCGAAGCGGAGTGATGATTGTTCAGCAGATATGGGGCCTTTAACTTAGATGCTAAATGCTAAAATAAAGAGAGAGCAAATGAGGGTCGTTTGCAGTTTTGTCATACCGAGAGTTTGTCGTCGGTTATTACAAAATATAATCCAGCTGTGGGATACTTTTTCCAACTAGACTCCATGTCGGGCTAGAATAATATAAACACGGACGCGTCACTACTTGACTGGATGAGTGTTTCGCGAGACCTAACAACCCGTCTTGGAGTTTGAACTGTTTCCAACAGACCAACAATATTCTCCTTTATAAAATCACTGAGATTAGTAGGCTGAATAAATTTTGATCTTAAAATTATTCCCACTTGTAAGACCTATTGGTTTCACTTAGACAATGAAACATAATTTATGCAAACTAGTTAAAATAAGAACGCTTTGTTTATAACTTATTATTTAAAAATATTTATTTGGTATACTGCATGTACTTTTTGTTCACCCTATACACATAATAATGAAAACATCATCAAATGCAGGTAAAATTTATAGGCTTTAAAATGCATTTAAAAGTCCAATTGCTGTAATTGACTATATTAAGTTAAGAATGATAAACAGATGTTTCAAACACATAAATTATTTATTCATTATTGATTATTTATTGGTTAGTTTTTGATTATTAAAGGAGTCTGCAGAATGTAAAAAGCTAATTTAATATGAAATCTCTGCAATACTCAACTTAGATATCTAAATTTCATTTCTTATCTAGTCGGCTATATATGAGTAATATTATGTGTAAAATATTATTTGCTGAAGAAAGGGAAGCTACGATCGATATACAATAAAGTATGAGAGTATGCCCTTATACAGTTATCGTTGTGTAACTCCTTAAAAGTGAACTGTTTGCAGTCTTGAGTAATTAGTTACACTCATCGCCGCCAGGTGTTAAAGTAGCAATAAGCTTTGCACCGTTGCCGTCAGAGATTGGAAGCAGTTATACATTTCACCGTTAGGTTACAGCACCATAGTATCCTTTGTGTTTAACGTTTGAGGATGAAATCTAATTAATTTTAAAGAAATCATCTTTTGAGTTGAAAATTTAGTAATTAATTCGCACACAATCTAACGCATAGCTTGAACCTTATAATTATTATAGTTTCTGGTGATAATTAGATGTCATTGAAAAGTTATGGTAAGGAAACTTCGCGTAGTAGAAAGTAACTTTCTTAATGTACATTATTTTAGTGAAAGTTTATTTGTTCATGAGCACTTTTATATTTTTTTCGTTTATTATTTGAAAGCTACTTGGCTTAATGTAGCCAGGTAGCTCATCTTACCGATCATTACTTTAAATGTTCATATTGTGATGAATATTTGTACATTTTTATGTTTGTGTTTGGATAATTAATACTCAGTGTTCTAAAATCTAGTAAACAGATTAAACCAAAATATTCTTTTTCTTTTTTATAAAATAATAGAAGAAAAATAAGGGAACGAAATAATTTTTATTTTTTCAATGTAGTGATTTTAAAGCGAAGAATAGGAACATTTCCAATACAGTATTATAACAGTATCAACATGAGTTGTAATTGTCATATTTCTCAGTCTACTCACTATCCATTGTTTTACTCTACATAAATTGTGTTATTTAATATATAAAACATTGATTGATTTCCAAATGTTTAAATCAAACTAATCAAGTTTTAACTTCATTTTATTATAATAACATATAAGTGCCGTTTACGGCATAATTAATAAAGCCAATTCCACATTAAGAAATTATAGTGCAAAAATGTGTTCTGTTAATTTGAGCTTTATCGAAATGTTTGACAACAAGACTATTCGGAACACAATCGTGATTATTTAAAACAACCGACAATAACACCATATGTTTTCCATTTTTCAGTATGGTTATGTAAATATTTTAGTTCAATATAACTTGACTCAGGCAAAGGAATCCTTGTTGACTTTCCATAGTAAGTATGGTTAACTGTATGGAATAACTTAGCCCGGTTGAAGATGAAAGCGGCTGAAGGATCATGAAGAAAAGAGAGCTAAGTAGCTGAGTATGCGGCGAGTGCCGTTATAGATTTGAATTTGGCGCGCGTAATTCTTCTGTAGCCGCAAACGCGATAGTCAGCTGCGCCGACCTCTAGCGGTTAGCTTATACAATAGGAGCATCCTACCATCCGGAATTCTTCTGGACAGGTTCTGGTAGGATGATTCCTGCTAGGTTAGCAAGCTGAGACCGGAGGTTGTGCGGAGGGTCGTTGTGCAGCGATCGGGTAGAGTGGACGGAAGAAGTGAGTGTACGTGGCCTGGGACTTGGTATAATTGTTAGGGAACCTTTCGGAACTATATCCAAATTATTAGTTATTCTTTAGTCATCAAAGCTGGTTAGGTTTTGGATAGAGGGAATCTAGTGGCGGATCCACGGTTATTATTCCTCTGGAAGGTGCCCTCTTCCGGTCGCGACGCAACGAGGTCGCAAATAACTTACTATATGTATACGAGTATATAGGTCATGGTAGGATAGAAATCATGAGCAAATCGTAGTCTACGAGGAGAATACAGAGATGTGTGTATGGTCGTTTCGTAACAAAAGTTACAGATCATAGATGGTTTTTATTAATATGAAAAACTCCTTTCATACCAAATATATATATATATATATATATATATATATATATATATATATATATGAAAAACTTATTTTATTAAAAATAGGCCCTAATCACTATAAACTGATTCGCCGATTGCTGTAAGGAAATTTCTTCCAGATGGAAACATGTTTTATATAAAAGGAGTTTTTCATTTGATAATAAAAAACATATATATATATATATATATATATATATATATATTATATATGTTTTTTATTATCAAATGAAAAACTCCTTTTATATAAAACATGTTTCCATCTGGAAGAAATTTCCTTACAGCAATCGGCGAATCAGTTTATAGTGATTAGGGCCTATTTTTAATAAAATATGTTTTTCACCTGAAAATGACACCAAATAATAGTGTCTTGAATATTTTGGTATTATCTCACATAATCTACAAAATATACTGGTAATGTAATAAACCAATTCAATAGTTACAATGAGAGTCAACTGACTTGCACCAGTGATATCGGCAAGTTAGACTGAGTATGTTCTTGAGTGAAATTGTCGATCCAAGCCAAACCGGTTTTATCACTCCAGTTATTCACAAACATGCACTGTATGACTAGTATTTCACAAACACGCAATGTATGACTAGTTTCTCACAAACATGCACTGTATGACTATTTTCTCACTCGCTTTTAACCGGTTTGTAGTGGTAAACAAGTCAGAACAGATAAAACAAAACAAGATAAAAAAGTTTTGTAAACACGTTAAAACAAGAAATACTGAAGAAAATATACAAGAATAGAAGAGGAAACTAATCCCTGTGCACATGGCCACGTTATATTATTGTATTGTGGTCTGAAAACCCATGGCTACTGCTTCTGAACTTCTATAACAAAGATGATTACTTTAACCTATATCTACGAAATCTATTGAGAACTATTAGACACAATGGCTATAGTGTCAGACAGTAGTATTAAGGTCAATAATATATCACACCGTACTGCATTTCAAATAAACCGATCTTTTCGTTAATTACTATTTCATATACAAAACTAAATTTTATGTGGAATCTAAGAAATATCAATTTATTTCAAGCCGACCCTCATACGTTATTCTTGGGTAAATTATAGCACCTGACAATGTACTGTACTATCTCTTGTTAACCTGAAAATATATACGAACATCCAAAAAACATTTTCCTTTTTACAGTTTCAGTTGGTAAGCCAGGAGCAGACTTAACTAAGGAATATGGATGGTCCATGACCGCAGGGATTCCAACTTTTACTTTACGTCAAGCATTTTACGGAAGGTATCATTTAGGCTGCAATGTATATATAACCTTAGTATTATGTACTAGAAATAATATGTAGTAGTTTTTTTTCCATTTATACAATTTTAATATCGTAGAATACGAATTTTATCTGTATATTTTATTTACAATAATTAGTCATGTTTTTATAAAAATTATAAATAAACATAATTACCAATTATTAGTTTTTATAATAATTATTAATTACTGACTGACTGTTCACAATTGTTTAATGTATCTTAGTAAAAATGTTATATGTGCATCAAATAAAAAATATACAATTTAAATTCTTAGGATTCTAACTAATATTTTATATATATCGTCACATTAAAATTTTCTTCTCTACTAAGAATTACATACGTTTCAGCTAATTAATATTTTCTTTATAAATATTGTTATTTCGTGCTGTGGTTCCCAAATCCTCCATAATTATAATATATTGGTTTTTATAATAATTACTGACTGACAGTTCGCAATTGTTTAATGTATCTTAGTAAAAATGTTATGTATGTGCGTCGAATAAAAAATACACAATTTAAATTCTTATGATTCTAACTCTAATATTTTATATATAAAGTAACATTACAATTTTCTTGTCTACTAAGAATTACATGCGTTTCAGCTAATTAATGTTTTCTTTATAAATATTTTTTTGTGCTGTGGTTCCCTAATCCTCAGGATAAATCACTCCCTTCGCTAAACTCATCTTGTTCCTAGATAAACTCACATGATATACCAACTTAAGACATTCTCGAATATAATTTAATGTTTTAAAATATAGAACTGACAGTTTATCAACACCTGGTTACTTTCATGAAGGTTTAAATTTAGAAGGAATTGCTAGGTATATAAAATATCTACCACGGCATTTGGCTGAGCGTTATTGAAGAATATGACTCAGTAGGCTGACGCAGTTCCTCTTTTGCCTGCCAGAAGGGATATAAAAATTTCCCAACGATCCGCAGAACATGTCGATAATGAAATGAGTTCTAGATTTCAAAGAATGCAACCGCAGTGAAGTGCACTTGGTGTGGTGTCTCTTACCTGGTACCTACACATGACGTGTATAGTAATTCAACATATTCAACATCAATAAAGTGTAGCCTAATATAATTCTCAGTCCTATCTTTTAGAGTGGTGAAAAAGTCAGGTACGAAGCAGCCGTAAAAGCAAATGTAATAAACACAGTGAAAGTAAATGAAAACACTGTGGCTTGTTTCTGTTGATTGTTTATTTACGCCCTTCCAAACTCCCTCGGGATTCAACGTAAACATTTGACCCTTAAAAACAATACACACAGAGGGAATTCTAACGCTATTTTTATAAGTGTTGTTTTAACCTACCTGCAATTGTGTTTCTTCTTTCAGTTTAAGGGTACTTGTATTTTAAAAAAAGCAACTGTAGTAGTATTAAAAAAATGAATTTGTATCGTACGTCTGTCAGCGCTGTATTTGGAAAAAACCCCCCTATAGACTTTAAATTCTTCATAAACCTCATGGTGACTTAAATTACTAACGCCATGCTTTAATGTTGTTATAGACTGTTAGTTTTATAAACGAAGTAATTATTCGAACATGTAGATTTTTCTTTTTGTTATGTTTAATATCTTATGAAAAAGTAAAATAATTTTACAAACAATTATTGTTAAAGTTGCTAATTTAAAATTCAATATATTCAATCCAAATCTAAATAAGAGGCAACCAAAGAACAAAGATCTCACAATATTAATCCAAAGCTTAGATAAAATTAGGTACTAGTTAACTTTCCAATTATTATTTATTGTCAAATTGTATGATTAAAATAAAAATATATTAAAAACATAAAGTTCTTTGACTATAAATCGTGTTTATACATCAAAGGTTACCATTCTTGATATGTGCTTCCTTTAATATTTACTATTTAATAAGTTTAATATTACATGTAAAATAGATTCTTTAATCTCTATGCACTGTTTAATCCCGCTAGTTCTATGAATAATATTAACTATAATAATGAGAATGAGTAGTTTATTAATACCGTAATAGTACATCCTATAATAAACTCGTCTAGGAACTTTCAATGTTCTCATTGCAATATAAAATAATTTGTTAATTATTAAACAACTTGGACAAGCATTTAATTCAAAATTAAATCCATATAAAAACATTTCCATATTTTTTGGCTTTTATTTCATACACGAATCTTAGTTTTAATAAATACAAACACTTACTCCCAAACAAAGATTTATTTAATACATGTATTACCGTCTTATATTATTGTTGCTACTCAATTGGACGAGAGACTGATTTTTTTTTTTTTTTACTATAATTTGTACAAGAAATGATCAAATAAAGTGGTCCGCACTGTGAAAATAAAACTTAAAATTTTTAAAGTAAATTTCAAGCAGAATCATTACGCTAATGTAGGGTTATGGTAAGAGACCAAAGTTATCTCTGAACCGGAAAGACTGATGAAAGAACCCCCAAGTTGAAGCCAATTACATTTTAATTGACAGTATCTTCCTTAGGGGACACTTTATATGTTTGCACAGACGTATACTTTAATTGTTTAAAGTTATGTTTAGAAATTATGGATTAATTGTATACTTTGAACACGGTAATCATTTGCACATTAAACAGGATGGGTCTTGTTATGTTGGTAGCTCGTTATTGATTTTAAACTAGCTTAAAGTGATTTTTACTAGCAGTGAATGGTAATATAAGTTAGTCCAGGATAATAAGGAGACATATTGAGGTTTTGTACCACTTATTCTGAATCAAACAGATTTATGTTATTGGGTGTTTCGTGTAATTATAATTACAAAGGAGTTTCATGATTGGTGCATGAAGTTGAAATGTCAGATCTCATGAACCAAAACAGATATCTCCCTGGATCTTGTGGTTTGTGACCTAAATTAATAGTTTTAACAGTTTATTTTCTGCCTATTTAATATCAACTATTGATGTGTAGATTAAAGAACACAGAAACCATTTCTTAATTTTCTCACATTTATTCTATTTACGTGTCATAGTTTGGAACGTACAACAATAGAGTTGGACGTATTGAAAAAGAATTTTTTAAGAACGAGGCAAAGGATATTTTTACATAGCCCTAATTTTTAAATTAACAATTCACGCAGTAATTAAGAGAATAAAATATGGAGGATGTATGAAAATAACTTTGAAAAATATGTCTAAAACAACAATTTCTTAAGAAGTCGACTTGAGATTTATCACTTACAAGTTAATGTAACTATAGGATTTCTACAACGTTGTTACTAACCAAGTTGTCTCCTTTATGAGATATTATACAACCACAGATAAAAATATAAGTACAGCTTTTGGCCACTTGGGTTGGTTGGCAAATTTGTGATTGGAAAAGTGGGATTATAGCAGGCGCACCAACTGGCAATGCGATAACAAACAATAAATTACAGTTTAAATTAAATCCATTCGCCTGTCAGGGAATTAAGCGTTGTTTCTGTTTTTCATCTTGCATCATTTTAAAGGGACTTGTAAAAGAATATCTGTATAATTACTGAAAATTTAACTATAATTTGCTGAGCGTTAGCGAAGCCTATCAGTACGGGGACTGGAAAAACACAGTTTCGGGTATTGTCTACAAATATGTGTTGGCGCACGATGTCTTGAGCGAATTGACCTATAGACTTTAAATTTTGCATGAAAGCTTCAATTATATAAAAAACATTAAGCTCTATGGTGATGCATGGAACTTAATGCAATTCGGCTAAGCATTAGCGAACAATTTCTACATTAGTCTTATAGTAAACCATGGCTACAATGACAAAATCAAAGAATAAATAATTCTAAAAGAATCCGACCAAAATTAAAATGTATTCTAACGTGAGCCAGAGTAATACATATATTCCAACTATTCGTTAACTAGTTAATCACTCCGTATTCTTGAGCTTTTTACGAAACTCACTGAATCTTGTTATGTCATAAGCATTGTGGTCGTCTTTCTCCTTGCACATAAAGAGTAATACATACATATTCCAACTATTCTTGAACTAATTAATCATTCCGTATTCTTGAGCTTTTCACGTAACTCACTGAACCTTGTTATGTCATAAGCATTGTGGTCGTCTTTCTCCTTGTACATAAAGAGTAATACATATATATATATATACATACATATTCCAACTATTCTTGAACTAATTAATCATTCCGTATTCTTGAGCTTTTCACGTAACTCACTGAACCTTGTTATGTCATAAGCATTGTTGTGGTCGTCTTTCTCCTTGTACATAAAGAGTAATACATATATATATATATATATATATATATATATATATATATATATATATATATATATATATATATATATATTCCAACTATTCTTAAACTAATTAATCATTCTGTATTCTTGAGCTTTTCACGAAACTCACTGAACCTTGCTATGTCATAAGCGGTGTTATCGTATTTCTCCTTGTACATAATTCACGTCATATGTAACCCTAAGTCAAATAGTTTTTTTTTAATGAAAAGCGTTTAAACTTTAAAATTATACTATTAAATACTCAAAAGCTATACTGTCAATATAATTTTTATAGTTTTATTTAAATTCAATACAAAATTAATTATGATTGTTTTATGTTATCAAACGTAATTTAGAAATGCTAGAGCGTGCTTGCATCTAATTGTGGATATTGGGGGCCCAGTGTCATCTGTCCAGTGTCATAAAGTGCGGCCCTTTAAAGTAACAATCAATACTGGAGTGGACAAACCCCGGCAGTAGCAGTCCCGATCCGTCAATATAGCGGTCCATTACCGGATCAAACGGACAGCGAGCGATGAGATATTCGCCGTTGGTTTATTTCCAAACTCCATTTTTCAGTTTCTCTTGTTTCACTTTATAAGTTATGCAAACTTTATTCGTTCTTTATAAATAATTCAATTTGTTTCTCTCCGATGCTCCAGTGAGATAAAATGCATACCTTCTATGTATTAAACGTCTAAATCTAATATAAAAATGTGAATCAAAAGTCTCAATAGATAAAATATTATTCATTTTTATAGATTTATTCTATATAGGTACTCATAATAAGTATAATTTAATATAATAATAAATATAATGTTATGTTTATTATTATAATATGCGAGGCGCGCGCGCGCGCGTGTGTTATTATTAGTTAAATCTTTTTACTCATATAAATGTCAGGAGCTGCGTTCTGTCCCTGAACTCTCTACTGTGTATTTTATTTCCTAAAGTTACTACATCATATATTTTTATTGAATTTGGTCAAATTTATGTATTGTGGCCTACAACATTTTGAAACAAAACATCAAAACTAAAAAAAGAGAATAAGAATGTTAAAAATTTTAAATTGGAATAATTTGGTTGGAAAATGAAATTTTTCAAAGGCCTATAACAAAAAAAATGTATGCATACTCAGTTTACGTATGGGTTAGTGCAATCCTAAAGGTTAATTTTAGTACACACGAATTAATAATTTATATTAAAATACAACAATAGATCTTGGTTGTTGGTTGTAAGTAGCATAAGTATCTTACCTCTACAATAGGTCTTCCTTACAATAGGTCTCTATAGGGGTGGGTAGGTACATAGGTAACTGAATCTAAAGTATTTGAGAAATAAAAAAATCAAAAAATTCAAAAATGAAATCTTAACTTTGAGTTGAGTTACTGATAACAACAGTAATTAGATACAATGAAGAACAAATAATGGCCAGTCCTACGTTTTGGTTTAATGTAATTAATTGCAACTTGGTGTAAAAATGATTATTTAACTCATAGGAATCAACTAACTATGAATAACAATAACACAAAAACCAACATATTAATTTTCGTCTGCGCTATAAATAAACGCTATAATGGTGAAAACCTCCGATATTGCAAGTTTAAAGATATAGGTTTATTAATCTCTAAAATTAGTTCAACTAAATACATTTTTATGCTACAAACCACTTATAAAACGTATGCTGATTCTAATTTAAAATGATAGTTTTGTATTTCCTGTACATAAAAATAACTGAGTTTCCTCTAAACAAATCTAAGTACACCTTCTGACAATAAGTGTTTACATTGAACCTTGCATTCATTAAACTTATTACATTGTAGTGTTGAACCATTAATTTAAATGCTATGCAACTTAACTTACCTTTGCCTGCACAACAAATATGGAAAAATTTTACATGTAATCACAACAAATATGTGTTGCTAAACTTAAATTTGTATAATTTGCTGCTAAATGAGTCGAATATTAATAAGTTTCCGGAATCTAATATCTCATATTACAGATAATAACATAGAGGAAATCAAATAGATTCACAATGATTAATATTAAAGTGTTTTCATCAAACAGATCTGTATAAACAGGTTGTGTGATTATACAGTGCATTCGCACATAGCTCACTGAGGGCTGCACCTATAAGCTCTTATTCAGGTGTTTGCTAAATTCAGGGGTCGAATTTGGTGATAGATTAAGTCCGGAGATTAGGTTTGTCAGGGAGTTAAAAGTAGATTTGTTATATCTTTCGGAATTAACAAAAGTTTTAACTTTGAGGTAGTTTTGTGGCTTAAACCGTTTGAGATACGACAAAAAGTGACTGGACCTTTTTTATAGGAAATATAAAAATCTATAACCGCTTTGCGCTCAGACCTGAGCAACGACTTCTGATTTTCTCAATAACGAGCTTTGAAGAAGGGACTGCACTGATTAGCCATTATGAATTGCTTAAATGAAAGCCAGCTTTCAAACATTAACTGAAAATTACACGGTATACATACTATTAAAATTCTAAAAAATATAAATTTACTAACGTATCATGGCAGCCTATGTGTACTTGGAGAATACTTAATCTAAGTAAGTAATCTTTATCAGCTAAATAATTTGATCAGCTGGTTTAATTCACCCATGAAATTATCTCGCTATTCTAAGGGGGTGTTCCGGGGGGGAGGTGTTATTGCTACATTAAAAGAACAAGGACTTCTTTTATAGAGGGTGTTGTGTCTGTAATATTTATGAGAATAAATCAGGAAGACCTGGTAGAAATATTTCGGAAAGATGTGTTCATCAAAGTGCAGTTTGTATGTGTTCATTTTAACGGTTGAGGTCAAGACTGTAACAGATAAATAACTCTACTGAGGATTATATTGAGTATGAAGTTGAAATATTTCTATTAGATGTGAAATAATCAAGAAGGAAGGTTTTCGTATTAATATGCTCTGCCCTAATGTACTAATATCATATCCATCAAATTTTGACCTGGAAGTTATTGAATTATTGAATGTTAATTAGGAGATTGTTTGGTCAACAAAATAACATTTTATTCTGTCCCTGTTTACTAATGATGACACCAAATATTGAGCAAGGAACCTAACCTGAAAGACATTTGACCTTAAACGACTATCTGTTAGAATGAATAAAAAACGCTCTGTCTCGAGCTACTATTGACGCTTCACTAACGCTCAGCCATTTCTCTAGGAGGATATCGACCATCATCAGGACTTGATGAGGTGAAAATAAATTAACGTGCCAAAAGGTCACGTTCATAGCTTAATTTGCCCTCAAAATATAGTAGTAAGTAGTACAGTAAACTTCACTAACACTCAGCCAAACCCTGAAGTGACACACCACCATTCATCCTTGCTTACGTGGATATGGAAGCAGTTTCCAAATATTATGTCCAATGACTCGTTTTCGAGATATTGTGCAGGTATTAAAGCTTCGCTAACGCTCAGCCAAATTACGTGGATTTCCATTTACCGTAATCAAACCCTGCCTTTCATTTAAAAAATTCTTGTACACAGCTCAATTCATTCTCGAGTTATCATAGACCCAATAATAGTTCATTAACACTCATTTTAAAACCGTGGGCTTAAGTCGACATCAGTGGAATCACATATTTTATACTTAGTACTTTTGTGCCGTGTAAAATATTTTAAATTCTTGGATCTTTTCGTTCTGGACATACCTCGCAAAAACACACAGACAGACAAAACATTACTACCAGAAGGGTTACTAGCATAAGGTGTAAGTAACTAGTTTACGTGGTTATACGAGCTAAATCGGAAACCGAATCGAATAGGAAACAATTGTAGTTGTAGATAGTTTTTTAACTCCTAGAATCGCCCAAATGTAACAAAAATAATATCTTTAAAGGAAAATTTTGGGCTCAAGGTAAGAGATAGGGGGAAAATACTAGATCTTTCATAAATAGATATATCAAGTAATTTCATAATTTCAGAGAAGAAATGCATTAGAGCTATGACCGGACCCTGTCAGGTGCCGAAATCAATGTCACACGTTCATATTTTCAAAATGCATTTAAATATGTTGTGTTGTCAAACCAATAGAGATAGAGCAAAAGGTTGCTCGCTCTTTTTACAGATCCTTAATTTCCGACAAAGATTTCACATTAGATATGTGTTAGAATATCTAGATTGGCCACAATCAGAATATGTACACGGAAAGATTTAAGCAAGATATGAACGTGTTTTGTGGATAAACCGAGTAAGATACAGTAAAACTTCACTAGAACGCTTTTTAAAATCGCTTCACTCCGTACCACTGTTATTTCATCAGATTCAGAATACGATCCACGGGTTAGCCGTTACAAGGTTTCAATTTGTCTGCACAGGAAAATTGCCAACTTTTTTTTTATGAAAAAAAAAAATTATTTCTTTCCGTACATTTTAAGACTACAACCTTTAAATTAAATTTATTTTCTCAAAACAACAAATATGTTACAAATCATGCTGAACATTGTACACTGGCACAATACAATACATAACATACATAACAATAAAATTAAAACAATGCCAAGCAGATCCTATAAAATTAATATATTTCAAGTACAATGCATAATATAATATAATTATGAGAAATAGACTCCTCCAAGGCACAGCCTGATTGGAGGTCTTACTGAATTTATTTTACAAATGGCTAATCTAATTTTCAAATTACATATAGAATGAAAAATAATTTCTCCAAAACCAACAAAGTCTACTCATAAAAAATACATTTTCAATTAATAATTTGTCTTTCTTTAAAGCCCATACAAATATTATAAACCATTAAGCAAAAATATCTAGTTTCATGAATAAACAAAACTGTTCTATGTTTTACCCTACAACAAAACAAAAATCAACCTTAAAACTTGATTTTATGTACATAAAATATTAATATGCAAACCTTTATATTTTATAAGTTTAAATAATATATAAACAAAAAATAACGTATATCCATATCAGAAGATTTTACATTTTTTATCTGCCATAATCTTTAAAAACAAAAACTTTTACTGTATTATCTCAAATAATATTTCGTCTATATTTTCAATTTCCAACAACCACTGTCTTAATTTAGAGCTGAATTTAGTTAAAGAATTGACGTAGCGAATGCGATTTGGTAATTTATTAAATATTCTTGGCGCCAAAAAATTATAGCTTTTAGTAAAAAATGTGTTTGATGGCCTAGGTACAAATACATCTGACGCATTTCTTAATTTTGATCTGTAATCATGTAAATCAGTACTATTCCTGCTACGACGATAAAATATTTTCAAGACTTTATAAATATACGCATGTCTTACTGGTAGTATTTTTAATTGATAAAATAAAGGAAAACTTGCTTCAGTTATATTTCTTCGTAAAATTAGCCTAACGAAATGTTTTTGAATAGTAAACAAGGATTTTGTGTTAGTTTTATAAGTCCCTCCCCAACATGAAATTCCATATTCCAGTCTACTATGCACCAGTGAAAAATATATCATTCTTAGTGTATCATTATCGCACATATTTCGTAAAAAATAAAATAGTTTCAAAACATTATTTAATTTTTTCTTTAAATCTAATATATGTTTTTTCCATGACAAATCCTTATCTAAAATTATTCCTAAATATTTAATACTGTCAGTAATTTTTACTCCAATACATTTATTATTACAATATACACTCCTAATACAAATGCAATCAATACAGTGTAGAATAATCCTATTTGTTAAATGATTACCTTCCCTTAAATTAAAATTTAAATAATTTGTTTTAGCTGTACTTAAGATCATATTATTTTTAGTGAACCACTACTGTATAGCTTGAAGATCTAGGTTCATATTCAACTCTACATCAGCCCATGTTTCTCCAACGTAAGAGAAAGCAGTATCATCAGCGAAAGAAGTTACTTTTCCAACAAATCTTGCGCTACATAAATCATTAATATATATTAAAAAAAGAACTGCACCCAAAACAGAACCCTGTGGAACTCCAAACTTAACTTCACGTAAATCGCTAAGCACTCCATTCAACGTTACACAAATACTTTACAAATTTGACAAGATATATTCATTTGTTATCCAAACACTTTTATTTTTACCTTTCTACAACACTTAGAGACAAATTTAGTACCGTATATCTTTAGGATGTCCATCAATTTACTATAAGATAATAAATAACAATTTCAACAATTCAGTATTCTTTTGGAATTTACATGAAATATGCTTTTTTTATAAATTTTAAGATTAATATGTCAACGGTAAAACTGTATAACCAATATGATGCTAAATCTGAATTAAGACTATACAAACTATATTTTATTCCAATAAATTGATTAACATGTGCCCGTTTTAGTGCTAAAATAAATACTACGTAAATGAAACAACTTATTAAATATTGTAAGAGTTTAAATAATAATTCTTTTTATTAATTTCCTATTTATTAAGCAGAAAAATCAATTGCGTGATTTTAATTTTCCAAATAAAATATAAGAGCAGTATCTCTACGCAACTGCCTCTTCATGTTAAGTGACCGGAAGTATTGCGGGAAGCGGAGTTCCTATTGAAAATCACTGTAAGTCCAGTTAATTGCACGGTAAGTCATGGCAATCTACTATTCACAACTACTATTTCATTGGGTCACTGATTCGAACGATTTATACGAATACAACCTTATACGTTTATTTACATCTGTAAAGCCACTAAAAATATTAATAAAAAATACTAATTACACTAGATTCGCTTCAATTGGCTCACTTGCAGGTACTAATCACAATAAAACTTGTACGAGAGTAAGTCTATATAGTTTTGAAATAATAGGAATTTCATATATTGATATTTCAAAAGAAGTAATATGTACTTATCGCATATGCTTCGTTTTCTTGTAATATTAATTAAGACCTAATATTGACATTTCTTTTGTTCTTAGAGGAAAAGAAGCTTAGAAAACTGTACATAATCCTATAAGGACCTTTGCGCTGCTTCAGGAGTGAAATGATGCTGTTCATGGGTAAGGTTGTGGGTAGGGCCGCCTCCTGTCGAGATTCATGAGAAAGAATTTAGGGCACTAATCTCAAATCGTGTCCCCTCCAAAGATGAGGAAGTTTTGAACCAGCCTTTCCAGTCAAAGCAGACAGGGGGTGGCACACCCTTATGTCTAGGCTAGCAAGAACCATTGACTATTAGGGAATGAACCCAACCAACTCCAACAGTCATCTTCCGCAGTAGACTAGACCTATCGAATTACCTTGCACCCCAGAATCTCGAAATTTGCGCTCTTGGACATCCAAAAGGTTGCCCAGATTTAAGTGACACATCAGTTTTTGTTGTATCCAGTGTGTCCAACTGGAAGTTATAAACCAGCCAGAGGTGAACTCTCCTGGAAGATTAAACACGGGTTAAAAATAACCATATAACCCTATCTTAGGTTATTTTAAATCTCCAAGAGAAGTAAAAAAATAAAAAGCAGGATAAAAGTAAGGCCACGCCACGTTACGTGTCGTATAACAGACGTAGCTGAAACGAGATGTACAAGTTTAATTGTATAGGTAATTCTATTCCTATGGTGCCCTTTTTTACAGGTAGACATACAGAAAAAAATCTTCACATCAGCCTGAAAGAATAAGAGAAATTGTATCATTGAGTGATCAGTATAGACGCTCACCAAAATCCTATGGCTCATCCTCATCTATGTAGGAATTAAGTTTAATGCCAAATTAACACTTGACAGATGAAAATTTTCGAGTTAACCTACAGATAGGTAGGTGAAATATGTTATTACATCACATTTAAAAACCATGTGATTGCATTTAGTTTTTTATAGATTTACTAGCAGTTGCCCGCGGCTTCGCACGAGATTTCTTGGTGTAATCCAGTACACTATATTCAAGTATTATTTTTCTATCATATTCTAAACATTCCTGAGATAATTGATAGTCGTGAGCCTCTTGGACGCATTATGAAGGTATGTACCATATTTCCTGCCTTTATCTTTCGTGGTTTATGCTTTGATGTTATTCAGTACAATATTAATCTATACAGATAAACCTCGATAAACTAATGTTATAAAGAATCAAATTCGGTATGTTAAAATTAGTTTTCTGTTTAAGAAATTTCTAGTATTATTGTGGAGTTTGCCTTGTGGAAAAATGTATCAACGAAAACCAATTTTGATCATATCGAGTCTTCTCTCGGCTCTTTTCATTTACCTTCAATCTAACCAAATTCGATTACCTTATGTGCAAACACTCACGGCTTTGTGCAATGAGGTGTTTTATAACAGCGTTTAATTATATTTTCATTGCATTATATAGTTTATTGACCATTGGTACAATCTAAACTGAAAATTAGGCAATAACTTCTTCTATGCAATCTGCATTGCACTACTGATCAAGCAGTTTACAATAATAATTTACTAAATATCAATTGTTTCTGCCTCTTTGACGAACTTCAGCTGACAGTATTAACTGCTGTTAAGTATCAGTTCACTTTGTATTATGTGACGTAGCGCAGTCTGTCGGATCCAATGTAAAACACTCCAAAATCAACACTACTTACAAATGAAAAATTAATAAAAAAAAACATTTTCCAGTGGACCGAATTGTGAATCTAAACCTCTCTCGAATTCCATTGAAAACACACAAAAATGTCATAAAAATCGGTCCAGTCGTTAAGGAGGAGTTCAGTCACATGCACACGAACACAAGAAAAAAAAAATAGGTATCATGATGACAGGTAGACAGACATAAATAAAGTTTTCCATCTCTTCCTTCATGTGGTTAAAAACTACAAAAATAACACTGCAAGTGGTACGTGGTAAAAGTTTCACCAATAAATACTAAAAATTGAAAAATATTTTGAAACTATACACGATACAAATGCAATTGCCTCCTCCAACACTGAATGCTGACGACGCTTAATCAGTTCGGTCCACAGATAGTCAGGCTACAATAACAAAACAGTTGCGGTGATTGTCGATTGTTTGCAGCACAGTGAAGTCAAATCTATTCCTTTGTTTTGTCAAACATGCTCTGATAGAGTTCAAACCGTTTCCGTACTAGTAATTCAACGTGTGATTGTTGTATGTTTCCAATGGCTTCTACAAGACATGGAAAAAAGATCTCTTGCATTGTTTATGGGTATCTTTGAATATAATTGTCACTTACAAGGCAGTTATATTATTTCAGAGATGTATACAGTAAAACAGTTAACGGTATTTTAGTTTACAATGTACACAATCTTTTAAGATTAGTTTTAATATTTTACTTAAAAAATATTAAATTATGGATATGTTTTAAAATATTTATGATAATTCTCTTGCTTGCATTATCCCATTAAATTATTGAAATACAGATTTCTTATCTCTATATATCAGAACTTGAATGGATTTCTACATGCTTCCGTCTACTTAATTTAGCTGTGATGCAGATTCCTTATCTGTATTTGCCATAACTTGAATGATTTCTAAATGCTTCAGTCTACTTAATTTAGCTGTGATGCAGATTATTTATCTCTATTTGCCATAACTTGAATGAATTTCTAAATGCTTCAGTCTACTTAATTTAGCTGTGATGCAGAATCTTTATTTGTATTTCCCATAACTTGATTGATTTCTAAATGCTTCAGTCTACTTAATTTAGCTGTGATGCAGATTATTTATCTCTATTTGCCATAACTTGAATGAATTTCTAAATGCTTCAGTCTACTTAATTTAGCTGTGATGCAGAATCTTTATTTGTATTTCCCATAACTTGATTGATTTCTAAATGCTTCAGTCTACTTAATTTAGCTATGATGCAGATTCCTTACCTGTATTTGCCAGAAAATGAATGAATGAATACATGCTTCATCCTACATAAGTTAGCTGTGTTTCTTACACTCATCCTTTATGATTCACTTCTACAGAATGCATTCTTTTGATTACTAAGCTTTGCAATCTAACAAATAATAGTTTTACAATAAGAATAGCTTTGCAAAATTGTCGAAATTATGTTATATCTGAAATGCGTATTTTAGTAACATACATAGTTAATTCATAATTACTTATAGTGTACAATATGATTGACCTATACAAAATTTAAATTAATTGATGTGTTTTGATAAACACAGTTTTAAAGTAAATTCATAAGATTTACAGCAAGTAAAGAATTTTGAAAATGTTTTAATATTGAAAAATGAAAAGCTTCGTGCAAGGAATTCATACACTAATACACAAGAACAGTTTATATCATATTTTAACTCCGTTGTGCAGGAACTGCAAAGTTTAATTTCGTAGATTTCTTAGTCAAAGCACTTATGATATAATACAGTATATTCCTCTGATATTTTTCGAACGGAATTAGTCATCTATTATGTATCATGTACTTATCCTTCGGTGTTCATCGTTAAGAGCATCAGCGGTTAAACTGCGAGTAATTTACATTTCAGATTTTGCGCTTTTAAAAGATTCTATTTCGGGTAAAAGTGTACGGTGAAAACTGCCTTCAATAAGCATAAATTGGAGGTAAATCTCTAAAATCTGCTAAAATATAATAAACCCGATTAGCTAATAATATTTACGATTAGTTTAATTTCCCAAAATAAAATTTTTGCCTACTTTGCAGACAACCTAGCCTGCTGCTTTGGTTCGTACCCTCCGTGTTCGTTTTCCGAAAGAGTGAATATCTGGAAACCTGATACAGTAAAGTACATATTCTTGCTTTCCAATGGATGTTCGCTACATAATTATATTTCCTTGGTTCAGTCTTGGAATTATATCAGTATTTACACACCTAACCAGTATAATGTACCTCAGCGAAAAAAATGGGCGCAAAGTCCACTTGATAATTTTTTGCTATAAAAATGTATTTAGTACCTGGTGTATTTCTTTGTGATTCCACTTAATTAATCACTCATTCCGTTTGTTGAATCATACTAATGTCCAATCCCTTCGTATTTGCAAATACTTTACTGCTTAAACGACAAGATAAAACTCAACCACATTGAGGCAGTTGAAAAACCACCGTTTAAAATATCACAAGCACTATACAAAACAATAAATGAATTAAAACTTAAACGTAGGCGTATATTTTGATTATAATTTAAAATAGTGATCTACTCTTATAGGTTTTATCCACAACGTATGTATTTTAGATAAACTATCGATTTATTTTGGGGCAATTTAAACTATGTCTCAATTGAATTATTGTGTTTGTAGTCACACAGCTTTTGAGAACGTTAATCATACATATTCAATGAGTATGGTATAAGTTTCACGCCACCTCTGTGTCAAATATTTAACATTCCGGAGGGACCTTACACTTTAAAAAGAAGTTATTACAGAAACGAATTCATAAATATTTATATTGTCATTTTCAACTTTCACCATTTACCGATTTAAAAGTTCAGCTTGTCTTGAACTTGAAACATATATTATATATTCTATCTAAATATTATTTCGGATGAACTTAAATAGCCATTTTATTCCCAGTAATTTTAGCAAATCGCTAATATAATATTATTTTTTTTTAATTTTTAACTTTGAAATATAGATTATACTTAAATGGTCTAGTATCTAATAGCTAGATATCTTGTTATAAATTTTATTTTTT
This sequence comes from Homalodisca vitripennis, assembly GCF_021130785.1. Classification (NCBI taxonomy): domain Eukaryota; kingdom Metazoa; phylum Arthropoda; class Insecta; order Hemiptera; family Cicadellidae; genus Homalodisca; species Homalodisca vitripennis. Next base: position 90,087,654 of record NC_060214.1, on the reverse strand, counting down.
CTACAAAAAACGGCCTCCTTAAAAACATAGATTGGAGAGTTTTATTTCTACATTAGCGACCAGCGCAGATTTAAAAGTAGAAATCTTTTGAGTCGTGACTTACAGAAGACTTCATTGCTTAGGTTTAGTCGGCCAACTTTTAAAGGTCTCAATTAGATCAAAAAAGCAATACTTACTAAAAACTTGAAGTAATAGACTATTATTTAAATTTTTTGGCCCAATTATTTTTTCACACATATAACTCATTTAAGTTGGTATTATTAATACTATACTTAGTTTATAACACTCTGAAGTTGTGTTATATAAGTGTATAATGTTGCTAAGTAACCATATTATATAATCAGTTGTAGGTTAAATAAACTAGGTGATAGAAGGATTGAATTATGAAATGGCCAGACCATATAAGCAGTACATGAGTTTAATCAATATATTTTATTAGTAATGTAGAATGATTAAGAACTTGATGAATATGTAATAATAAATAGTTAGTTACAGCAACTGCCACCAGGTGGTAGAATACAGTATTCTATGCTTTTACAGTAATGTTGCCGCAAGATATTGAAGGCAGTTATACATTTTACTCTTAGATTAAAACAGTGAAGTTTCCTTTGGGTTTAGAGTTTGTTCATAAAATCAAACTAATTTTAATACAGTTAACTTTTGAGTTATATTTTTTGTAGTTATTTTACACACAACTTTATATACAGCGTGAATTAGTAGCCACTAATGAAATTGATAAGAACACTTGGCGTAGTTAAAAGTACATAATGTTATTCAAATTTCTATACTTCAGTTAGTAGAATATAATATAATAGTATAGATTTCGAGTACTTTTCATTGAAAGTTAAAGTAGCCAAGTAGGTCATCCTACTCATTATTATTATAAATGACACAATTTGCGATGAATAAAGTGCAATTATACCAAAATGGATGAGTTTATTGGAATATCTTCTCAGTGCCCGTATTTATACCACAGACTCGTATATTTCATTTCAAATGGATATGCCGATGATCCTCAGCTAATGGTAGCAGGTACATAATCATTGGTTAACGAGTGAACTAATTTTGCAATCAGACTAGCTTGCTTTCATTCAAATAATAAACTTTGCCAACTCTAGTCATATATAATTCCGAGACTTTAATGACTTCATAAACGATGGTATTCTGCTGTCTCAATGATATAAAGATGTTCGATATCTGTGATCAACCTTTTATTTTTTAATACACTTAGTTGTAAATACGATAATATTTTAGATGCGAGTAGTAAATATTTCCCTGTAAAACTACTTTTAAAAAAGTATACTTTCTTTTCAAATGTATCACAAATTCAAAATAACATGTTATATTTTAAATGATAGTTTTAAGAGTTAGAAAATGACTGTGCTAAATTTACATTCAATCACGTCGAACAGGAACCGCCGGGGACAACTGGACAATTAGCGAGACCGCCTGAAATGCAAACGTCGCTTTCCACATTACTCCCCTGGAAGTGGCCTGTTCTGCTAGAAACACGTATTTGTCTGAAAACCGTGGCCAATTCATAGGTATGAGATCACGTAATTCTGAAGGGAAGTCACGTATTTCACTGTCATAAATATTAAAAGGAGAGTTTAACGTTTTTATCGGAATAAACGCTTCTTGTGTCAAGTTCGGTTTAAATAACACACAAAGGTAGGAATTTAAAATACATTCGCGTGTTACAGCCATTTTTTGAAACCGTTATTGTCTTTTGGTCTTTTACAGATTAGTGTAACTTTTATACAGGTTATAATAAATTATAATATAAAGTTTTATTTGGAATTTACAACAGCCAAATTAGTTTAAATATTGAACTTTCTCAATGATAGAAAAATCCTTCACACAGGGTGGGCCGATCTGACACTCTCAGTGGGATAATATCTCTCACTCAAGAGTTGTAGGTGGAACATACATATTTACATATTTTGACGACCCTAAAAGTTATTTTTTTGTTATGGATAAGACATTTTAATTCATTTTTTATTCATTTTTAAACTCATCCATTCAAAATTTGCCCTTTTACTTAGCATATAGATGTTATGACCAGTAAAGTTATTTAAACTTCAAATTATTTGTAAATTATTAACTGTGAATATTTCTATTAGTTACTAGCTGTTTCCCGCGGATTCGCACGTTTTTCGTAAGCTCTGTCCGTGTATGAGCACCTCTGGTTTAAGTGAACGATGATGACATCATCGTTCACTTAAGTAGAGTTTTCTTTGTTGCCACCATCAAGAAAATCTGTCAAAAATGTATGTTTATAACCAGTGTAAACGTACGTGTACTTTGTTGTATGGTGGTTTAACACTCAAGCTTTAAGTTCAACCAGACACTTATTTAAAGACAATTATACATAATAACTTAGCGCCTTCAAATAGTGTTTGACTATTTAGTATACCTAACTGTCACGTAATTACAATTTATAATGTGCAAGCGCTTCGAAAACGTTTATCTTTTGCTGCGCCGCCTGGTGGCGAGTTACAATGGGTATAGCATGTAAAAATACGTATACAGGAACATATAAATTTTCATATTGATCGGTAAAATAGTTTCTGAGAGTATCAATGTCATATATACAAACAACCTCTTTTATATAATAGAGAGAAATAAAATGTGCAAAGCATTGTTAAATCCCGTGTAAACATGGTGGCAAAAGCCTAGACTCAATATATATGGGAAGCACTTAATGGATTTTTATGTAGTCTAACTGGCTAAACGATATCGAAGCTTATCACTCGAAGAGCTGCAAAATGTTATTTCGGTCCACCTGCACGATATATCGAGATTTGCACGAAGATTCAAATGGAGAAGGATATATTCTATGGTGTGCGCATCCATAACCATAGCACACCATAGAATCCCAGTGTGATGTGGTTTGGCTGACCTTCATTGAACGGTATTACTCAGAAGCCTAGCACTGTTTTTCTTTTGTCTACTGTAGGGATGTAAACATTTTTTTGTATGACAACATAACCGGCCGCAAAGCATATATAAAATGAAGTGAGCTATTTTTTTAGAAGTCGAGGATTGGAAATAGGAGAAACTAGGAAGCAGTGTGTATTTATTATGGTATTTTGCACGTTTCTTTATAAATTAAAGGATATATGAGTAACAGTACTGGTCTGTTACTCATGATTGACCTGTGGGTGGCGTGAACATAATTAATATAATAAATTATTATAAAAGTATTATAATTATTACATAACAAGGTAGTAGTACGCCACACCGCGTGAGCAGACTTCTGATGTTACTTGCAAAATTTCAAACATCAAGGACAAAAAGACAGAAATTCATAGACATAATACATTTTTACCAAAGAGACAAAAAGTAAAATTATTGTGTCAGCCTTCAATGAAGTTCAGACCAATTCCAGAGTTGGATATAGACAATCATAGAACTCATTCTTATCAGGTACAAATGAAGTTTCATGCATGTTTTAAAGTCTGCAAATAGTTTATTTTAAAATATCTTTTTACACGACACGTTCAAAATTTTCCATTAAGTTAGGTTTTACATCAGTTTGAAAATAATATAAGTTACGATGAGCAAGGGAGGATGCTACAATACAAAAGTGCTCTGAAATCGAATCTTGTCATCTACTTTGAACGTTGCCTTTGACTCTATTATATTTTTTCTTTACTTTGTGAAACAAAGTTACATGTTAAAGTCATATATGATTGCACTTAATTTGTTTATAAGTTTATTTATTTTGCTAGTTTGTCGTTGCCATCGTTTAATTAAGACTAAAATGACTTATATTATATTATATTAAAATTTACTAACTAGTTGCAACCATCGCCGCCAGATGGTAGAGTAGCAATAGGCTTTGTACCGTTGCCGCCAGAGATTGAAAGTAGTTTTACATTTCACAGTTAGGTTGCAGCACCATAGTATTCTTTGTGTTTAACGTTAGAGGATGAAATCTAATTAATTTAAAAGAAATCGTCTTTTTAATTAAATATTTAGTAATTAATTTGCACATAATCTAACGTAAAGCTTGAATTTTATAATTATTATAGTTTCTGGTGATAATTAGATGTAATTGAAAAGTTATTGTAAAGAAACTTCGCGAAGTATAAAGTAACTTTCTTAATGTACATTATTTTGGTGAAAGATTATTTTGTCATTGAACAACTACAAAATATATTGATTTATTATTTGAAAGCTACTTGGCTTATTGTAGCCAGGTAGCTCATTCTACCGATTATTAAATTAAATGTCCATATTGTGAGGAATATTATTTGTGTATGATGAATATTAATATATTTGTATGTTTGTGTTTGGATATTTAATACTCAATGTTCTAAAATCTACTAGACAGATCAAACCAAAATAATTTTTTTCAATTTTATACAATAATAGGAGAAAAATGAGGGAACGAAATAATTGCTCATTTTTACAATGTAGTGATTTTAAAGCTAAAGAATCGGAACATATCCAATACAGTATTATTAGTTTTATGACTATCAATATGAGTTTTCCTTGTCATATTTCTCAGTATACACACTCTCCATTATTTTACTCTACATAAATTGTGTTATTTAATACATAAAACATTGATTGATTTTCAAATGTTTAAATCAAAATAATCAAGTTTTAACTTCATTTTATTATAATAACATTTAAGTGCGGTTTAAGGCATAATTAAACATTAAGAAATTATAATGCAAAAAATGCGTTCTGTTAGTTTGAGCTCTATCGAAATGTTTGACAACAAGTCTATTCGGAACACAAACACAAAAAAAAGGAGTGCCGATGGCCGAGTGGTCTTAGATCAGGACTTTGGGTCTAAGTTACGAGATAGCGCAGGTTTAAGTCCTGTCTGTGGCCGTAGCACTTTTTATCAGTACCTTCGCCCTTGTACTGTATCGACTCTCCCTCTTATTCTGCTTGGTAAGATCCTCGCACAGGCCAGTGGCCCATGAGGACGGACAGAATAAGGCTTCAAAGGGGATCGGCCTCTCCTTTTTTTAAAAAAAAGAAAAGAAAAAACGTGATTTTTCAAAACAACCGACAATAACACCATATGTTTTCCATTTTTCAGTATGGTCATGTAAATATTTTAGTTCAATATGACTTGACTCAGGTAAAGGAATCCTTGTTGACTTTCCATAGTAAGTATGGTTAACTGTATTGAATAACTTAGCCCGGTCGAAGATGAAAGCGGTTGAAGGATCATGAAGAAAAGAGAGCTAAGTAGCTGAGTAACTTACAATATGTATATATTGGTCGTGGTAGGAAAGAAATCATGAGCAAATCGCTGTCTACAAATAGAATACAGAAATGTGTATTATGGTCGTTTCGTAACAAACGTTGTAGATCATAGAAGATTTTTTTTATTAATATGAAAAACTCCTTTCATATAAAACATGTTTCCATCTGTAAGAGATTTCTTTACAGCAATCGGCGCATCAGTATAGTGATTAGAGCCTATTTTTTTTAGTAAAATACATTTTTCACCTGAAAATGACACCAAATACCAGTGTCCGGAAAGTTTTACTATTACCTAATATAATCTAAAAATATACTATTAATGTAATAAACCAATTCAAAAGATACAATGTGAGTTAACTGACTTGTACCAGTGATATCGGCAAGTTAGACAGAGTCATATTTTCGAGTGAAATTGTCGAACCAAGCCAAACCGGTTTTATCACTCCAGTTATTCGCAAACATGCACTGTATTACAAGTTTCTCACACGCATTTAACCTGATTGTAGTGATAAACAAGTTAGAACAGATAAAAACAAAGCAAGATAAAACAGATTTGTAAACGTGTTAAAACAAGAAATGTTTAAGAAAATATACAAGAATAGAAGTAGAAACTAATCCCTGTGCACTTGGCCACGTTATACTGTTGTATTGTGGTCTGAAAACTTGTGGCTACTGCTTCTGAACTTCTATAACGAATATGATAGGCACACCTAACCTATATCTATGAAATCTATTGAGAGCTATTGGACACAATGGCTATAGTATCAGCTTGTAGTATTAAGATCAATAATATATCACACCGTCCTGCAGGTAAAATAAACCGATCTTTTTGTTAATTACTATTTCATATACAAAACTAAATTTTATGTGGAATCTAAGAAATATCAATTTATATCAAGCCGACTCTCATACGTTATTGTTGGGTAAATTATAGCACCTAACAATGTACTGTACTATCTCTTGTTAACGTGAAAATATATACGAACATCCAAAAAACATTTTCCTTTTTACAGTTTCAGTTGGTAAGCCAGGAGCAGACTTAATTAATGAATATGGATGGTCCATGACCGCTGGGATTCCAACTTTTACTATACGTCAAGCATTTTACGGAAGGTATCATTTAGGCTGCAATGTATATGTAACCTTAGTATTATGTACTAGAAATAATATGTAGTAGTTTTTTTCATTTATACAATTTTAATAACGTAGAACACGGATTTTATCTGTATATTTTATTTACAATAAATAGTCATGTTTTTATAAAAATTTTAAATAAACATAATTACCAATTATTAGTTTTTATAATAATTATTAATTACTGACTGACAGTTCGCAATTGTTTAATGTATCTTAGTAAAAATGTTATGTATGTGCATCATATAAAAAATATACAATTTAAATTCTTAGGATTCTAACTAATATTTTATATATATCGTCACATTAAAATTTTCTTCTCTACTAAGAATTACATACGTTTCAGCTAATTAATATTTTCTTTATAAATATTGTTATTTCGTGCTGTGGTTCCCAAATCCTCAGGATAAATCACTCCCTTCGCTAAACTCACCATGTTCCTAGATAAACTCACATGATATACCAACTGACATTCTCGAATATAATTTAATGTTTTAAAATATAGAACTGACAGTTTATCAACACCTGGTTACTTTCATGAAGGTTTAAATTTAGAAGGAATTGCTAGGTATATAAAATATCTACCACGGCATTTGGCTGAGCGTTATTGAAGAATATGACTCAGTAGGCTGACGCAGTTCCTCTTTTGCCTGCCAGAAGGGATAGGAGAATTTCCCAACTATCCGCAGAACGTGTCGAGAATGAAATGAGTTCTAGATTTCAAAGAATGCAACCGTAGTGAAGTGCACGTGGTGTGGAGTCTCTTACCTGGTACCTACACATGACGTGTATAGTAATTTAACATCAATAAACTGTAGCCTATATAATTCTCAGTCCTATCTTTTAGAGTGGAGAAAAAGTCAGGTACGATGCAGTCGTAAAAGCAAATGTAACAAACACAGTGAAAGTAAATGAAAACAATTTGGCTTGTTTCTGTTGATTGTTTATTTACGCCCTTCCAAACTCCCTCGGGATTCATTGTAAACATTTGACCCTTAGAAACAATACTCACAGAGGGAATTCTAACGCTATTTTTATAAAGTGTTGTTTTAACCTATCTGAAATTGTGTTTCTTCTTTCAGTTTAAGAGTAATTGTATTTATAAAGAGCAACTGTAGTAGTATTAAAAACTGAATTTATACCGTACGTCTGTCAGCACTGTATTTGGAAAAAACCCACCTATAGACTTTAAATTCTTCATAAACCTTATGGTGACTTAAATTACTAACGCAATGCTTTAATATTGTTATAGATTGTTAGTTTTATAAATGAGGTAATTATTGGAAGATGTAGATGTTCCTTTTTGTTATGTTTAAAATAACATGACAAATTAAATTGTTAAAGGTGCTAATTTAAAATGCAATGCATTCAATCCAAATTCAACAATCCAAATCCAAATAGGAACATCTCACAACATGTAATTGAAAGTTTAGATAAAACTAGGTACAAGTTAACTTGTACCGATTGTATTAAATTTTATTTATTATTATTATTTTTTTACATTGTATGATTAAAATACACATCTATTAAAAAAAACTTAACAATGTCAGACTTCAAATCGTGTTTATGCACAATAGTTTATCATTCTTGATATGTGCTCGTTTAATATTTTTTATTTTATAATTTTAATATTACATGTAAAGTGGATTCTTAAATCTCTACGCATTGCTTAATCCCGATATTTCTATGAATAATATTAACTATAACAATGAGAATAAGTAGTTTATTAATACCTTAATAGTACATAGTATAATAAACTCGTCTAGGAACTTGAAATCTTCTCATTGCAATATAAAATAATTTGTTAATTTCAAAATTTCAAAATAAATTAAAGGGTTAAACAAGTTGGACAAGCACGTAATTCAAGATTAAATATATATAAAGAAATTTCATTTTTTGGCTTTTTTGATGCACGAATTTTAGTTTTAATAATTCAAATACAATTACTCCCAAATTGAGATTTATTTAATATTATTATACCGTCTTATATTATTGTTGCTACTACATTAGACGAGAGACTGAGTTTTATATTTTTATTCACTATAATTTGTACAATAAATGATCAAATAAAGTGGTCCGTACAGTAAAAATGAAACTTAAAATTTTTAAAGTAAATTTGAAGCAGGATCATTACGCAAATGTAGGGTTATGGTAAGAGACCAAAATTATCTCTGAACCGGAAATGCTGATGAAAGAACCCCCAAGTTGAAGCCAATTCCATTTTAATTGACAGTATCTTCCTTAGGGAACACTTTATATGTTTGCACAGATTAAACGATGTATACTTTAATTGTTTAAACTTATGTTAGTAATTAAACTTATTAGAAATTATGGATTAATTATGTACATGGAACACGTTAAACATTTGCGCATTAAACAAAATGGGTCTGGTTATTTTGGTAGCTCTTTATTGATTTTAAACTAGCTAAAAGTGATTTTTACTAGCAGTGAATAGTAATAAAAGTTAGTCGAGGATAATAAGGGGTATATTGAGGTTTTGTACCACTTCTTCTAGTCAAACAGATTTATGTTATTGGGTGTTTCGTGTAATTATAATTACAAACGAGCTTCATGATTGAGTGCCTGACGTTGAAATGTCAGATCTCATGAACCAAAACAGATATCTCCCTGAATCTTGTGGTTTGTGACCTAAATTAATAGTTTTAACAGTTTATTTTCTGCCTATTTAATATCAGCTATTGATGTGTAGATTAAAGAACACAGAAACCATTTTCTTAATTTTCTCAAATTTATTCTATTTACGTGTCATAGTTTGGAACGTACAACAATAGAGTTGGACGTATTGAAAAAGAATTTTTTAAGAACGAGGCAAAGGATATTTTTACATAGCCCTAATTTTTAAATTATCAATTCACGCAGTAATTAAGAGAATAAAATATGGAGGATGTATGAAAATAACTTTGAAAAATATGTCTAAAACAAAAATTTCTTAAGAAGTCGGCTTGAGATTTATCACTTACAAGTTAATGTAACTATAGGATTAGAACTTCTACAAAGTTGTTACTAACCAAGTTGTCTCCTTTATGATATTATACAACCACAGATAAAAATATAAGTACAGCTTTTGGCCACTTGGGTTGGTTGGCAAATTTGTGATTGGAAAAGTGGGATTATAGCAGGCGAACCAACTGGCAATGCGATAACAAACAATTACAGTTTAAATTAAATCCATTCGCCTGTCAGGGAATTAAGCGTTGTTTCTGTTTTTCATCTTGCATCACTTTAAAGGGACTTGTGAAAGAATATCTGTATAATTACTGAAAATTTAACTATAATTTGCTGAGCGTTAGCGAAGCCTATCAGTACGGGGACTGGAAAAACACAGTTTCGGGTATTGTCTACAAATATGTCTTGGCGCACGATGTCTTGAGCAAATTGACCTATAGACTTGAAATTTGGATGAAAGCTTCAATTATATAAAAACATCAAGCTCTATGGTGATGCATGGAACTTAATGCAATTCGGCTAAGCATTAGCGAACAATTTCTACATTAATCTTATAGTAAACCATGGCTACAATGACAAAATCAAAGAATAAACAATTCTAAAAGAATCCGACCAAAATTAAAATGTATTCTAACGTGAGCCAGAGTAATACATATATTCCAACTATTCGTAAACTAGTTAATCACTCCGTATTCTTGAGCTTTTTACGAAACTCACTGAATCTTGTTATGTCATAAGCATTGTGGTCGTCTTTCTCCTTGTACATAAAGAGTATTACATACATATTCCAACTATTCTTGAACTAATTAATCATTCCGTATTCTTGAGCTTTTTACGTAACTCAATGAACCTTGTTATGTCCATATATATATTCCAACTATTCTTGAACTAATTAATCATTCACTATTCTTTAGCTTTTCACGAAACTCACTGAACCTTGTTATGTCATAAGCATTGTGGTCGTCTTTCTCCTTGTACATAAAGAGTAATACATACATATATATATATATATATATATATACATATATATATATATATATACATATATATATATATATATACGATACATATATATACATATATATATATATATATATATATATTCCAACTATTCTTGAACTAATTAATCATTCAGTATTCTTTAGCTTTTCACGAAACTCACTGAACCTTGTTATGTCATAAGCATTGTGGTCGTCTTTCTCCTTGTACATAAAGAGTAATACATATATATTCCAACTATTCTTGAACTAATTAATCATTCCGTATTCTTGAGCTTTTCACGAAACTCACTGAACCTTGCTATGTCATAAGCGGTGTTATCGTATTTCTCCTTGTACATAATTCACGTCATATGTAACCCTAAGTGAAATAGTTTTTTTTTTTAAATGAAAAGCGTTGAAATTTTAAAATTATATTATTAAATACTCAAAAGCTAGATTGTCAATATAATTTTTATCATTTTATTTAAATTCAATACAAGACTAATTATGATGGTTTTATGTGATCGAACATAATTTTGAAATACTAGAGCGTGCTTGCATCTAATTATGGATTGGGGGGAATCCCCCGTCACTGTAAATATTGCTGTCCAGTGTCATAAAGTGCGGCCCTTTAAAGTAACAATCAATACTGGAGTGGAACAAACCCCGGCAGTAGCAGTCCCGATCCGTCAATATAGCGGTCCATTACCGGATCAAACGGACAGCGCTGAGATATTCGCCGCTGGTTTATTTCCAAACTCCATTTCCAGTTTCTCTTGTTTCACTTTATAAGTTTTGCAAACTTTATTCGTTCTTTATAAATAATTCAATTTGTTTCTCTCCGATGCTCCAGTGAGATAAAATGCATACCTTCTACATATCAAACATTACAATCTAATACCAAAACGTCAATCAAAAGTCTCAATAGATAAAAAAGTATTCAATTTTATAGATTTATTCGATATAATAATAATAAATATTTAATTTAATATTATAATAAATATATAATGTAGAATAATAATAATAAATATAATGTAATGTTTATTATTATAATATGCGAGGCACGGCGTTTGTGTGTGTTATTATTAGTTAAACCTTTTTAAAGGAAACACTCATATAAATATCAGAAGATGCGTTTCTGTTCCTGAAATCTCTACGGTGTATTTTATTTCCTATAGTTGCTACATCAAATATTTTCACTGAATTTGGTATAATCTATGTAGTATGGCCTACACACAGTTTGAAACAAAACATCAAAACTAAAAACAGATAATAAGAATGCTAAAAATTTAAAATTGGAATAATTTGGGTGAAAAATTAAATTCTTCAAAGGCCTATAACAAAAAATGTCATACATACTGAGTTTATGTATGGGTTAGTGCAATCCTAAAGGTTAATTTTTAGTACAAACGAATTAATAATTTATATTACAATACAACAATAGATCTTGGTTGTTGGTAGCATAAATATCTTACCTCTACAATAGGTCTTCCTTACAATACGTCTCTATGTGGGGAGGGGTACATAGGTAATTGATTATAAAGTATTTGAGAGATGTAAAAAATTGGAAAATGAAAAATGAAATCTTAACTTTGAGTAGAGTTACCGATAACAACAGTAATTAGATACAATGTAGATCAAATAATGGCCAGTCCTAAGTATTGGTTTAATTTTATTAATTGCAACTTGGTGTTTAAAATGAATATTTAACTCATAGGATCAACTAACTATGAATAACAACAACACAAAAACCAACTATTAATTTTCACCTGCGCTATAAATAAACGCTATAATGGTGAAAACCTCCGATCTTGCAAGTTTAAAAAGAAAATTTTATGCAAGTTATAGAAAAGTAAATTTTATGTGTAATCTAAGAGATATCGATTTATTTTAAGCCGACTCTCATACGTTTTTGTCGGGTAAATTATAGTATAGAACAATGTACGGTATTCTCTTGTTAACGTGAAAATATATACGAACATTCAATATTTTCAAATATTTTCCTTTTTACAGTTTCAGTTGATAAGCCAGGAGCAGACTTAACTAAGGAAAATGGATGGTCTATGACCGCAGGGATTCCAACTTTTCCAACAGGTCAAGCATTTTACAGATGGTATAATTTAGACTGCAATGTATATGTAACCTTAGTGTTATGTACTATAAATAATATGTAGTAGTCTTTTTATTTATACAATTTTAATAACGTAGAATTATAACCACTTATTATAGAATTATAGAACACTGCTATGCAATATAATTCAAATAATATCATAATAATACATAAGATTTTGTTTTTTAATAAACAAAAAGGAAATGTACACATCTACATGTACATAACAGTCTTTTTATTTATAAAATTTTAATAACGGTGAATAAGGATTTTAAACTTGACGTGTATAGTAATTCAAAATATCAACATGAATATAGTGTACCCTATGTAATTCTCAGTCCTATCTTTTAGAGTGGAGAAAAAGTCAGGTACGGTGCAGCCGTAAAAGCAAATGTAACAAACACAGTGAAAGTAAATGAAAACAATGTGGCTTGTTTCTGTTGATTGTTTATTTACGCCCTTCCAAACTCCCTCGGGATTCAACGTAAACACTTGACCCTTAGAAACAATACACACAGAGGGAATACTACCGCTCTTTTTATAAAGTGTTGTTTTAACCTATCTGAAATTGTGTTTATTCTTTCAGTTTAACAGTACTTGTATTTAAAAAAAAAGCAACTGCAGTTGTATTAAAATAATGAATTTATACCGTACGTCTCTCAGTCTCTCAGCACTATATTTGGAAAAATCCACCTAACTTTAAATTTTTCATAAATCTCATGGTAACTTAAATTACTAACGCTATGCTCTAATGTTGTTATAGATTGTTAGTTTTATAAATGAGGTAATTATTCGAAGATGTAGATTGTTAAAGGTTCTAATTTAAAATTCAATACATTAATTCAAATTTAACAATCCAAGTCCAAATAAGATCCTAGGAAAATCTCACAATATGTAATTCTAAGTTTATATAAAGTTAGGTACAAGTTAACTTTCCAATAATTATTGTTTATTGTTACATTGTATGATTATAATTCAAATCGTTTTTATACATCATAGGTTACCATTCTTGATATGTGCTTCGTTTAATATTTTGTATTTAATAATTTTAATATTACATGTAAAGTAGATTCTTAAATCTCTATGCACTGTTTAATCCTGCTATTTCTATGAATAGCATTAACTATAATAATGAGAATGAATTATTAATACCGTAATAGCACATCCTATAATAAACTCGTCTAGGAAACTTGGAATAAAATAATTTGTTAATTTATTAAACAACATGGACAAGCACTTAATTCAAGATATAATCTATAGAAAGACATTTCCTTGTTTTTTGGCTTTTATTTGATGCACGAATCTTAATTTTAATAAATTCAATAACATTACTCCCAAACTAAGATTTATTTAATACTTTTATTACCGTCTTATATTATTGTTGCTACTCCATTGGTCAAGAAACTGAGTTTTATATTTTTATTTTTCTATAATTTGTACAAGAAATGGTCAAATAAAGTGGTCCGTACTGTGAAAATAAAACGTAAATATTTTAAAGTAAATTAGAAGCAGGATCATTTCGCTAATGTAGGGTTATGGTAAGAGACCAAAGTGATCTCTGAACCGGAAATACTGATGAAAGAACCCCTAAGTTGAAGCCAATTACATTTTAATTGACAGTATCTTCCTTAGGGGACACTTTATATGTTTGCACAGATAAAAGACGTACACTTTAATTGTTTAAGCTTATGTTTAGTAATTATGGATTAACTGTATACTTTGAACACGTTAAACATTTTGCGCATTAAAAAAGATGGGTCTTGTTATGTTGGTAGCTCTTTATTGATTTTAAACTAGCTAAAAGTGATTTTACTATCAGTGAACAGAAATATAAGTCAATTGATGATAGTAAGGGGACATTTTGAGTTTCTTTACATTTTGTACAGATGTATGTTATTGGGTGTTTCGTGTAATTATGATTATAAAGGAGCTTCATGATTGAGTGCCTGAAGTTGAAATCTCAGTTCTCATGAACCAAAGCAGACATCTCCCTGATAATTATGGTTTGTGAACTAAAATTTCTAGTTTTAATCATATATTTTCTGCTTATTTAATCTCAACTACTGATGTGTGGATTAAAAAACACAGAAAACAACAAAATCTTTGTTCTGTTGTGGAATTGTCTTAATTTTCTCAAATTTATTCTATTTATGTGTCGTAGGTTGGAACGTACAACAATAGAGTCGGGCGTACTGATAAGAGTTCTTTAAGAACGAGGCAAAGATTACAATATATTACAATAACTTTGAAAATACGTCCTAAAACGACAATTTCTTAGGAAGTCGGCTTGAGATTAATCACTCACAAGTTAACGTAACTATAGGGTTAGAATTCCTACAAAGTTGTTACTAACCAAGTCTCCTTTATTAGATATTATACAACTACAGAAAAAAGTATAAGTACAGCTTTTGGCCACTTGGTCTGATTGGTAAATTTGTAATTGATAAAGTGGAATTATAGCTGGCACACCAACTGGCAAACAGATAACAAACAGTTAGTGTTTCAATTAAATCCACTCGCATGTTAGGGAATTAAGCGTTGTTTCTGTTTGTCATCTTTTATCACTTTAAGTGGACTTGTCAAAAGAATATCTGTATAATTACTGAAAATGTAACTAAAATGTTCTGAGCGTTAGCGAAGCCTATTACTACGGGGACCGCAAAAATACAGTTTCGGATATTGTCTACAAATATGTCTTGTCGCACAATACCATGAGCGAACTGACATACAGACTTGAAATTTTGTATGAAAGCTTCAGTTATATAAGACATATTGAGCTGTATGGTGATACATGGAACTTAATGCAATTCGGCTAAGCGTCTACTTGTTTACAAGTGGGTGCGAAGAAATCACTTTGTAGAACGAGAATGTCGAGTTTAGCTGTACTTCACCTTCCACTTAATACTGCATCTGAAATCTAACATTATCATGACATGACTATGGAATCTAGATTCCACGCCTTAAGAGGAAAAAATTGTGCACCGTTTTGACATCAGAGACACATAGACTACAAAACAGCTTGTCTGGGTTTCCAGCAACCATTCAGTGTAAACCTGATCAAAAGGCGTTCTTATTGTCTTATCAGGTTTCCGATGAGGGAGCTATAGTGTGACCACAATGAATGGGTTTTGACAATATGATAAGGACAAGTTCCACTCTATTGCTATTCTTTACTGTAAGATTGATGATACGTTCAACGATTATCTAATTAAATATCTGGTCTGACACATTAGTAATAAGTATACTCTTGTAATTTGTTAAAAGGGCTTGAAAATACTTAAGTTACTTGTTTTCAAGTTTGATATCTGTGATCAACCTTTTATTTTTTAACAAACTTAATTGTAAATACGATAATATTTTTGATGCCAGTAGTAAAAATTTCTCTGTAAAACTGCTCTTAAAAAAGTATACTTTCTTTTCAAATGTATTACAAATTCACAATGACATGTGAAATTTTAATTGATAGTTTTAAGAGTAAGAACATGACTGTGCTAAATCTACATTCAATCTCATTGAACAGAAACCTCAGAGGACAACTGGGAAATTAACGTGACTGGATGAAATGCAAACGTCGCTTTCCACATTACTCCCTTCGAAGTGGCCTTTTCTGCTAGAAACACACGTATTTGTCTGAAACCCGTGGCCAATTCATAGGTATGAGATCACGTAGTTCTTAACAGTAGTCACGTATTGCACTGTCATAAACATTAAAAGGAGAGTTTAACGTGTTTATCGGAATAAACGCTTCTTGAGTCACGTTCGGTTTAAATACCACACAAAGGTAGGAATTTAAAATAAATTGGCGTGTTACAGTAATGTTTTTGAAACCGTTATTGTCTTTTGGTCTTTTACAAATTAGTGTAAATTTTATACAGGTTATAATAAATAATAATATAAAGTTTTAGTTGGAATTTACAACAGCGAAATTAGTTTAAATATCGGACTTTCCCAATGATAGAAAAATCCTTACACAGGGTGGGCCGATCTGACACGCTCAGTGGGATAATATCTTTCACTCAAGAGGTGTACGTTGGTGGAACATACATTTTTACATATTTAATCAACCCTAAAAGTTATTGTTTGTTATCGATAAGTTATTTTAATTCCTTTTTTATTCATTTTTAAAATCATCCATTCAAAGTTTGCCCTTTTACTTAGCATATGGATGTTACGAACAGTGAAGTTATTCTAACTTCAAATTATTTTGTGAATATTTTTTATTAGTTACTAGCTGTTTCCCGCGGATTCGCACGCTTTTCGTAAGCTCTGTCCGTGTATAAGCACCTCTGGTTTAAGTAAACGCTGATGTAGAGTTTGCCTTGTTGCCACTATCAAGAAAATTTGTAAAAAATATATGTTTATATCAGTGTACACGTACGTGTACTTAGTTGTATAGTGGTCTAACACTCAAGCTTTTAGTTCAACCAGACACTTATTTAAAGACAAATATACATAATAACTTAGCGCCTTCAAATTGTGTGTGACTATTTAGTATACTTACCTGTCTCGTAATTGCAATTCAGAATGTGCAGGCGCCTCGAAAACTGTTGTCTTTTGAAGCGTTGCCTGGAGTTACAAATGGTGGGTATATCATATAAAATACATAGACAGGTACATATAATTTTTCATATTGACCGGTCAAATATTTTCCGAGAGTATCAATGCAAAATGTTATTTCGGTCCGCCTGCACGACATCTCAAGATTTACATGAAGTTTCAAATGGAGAAGGATATATTCTATGGTGTGCACATCCATAACCACAGCACATCATAGAATCCCAGTGTTGTGGGATTTGGCTGACCTTCATTGAATGTTATCCATCAGAAGCCTAGCACTGTCTTTCTTTTGTCTACTGTGGGGATGTAAACATTTCATTTTTGTATGACTGCATAACCGTCCGCAGGTCATCTAGAAAATGAAATGAGCTATTTTTTTATTGGTCGAGGATTGGAAATAGGAGGAACTAGTAAGCAACGCGTAGTTAGTACGGTATTTTCCACGTTTCTTCATAAATAGAACGAAATACGAGCAACGGTACTAGTCTGTTACTCAAGATTGACCTGTGGGTGGCGTGAACATATTTAATATAATAAATTATATAAAAGTATTATAATTATTATATAAAAAGGTAGTAGTACGCCAGAAATTCTTAGACAAAATACATTTTTACCCAAGAGAAAAAAGGTAAAATTGTGTCAGCCTTCAATGACGTTCAGCCCAATTCCAGTTGGATATAGACAATCATTGAGCTCATTCTTATCAGGTAGAAACGAGTTGCATGCACAATTTAAAGTCTGAAAATAGTCTTTCTCGAAATATGTTTTTACATGATACATAAATTTTTTTCATTAAGTTAGGTTTCATATCAGTGTGAAAATAATATAAGTTACGATGAGCTAGTGAGGATGCTACAAAACAAGAGTGCTCTGAAATCAAATCTTTCATCTTCTTTGAACGTTGCCTTTGACTCTATTATATTATGCTCTTTACTCTGTGAATAAAAACGTCATATGTTAAAGTTTTATATGATTGTACATACTTTGTTTATAAATTTATTTATTTTGCTAGTTTCTCGTTACTATCATGGTTATCTACCATCTAAGACCAATGTAAAACTATTTGATAGCGCTCTGCTAAATCCTATATAGTGAAATGCACCGTCATCATATTCACTGTTACTAGTATATAAATAATACTTTGTGCAGAATTAAACGCTCATAGGTCAGTTCGATTTCAAGATACCAAGAGGAAAGGCAGAAGAAAAATTATATATCACCGCCCCACGAGTGATAGGCTTCGCTAGCGCTTAGCCAATAATTTTATGATATGAAATATCGAACCTTATTTTAGTGAGCCTCTGGCTTATAGAAAATATTTGGTCCTCAATTAAGAGAAGCTGAATTTATGATAAAATATTAGTTGGTTGACATATGAAAAGACATTTATAAATAAAGCATTGTATAGATGTGACATCCCTTAATATTGTACTGTAATTAGACTCGATTAGTTAGTTACAGCAACTGCCACCAGGTGGTAGATTATAGGCTAGTATTATATGCTTTTATGTTGCCGCAAGATATTGAAGGCAGTTCTACGTTTCACTGTTCGGTGAAAGCAGTGCAGTTTCCTTTGGGTTAAGAGTTTGCTCATAAAATCAAACTAATTTTAATACAGTTAATTTTTCAGTTATATCTTTAGTCGTTACTTCGCACACAACTTTATTTATAGTGTGAATTAGTAGGCACTAATGAAACTATTGAAATAAGAACACTTTGCGTAGTTAAAAGTGTATAATATTAATGACATTTCTATACTTCAGTTAGTAGAATATAATATAATACTATAGATTTCGAGTGTTTTTATTTGAAATTTTAATGCAGCCAAGTACATCACCCTACTTATTATTATTATAAATGCCACATTTTGTGATGAATGAAGTCCAATAATTTCCAAATGGTTGAGTTTAATGAAATATCTTCCCAGTGACAGTATTTATACAACAGAATCGTTTGATATGTCATTTCAAATGGATATGCCGATGATCCTCAGCTAATGGTAGTAGCTACATAATCATTGGTTAATGAGTCAATTAATTTTACAGTAAGACTAGTTTGCTTTATTCAAATAACAAACTTTGATAAATGTAACATTGTACCAAAGAAGTTCCATTTTGTAAATACAAATGGGTTAATCTAGTCTTAAAGCAATTAATTAGAGTCATTTTAACAAAGGACGAGTAAACCGACATTACAAGATATAAATGTCTTTACAGTTTCTAGTTTTATTTACTACATCAAAGAAATAAAAGAGACGCCTTGCATAGTTTACAATGGAAATGTAAACTAACGTAACCGATATTCGATTCGTATAAAGTTTCGTTACTAATATAATTATCATCGGTTACTATAAGCAATTAAATTTCATTATGGAAATGTGGAATTCGAGTGGTGCAGGAGAGGTTGACCAGATGTAGCAAAATATTCCTAAATTGAGGTGTGTATTTGATAATTTGGGCAATGTAGGCAGCAACCTGCGTAGTCAAAAATAGAACCAGGATTATAATACGTAATCATTGTTTTATATTTAAACTGATCAAGAATTTATTATTTTAGATCGCTAGACACAGTCGTTAAATTATCAACTCTGTACATTCTGAAAAGAGATTTTGATTAATTTCACTAGTACCACATGTAACTTGTAGCCAGTTGCAGTGTAATGTTACCTATAAAAGTGGATTATGAATTGAAAACACGCTTAATTTTGTTTCACTTGATATTATAAACTGCACATTTCAACTGAGACAGCAGTGGTGAAATTTTAAAGCTATTGCAATTATCTGATTAAGGTTATCTTGTATTGTCTTCATAATGTGCGTCGCAAACTAACTAATCCTCTGGCTAATTCTAACCGAAGGAGCTTTTCTTTCTAGTCAGTTTTCTATATACCTGTTAAAGGATGAACAAAATCTTATCCCAATAGTAGAGAAAAAGGGAGAACTTCTCATGTCTGAGAGAACACCTGCCGCGAGTACGAACGACAACTCTGTGGTCTTTCCATGGTCACACAGCTGATTAGTTGCAAGATACTATTCTCCATTCTAGTATAGATGAATTCACATGGTTTGAGATTAACAGATGAACAATTAGTACGAAATCAGGAGCTGACAGGCAGGCAGTCAATCACATTTATTAGATCCAAGACCTTACAAGTTTTCAATTACAAAATGAATACTAAAGTCACAAAATGAACTAATTTATTATAATCTAGCAACTTATGATCTGTTTTGCGGGCGGAGTGAGGATTTTTCAGCAGATGTGAGGCCTTTAACTTTGATGCTAAATGCTAAAATAAAGAGGGAACAAATGAGGGGTCGTTTGCAGTTTTGTCATACCGAGAGTTTGTCGTCGGTTATTACAAAATATAATCCAGCTGGGGGATACTTTTTCCAACTATACTCCATGTCGGGCCAGAATAATAGAAACACGGACGCCTCGCTATTTGACTGAATGAGACCTTTACAGGGCCGCACTTTATGCTTTATGCTACTTTAAAGTGCGGCCCTGTAAAGTAACAATCAATACTGGAGTGGAACAAACCCCCGCAGTAGCAGTCCGGATCCGTCAATATAGCGGTCCATTACCGGATCAAACGGACAGCGCTGAGATATTCGCCGCTGGTTTATTTCCAAACTCCATTTCCAGTTTCTCTTGTTTTACTTTATAAGTTTTACAAACTTTATTGTTTCTTTATAAATAATTAAATTTGTTTCTTTCCGATGTTCCAGTGAGATAAAATGCATACCTTCTACGTATTAAACGTCTAAATCTAATATGAAAATGTCAATCAAAAGTCTGAACATATATAAAAAAATATTTATTTTTATACACACCAATATATGTATATATAATTGTGTGTGTGTGTGTGTGTGTGTGTGTGTGTGTGTGTGTGTGTGTGTGTGTGTGTGTGTGTGTGTGTGTGTGTGTGTGTGTGTGTGTGAGTGTGTGTGTGTGTGTGTGTGTGTGTGTGTGTGTGTGTGTGTGTGTGTGTGTGTGTGTGTGTGTGTGTGTGTGTGTGTGTGTGTGTGTGTAGATAACTTTGAACTAACTTATTATGAGTAAAATTTTTTTAACAACACGTCAGAAGCTGCGTTTTATTCCTGAACCCTCTACGGTGTATTTTATTTTTATAGTAACTCTATTCTATATTTTCACTGAATTTTTTCGACACTTGTGGCTTACATAAATTTTCAATCCAAAAATCAATAGTAAAAACAAAGAATAATAATTTTATAAATTTAAAATTGGAATAATTTGGTTGGAAAATGATATTCTTCAAAGGCCTATAACAAAAAATGTCATGAATACTGAGTTTATGTATGGGTTAGTGCAATCCTGAAGGTTAAGTTTTAGTACACACGAATAATAATTTATATTACAAATTACAATACAACAATAGATCTTGGTTGTTGGTAGCATAAAGATTGATGCCACTACAATAGGTCTCTCCTGGTTGGGGGGGGGGGGGTACATAGGTAACGGAATCTAAAGTATTTGAGAAATTAAACAAAATTGAAAAATCAAAAATGAAATCTTAACTTTGAGTTGAATTACTGATGACAACAGTAGATACAATCAAGAACAAATAATGGCTGGTCCTAAGTTTTGGTTTAATTTTATTAAATGCAACTTGGTGTTAAAATGATTATTTAACTCATAGGATCGAATCAACTAATTATGAATAACAACAACACAAAAACCAACATATTATTTTCGCCTGCCCTATAAATAAACACTATAATGGTGACAACCTCCGAACTTGCAAGTTTAAAAATATAGGTTTATCAATCTCTGTAGTAAAATTAGTTCAACTAAATATATTTTTATGACACAAACCACCTCTGAAACGTATGCTGGTTCTAATTTAAAATGCTAGGCTATATTTCCTGTACATGAAAAGTGTCCTCTAAAAAATCTTCTGACAGTAAGTGTTTAGATTGAACCTTACATTCATAACGTACACTTTAGTATTCAACCATTACGTTGAATATTATGCAACTGGACTTAAATTTGGCTGCACAACAAATACAGAAATATTTCATATGTCAACACAACAAATATGTGTTGGCCACTAAACTTAATTGTGTATAATTTGCTGCTAAATGGGTCGAGTATTAATAAGACTCCGGAATCTAATATCTCATATTACAGATAATAACATAGAGGAAATCAAATAGATTCACAATGATTAATATTAAAGTGTTTTCATCAAACAGATCTGTATAAACAGGTTGTGTGATTATACAGTGCATTCGCACATAGCTCACTGAGGGCTGCACCTATAAGCCCTTATTCAGGTGTTTGCTAAATTCAGGGGTAGAATTTGGTGATCGATTAAGTCCGGAGATTAGCTTTACCAGTGAATTAAAAGTAGACTGTAGTTTGTCATATCTTCCGGATTTAACCAACATTTTAACTTTGAGGTAGTTTTGTGCGGCTTAACCGTTTGAGATACGACACAAAGTGACTGGACCTTTTTTATAGAAAATATAAAAATCTATAACCGCTTTGCGCTGAGACCTGAGCAAAATCTTCTGATTTTCTCAATAACGAGCTTTGAAGAAGGGACTGCACTGATCAGCCATTCTGAGTTTCTCAAAACAGTTTAAAATGAAAACTACCAGATTTCAGAATTTTTATGGCAATTACACGGTATATATATTATTGTAATTCTACTAAATTTAAATTTTCGAACGTATCATGGCAGCCTATATTACACTCTGTGTACTTGGAGAATGCTTAATCTAAGTAAGTAATCTTGATCAGCTGAATAATTTGATCAGCTGGTTTAATTCACCCAAGAAATTATCTCGGTATCCGTGTGGAGGGGTGTTCCAAGGGGGGGAGAAGGTGCTATTGCTACATTAAAAGAACAAGGGATTCCTTTATAAAGGGTTTTGTGTCTGTAATAATAAATTATGAGAATACAGGAAGACCTGTTTGTATGGTGTTGATTTTAACGGTAGAGGTCAAGACTTTAACAGATAAATAAATCTACCAGTGGTTACAATGA
The DNA here is from genome assembly GCF_021130785.1 of Homalodisca vitripennis. Lineage (NCBI taxonomy): Eukaryota > Metazoa > Arthropoda > Insecta > Hemiptera > Cicadellidae > Homalodisca > Homalodisca vitripennis. Next base: position 90,064,661 of record NC_060214.1, on the reverse strand, counting down.
GTGAGAAGTTTAAATATTTTTATTACAAGTGAGGTAATTAAGAAGGAAGCTTTTCATATTAATACGCTCTACCCTAATGTACTAATATCATATCCATCAAATTTTGACCAGGAAGTTAAGTGAATTAGGGAATATGAGTTAGGAGAATGTTTGGTCAACAAAATAACATTAATTTATTCTCTCCCTGTTGACCAAATATTGAGCAAGGAACCTTACCTGAAAGACATTTGACCTTAAACAACTGTCTGTTAGAATGAATTAAAAACGCTCTGTCTCGAGCTACTATTGACGCTTCACTAACGCTCAGCCATTTCCCGGGAAGTATATTCCGTTGCTTGCGTGGATATGGAGACACTTTCCAAAGATTATGTCCATTGACTCGTTTTCGAGATGTTGTGCAGGTATTAAAGCTTCGCTGGCGCTCAGCCAAACCCTAGAAGTGACAAACCACAATTCATCGTTGCTTGCGTGGATATGGAGACACTTTCAAAATATTATGTCCATTGACTCGTTCTCGAGATATTGTGCAGGTATTAAAGCTTCGCTAACGCTCAGCCAAACCCTAGAAGTGACAAACCACAATTCATCGTTGCTTGCGTGGATATGGAGGCACTTTCCAAATATTATGTCCATTGACTCGTTTTCGAGATATTGTGCAGGCATTAAAGCTTCGCTGACAGTCAGCCACATTACGTGGATTTCCATTTACCGTAATTAAACCCTGCCTTTCATTTAAAAAATGCATGTACACAGCTCAGTTTGTTCTCGAGATATCATAGACCCAATAATAGTTCATTAACACTCATTATAAAACCGCGGGCTTAAGTCTACATCTATGGAATCACATATTTTATACGTAGTACTTATGTGTCGTGTAAAATATTTTAAATCCTTACATCTTTTTCGTTCTGGACATATCTCGCAAAAACATACAGACAAAATATTACTACCAAAATGGTTACGAGCAAAAGGTATAAGGCACTAGTTTACGTGGTTATACTAGCTAAATCGGAAACCGAATCGAATAGGACAAAATTGTAGTTGTAGATAAATTTTTATCTCCTAGAATTGCCCAAATAAAAACAAATAATGTCTTTAAGGATACTTTAGGGCTCAAGGTAAGAGATAGGGGAAAAATACTAGATCTTTCATAGATAGACGTATCAAGTAATTTCATAATTTCAGAGAAGAAATGCATTGGAGCTATGACCGGACGCTATCGGGTACTGAAAGCAACACATGTAAATATTTTCAAAATGCATTTAAATACGTTGTACTGTAAAACCAATAGAGGTAGAGCAAAAGGTTGCTAGCTCTTTTTACAGATAACTTAATTTCCGACAAAGATTTCCCATTAGATATGTGTTAGAATCTCTAGATTGGCCACAATCAGAATATGTATACGGACAGACTTTAATAAGATGTGAACGTGTTTTGTGGATAAACCGAGTAAGAAGATACAGTAAAACTTCACTAGAACGCTTTTTAAAATCACTAGATCTATTGCTCGTTGCTGATTGCTGTTTGGCAGAGAATGTTAAATAACTAGTTAAAATTTGTCTAGATATGGGCAGCAATCAAGAAAAGTCATGGAGAAAAGAACAGTTTTATAGTTTCGACATCTAGATTGTTTAGTTAAATTGTAAAATAAAAATAATATCTAATTTATATTTTTGGGAATATTTATATAATTTTGAAATAATAGGAATTTCATATATCGATATTTCAAGAAGTAATATGTACTTATCGCATATGCTTCGTTTTCTTGTAATATTAAGACATAATATTGTCATTTCTTTTGTTCTAATAGGACAAGAAGCTTATAAAACTGTACATAGTTCTATAAGGACCTTTGCGCTGCTTCTGGAGTGAAAGGATGCTCTGGATGGGTAAGGTTGTGGGTAGGGCCGCCTCCTGTCGAGATCCATGAGGAAGAATTTAGGGCACTAATCTCAAGTCGCGTCCCCTCCAAAGATGAGGAAGTTCTGAACCAGCCTTTCCAGTCAAACAGAGTGAGGGTGGTACTCCCTTACGTCTAGGCTAGCAAGAACCATTGACTGTTAGGGAATGAACCCAACCAACTCCAACAGTCATCTTCCGCAGTAGACTAGACCTATTGAATTACCTTGCACCCTAACGGTTAGTGATGTGCCGTCCTGGACATCCATAGTGTTGCCCAGATTTAAGTGACACATCGGTTTTTATTGTATTCAGTGTGTCCAACTGGAAGTTATAAACCAGCAAGAGGTGAACCCTCCAGGGGGATTAAAACACGGGTTACAAATAAAGAATTTAACCCTATCTTAGATTACTTTCAATCTTCAAGAGAAGTACAATAATAAAATGCCGGATCAAAATAAAAACAATTCTCGTATGGTTGTTTCAGGTAAGAAAACAGAATACTTCTATATATCAAAGGGAAGAGTCCGCCACTTCACGTGTCGTATAACAGGCATAGCTGAGATTACACGCTAAAGTTCAATCGTATAGGTAGTTTTTATTCTTAAGATGTCCTTTTTACAGGTAGACATACAGAAAAGAATCTTCACATCAGCCTGAAAGATATAAGAGAAATTGTATCAGTGAGTGATCAGTATAGATGCTCCACCAAATTCTATGACTCATTCTCATCTATGCAGAAATTAAGTTTAATGCCAAATTAACACTTGACAGATGATAATTTTCGAGATAACCTACAGATAGGTAGGTGAACTATGTTACTATATCACACTTCAAAACATAATATGATTGTAGTCAATACTTTTATAGATGTATTTATTCAGCGATTTAATGATGGTTAACTATAAGAAAAATGTAAGAATGTTCACTAACGCCGAGTGAAATCCAATTGAGTGACTTGCACCATATTTGAGTTCAACGATTCCTATATGAAAAGCTTCATACAAAATTTCAAGTGATAGGTCAGTTCATTCTAGAGGTATCATGTGGACAGATAGACAGACATAGATAAAGTTTTCCATCTCCTCATGTGGTTAACAAATGAAAAAATAACACTGCAAGTGGTACGTGGTAAAAGTTTCAACAATAAATACTATAAAGTGAAAAATATTTTTGTAACTATACACGATACAAATGCAATTACCTCCTCCAGCACTGAATGCTGACGACGCTTAATCAGTTCCGTCCACAGATAGTCAGGCTACAATAATAAACAGTTGCGGTGATTGTCGATTGTTTTGCAGCACTGTGTAGTCAAATCTATTCCTTTGTGTTGTCAAACATGCTCTGACAGAGTTCAAACCGTTTCCGTACTAGTAATTTAACGTGTGATTGTTGTATGTTTTCCAATGCTTGTACAAGACTTGGTGAAAACGCTTTAGCATTATTTATGGGTACTTTTGAGTTTAACTGTCACTTACAAAACAAGTATATTATTTCAGATATGCATACAGTAAAACGGTTTACGTAAGTTTAGTATTAAAATGTACAACATTTATTATGATTAATTTAAATATTTTACTTAAAACATTGTTAATTTTTTTGGGCAAGTTATACAATATTTCTGTTAACCTTGCTTCTTGCATTATCCTATTAAATTATTTTGATACAAACGTATTATGTGAATTTAGCAAAACTTGAATTAATTTCCACATGCCTCAGCCTACTTAATTTAGCTATAATGCCTTATCTGTATTTGCCATAACTTGAATGAATTTATAAATGATTCAGTCTACTTAATTTAGCTGTGTTTCTTACATTCATTCCTTTATTATGGCTGCACTTCCACAGATACTATTCTTTTGATTAATAAGCTTTGTACTGTAACATACATTTAAAATATTTTCGTAAAGAATAGCTTTGCAAAACTGTCGTGCTATCATAGCTTTAAATAGGTTATGTCTGCAATGCTAATTCTAATAACATACACAGTTAATACATAATTACTTATTGTTTACTCTATGAATGACCAAGACAAAACTTAAATTCCTGCGAAACATTTTAAAATAATTTATGTGTTTCGATAAATACAGTTTTAAAGTAAAATCATAAGATTTACAGCAAGTAAAGAATTTTTAAAATGTTCTAATATTGAAAAATGAAAAGCTTCGTGCAAGGAATTCATACACTAGTACATAAGAACAGTTTATATCATATTTTAACGCCATTGTCTTAAAACGAGAATAGAATTTTTACTTGAACCATTGTGGACCAATGTGCAAAAACTACAATGTTTAAGTTCATAGGTTTTCTTAGTGAAATCACTTATGATGTAATACGATATAGTCCTATGATATTTTTGAAACGAAATTAGTCATATATTAGGCATTATGTACTTATCCTTCAGTGTTGATCGTTAAGAGCATCAGCGGTTAAACGAAACTTCAAGTAATTCATATTTAAGACTTTGCGCTTTTAAGCGATTCTACTTCGGGTAAAAGGGTAGAGTAAAAACTTCAACAAGCATAAATCGGTGCTTAAATTTCTAAAACCTGCTAAAAATAGTAAACCCCATTACCTAATAATATTTACGATTAGTTTTAATTTCCTAAAATGCAATTTGTGCCTACTTCGCAGGCAACGTAGCTTGCTGCTTTTATTTGTACCCTCCGTGTTCGTTTTTCGAAAGAGTGAATACTCACTTGTATATGTAAACCTGATACAATAAAGTACATGTTCTTGCTTCCCAATCCATGTTCGCTACATAATTATATTTCCTTGGTATTAGAATTATAGCAGTATTTACACACTTAACCAGCATAATGTACCTCAGAGAAAGGAATGGACGCAAAGTCCCCTTGATAATTTTCTGCTATAACACTTTATTTAGTGTCTGGTGTATTTCTTTGTGATTCCATTTAATTAACCACGGATTCCATTTGTTGAACCATACTAATGTCCAATCCGTCCATATTTGCTAATACTTTACTGCTCAATGACAAGATAAAAAGAAACCACATTGAGGTAGTTGAAAAACCACTGTTGAAATATCCCAAGTGTGTTACAAAACTAGATCTGAATTAACACTTAAAAGTAGTAGTATATTTTGAATATAATTTAAAATAATGATATACACTTATAGGTTTTATCCACAGAGTACATATATTTGAGATAAATGTGTTTTGATTTATTTTGGGGTAATTTAATCTGCCTCAGTTATATTATTGTGTTTGTACTCACGCAACTGTTGAGAACGTAAATCATACATATTCAATGAGCATGGTATAAGTTTCACGCTACCTCTGTGTCAAATATTTAACATTCAGGAGAGATATGATACTTTACATTTTGAAAAGAAGTTATTACAGAAACGAGTTCATATATATTTATATTGTTATCTTCAACTTTCTCCACTTGCCGATTTAGAAGTTCACCTTGTCTTTAACTTCAAAACTTATATAATATTATAGTATCTAAATACTATTTCGGGTGGACTTAAATAGTCATTTTATTGCGAGTAATTTTAGCAAATCACAAATATAATATTTCAAAATGTTATATTTCTCACTTTCAAATATAGCTTATACTTATATAGTCAAGTATATAATAGCTAGATATCTTTTCATAAATTTTTTATTTTTATGAAAAAACAAGGTCTCCTTAAAAAACATAAATTGGAGAGTTTCATTCTACATCAGCAACCAGTGGAAATTGTCAATTATCATGACTTACAGAGGATTTCCATTGCTTAAGGTTTTTAAACTTGGCCAACTTTTAAGGGTCTCAATTAGATCATAAAGCAATACTTACTAATACATTGAAGTAATCGTACTTAAATTTCTTGGCCTAGTTATAGGTTTTCACACATATATAGCTTATTTAAGTTGATATTATTAATACTTTACTTATTTTACCTTTGCAGTAGGGCTATAAAAGTGATTAATGTTGCTAAGTAAACCATATTATATAATAAGTTAGAGGTTAAATAAATTACGTAATAGAAGGATAGAATTTTAAAAATGGACAGAAAATATAAGCAGTACATGAGTTTAATCAGTAATGTGAAATCAATTAAGAACGTGAAGTATGTGTAATAATAATTTTGAACAGAATTAATTCTATACTACATCAGTTGTATTTGATACCAAAACAAATCTATTATATTCAATGTACAGGTGACTTTAACAGTTGTTATATTACTGCATTGTTTTGGCTGTATTTGATTTTATTATTTGTATAGTACACAGTCCAGCAGTCGTGAGAATAATATTTCATTACCGCACTAAAGCACTGCATGAAGGTAACGTTCTTATTGAAGTCTTTAGCAGATATTATCAAACTATTACATTTAGGCCTCGTTTTTTGTTATTACAAATGATGTATTACGATGATTCTAAAAGTGAAAAAATGATTATGTAATTAATTAAAGGGCAGTAACTGGCATGCAGCTTCATTATAAACATAAATTTGGAATTCCTCAACGTACCGTATTGGGAGAAAATTATGTTCTTGTGAGTATCTAAAAGAATTATACAAAGGAGATTTTCAAAGAATTTTAGTTCCTCTGCAATTCTCTTGTCAGTATGTCCGGATCGCGATAAAAAACTCATAAAGTTTGGTATTAAAAAAAGAAACTAGAAACCAGAAGATAGCTAACACATGTATTCTAAGAAGGTACAAACATAACAGAATCAGTTGGGAAAATAGATCAATATGGCTGCCAAATCAATGGATAACCACATCGTGAAGAACACAGGAAAACCTCAACCCAATATTCACTGTCCAGTTTTTAAATGGTAACGCAGAGAGATTATTAGACTTATAAATACCAAGTAAAAAGTTTTTTTACAGCTGACGAAATGAAAAACCAACGCAGAATATGTATGTCAATGAACAATATTTGTTGAAAAAAGTTTAGAACAAGTTTCTGTTTCATTTCAAACAAATACAGCAAAGTACTTCGCCTGGACCTGGCAAATAACGTTTGTTTTGCAGACCTAACGGACAACCTAGTAGGTTGTAGGTAATCAATATTGCAGTACAGTGGAAGTTTGAATGATAATTGGGTTTATATTGTAACTTAATAGGAATCAGTTACCTCAACATTTATAACATAATTAGATTTAAATTTTATAGCCTTTGAAAAGTAAGTTTGGAGTATAAAAGGCAATAATTATTTGGTTCTTAGAGTGAAAACATAAAGAGTGAATTTATTACATGATAATATTAGAAGTGTAATTTCTATGTATTGTGTAAAAGACTATGCCCTGACTCACTCACGTAACACTAATTCTCCAATTTCTCGATATCTCGAAAAGTTGAAATGTGGCACACGTATGCCTTATGACTTAAATAAAAGAATTAAAGCATTCTCATAAATATCAAACAGCCACAGGGGTAGAAAAGAGGTTACAAACCCTAAAATATCTATATGTCGTTTTTCAACTTCCTAATGTTCTAGGTCCCGACGAAACTTGGCACACATGTGCCTCATGTCTTGCAAAGAATATCATAATTTATCAACATGTGGGGGGGGGGGGGGGTGGGGGGGGGGGGGGGTGGGGGGGGGGGGGGGTGGGGGGGGGGGGGGGTGGGGGGGGGGGGGGGTGGGGGGGGGGGGGGGTGGGACTTTAGGTCCAGTGACCAAGCAAAGGACGCACTGACACATCACTAAGCAGATTACCTCTAGCCAGTTGTTATAAACGTGATACTGCGATCCATGTGGGCAGATTACGTTACTACACCGCTGCTCTGAATGTATTACTTGTAGGTCCGGATAAACGTGCCCATAACCAGTAGTATACCCTCGTTAACAAATGTAGTTATTGGATCCTATGTTATTGCAAAATTATAAAACATATTTTTAATTATATTGTAGTTTTTACACGGAAATAAAGCCCACCACGTAATATCTAATTACTAAAAGGTTATCTGAGATGTTCACCATTTTTTAAAAACGTTTTGCTCAATCCATTATATTCTTGATTTATTTCTGGATTTAAATCGGCTATAAGATTTCCCCACTTAAAATATTTATTTAGGATAGTTAAAAAATTTTACGAGGGAATTATTAACAGAAGTATAATTAGTTACTCAAACAAATTCTTTAGCGTAATAAATAATTTTATAATCCAATTAATATAATTTTTTCGAAATGAAATTAGTAGAACGAATAAGTGGTTCTATAAATGTCAACATTGTAAGTCACATAAAACTTCTTCGTTGTCGAAGACAACTTTTTAATCGTATTGAGATACGTTACACTTTGAACTCTTTTTCAAATATAAAAAATTAACATTAAAACTCCAGCTCGTCTAAAAGAGTGTTAAATATAATATAAAATAATTATAAATAATAGCTCAATTTGGAGGTTCTAAAAACCTCTATAAGTGCATAAAACATTTTACAAAACAATCTGTAATTAAGTTTTGAAGAATTTTTATTGGTACAGTTCAAAAATGGTGCAGGTAAATTATTAAATGCGTACGTTCGGATCTAAATACTCAATTGTTTTTTTTTTATTTACTGATTGTTATTTACGCAACCAGGACATGTTTTATAACAGTTAGGATACTTATTATATCTTAGGTGAAAAATATTTAATATTTCCTAGGGTATGCGCTGATATAAGATAAGTATAGAGAGGTAAATACCAAGAAGACGAGGGGCTGGTACCGATATTAAGCCAAATAAACAATTTGTATATAAATCAAGATTCACTACTTGAGGCTAACAATATAGTTGTTTTTGTATTTATTTTAACTAGAAGAGAAAAATTAAACCCTGCTATTTATTAATCTAACCCAATAATTCACGAATTAAAATTATTCACCAAATGTTTTATTGAAAACAGAATGAATATTACGAAAAGGTTGAAATTTTCACACAAACCACGTTATTGATGCTCAATTCATGCAAACCAGTATAAGTACTTTAAGAATATATATTTCCGTTGTCTAAAAACACAGAATAAATAAATATGTTTATTGAAGATAAAATTCTTACTGACCTATAACATTTAAAACTAGATTCGTGGCCTGTAAATTTTTCAACCTTTACCCAATTAATAAACCATGTTTGATGTTAAAAATTAATTATAAAAATGTCTTATAATTTCATAATTTAATTATATACCAATTACCTATCATATATTTATCTTAAAAATAAATTCAGAGCGGATTTAAAATCATCGCAACTTTTAATTAAAAACCAAGGCTATTTAACCCTGCGACAAAAGTACGTTTATTATAGTTTATAGATTGAATATTTTTAGGACTAAGTGTGATGGATCATAAAGGATCAATAAATTATATAAATATCTTTTTTTCGTCAAAACAACCGAAAAGACAACGGGCCTAAAGAGGGTTGTCTTATAGACAGAGGCAGAGATATTCTAGCTGGTTCTACACTTTACCTAAAAAGACACATGCCTATTCAAACTACCATCCCCCTGGCAGACCTAACATTTCCAGTTATATATGTCCTACAGAAATTATATTTGCTTAGTTTGACATCTTGCTGGCGCATGTAAGAGTCCCTCACTTCTTATTTGAAGGACACTAATATTTTTTTTAACTAATTATTTTACATCAATCAATTCTTGTCTGAAGATGTTCTTACTAAGTACTGCAGATGTAGAATTTTCTTATAAAACTATTGCTATATATGGATACACTCAGTGATACACAAAATACGTGATACCCAAGAGTTAAAAACCTGTGTTTCTTCCCTCCCTGAATGTTAAAATGACTAACTGTACTTTTAAGGAACATGGCTTACAGCAGAATATATCTTTGAATGAAAACTGATAAGATTTTTTTTCTGTTAGGATTTTAAATTAATTATACATTTTGTTATATTTATGGAAAAAGTCTCACCGAATTATATACTCAGGTTGATGTAGCAGTGTCCAAGTTTATTGCTGAGATGTCCGTCTGTTAGACAATTCTCAATAGAAAGGCCGTTGAGACTTAAAACTTCCTAGCAGTACAAAAGAGAACACTAATCATTATGGGGTTAATACATCAAAGGCAGTCCGTCTGTATTATAATTCTTGAAAGAAAGATCCTTGAGACTTGGTACATATTCCCGTATTGTAATGAAGTACGCTATTAATTAAGGAGTAAAAAGATCAAAGGCTGTCCTTCTGCCCGTCTGTGCGACTTTCTTGATAGAAAGGTTCTTGAGACTCGGGGTGCAAAAGATGAACACTATTGATTACGGGATCAAAGGTTCAAGGTCAGTTGTCTGTCTGTATGTTCGTCCGCCTGACCGTCTGTCCGTCCCTTTTTTGAAAAGTCCTGATAGCTCTTTTTAGAAAATTCCTATTCATTGGAAACAAATTGCATAAAAATTATATCTATTAATTTATTCATAAAACAATGGAAGAGCTTTCCCTCCGTCCGTCTGTCCTTCTATAACTTCTTTCGTTACATCCTCAATTTTATTTCAATATTTCGTTGTATTTATTTTTGTGAATAAACATTGATTAAATATGCTACATATAGAAACGGTAATGTACAGATATATTTCCGGTGCTTTACTGCTTTACTTAGAATATAAAGTAATATTTTAAACTTTTTACTTAATAATTCTACTTTTAAATGAATAAAATTAAAAAAATAAACTTTTTATATTATTCACAATATAATCCAAAAAAATTCACTAACAATCTACAAAGCGACTAAGATTCGTTTCTATACAAACATCATGCAGCAAACAGGTAAATTAGTAAATAGGTTTATTGCACATTCTCTCAGTTAACGTCAAACTTCAAAATTGAACTGGTCAATTTGGAATAAGTTAATGCTATATCTGAGACCCGAAGTCCCATTAGACTCAATTGTCCTATGAACTTTGAAAACTTCGCCAATCATCGAAACCTACAATTTGCCTGTTAGGTTCCCACACACACAGAATAGTTCAGACTATACGAGTCTGCTGTCAGGCGCTACATACCTCTCTTGTTCTCAGAGTAAACTGTACAGGTAAATAAAATTTAGTCACTTACAAATATAGTTAAGGAACAGAAAGGATTCCTTTTTTAAGTATTCTTCTTTAATTGCTATACAAGAGATTAATAGATAATCACTTTAACAAACACGTACCAATAGTTTTAATAATTTATTTTGTTATCATTTTAATTAGTAGTTAAGTGCTTAAAATAAAATTACAAAATAAATAAATTTTAAAAATAATATTTTTGACTTTCCAAAGAAAAACACACATTGGATAAGATTTGGATACATAAAAAATAATGTATATAACTAGATCAAAATGTTTATATGATATCAATATTATGACAGGAAGTGATAAATATATAGTAATTTGTAAAATAAAAATTTGTGACAAGAGTATTTTTCCAGAAACAGTAGGAATATTTTTTTAAGCATTTTTAGTTATGAGTACAACTTTGCAAACTGAAATTGAATTCAGTGTTAACGTATTTCCTCAACATATTGCAGTTGTACAAGTTAAAAGTACGAAGAGTGACAGCACATAGAGCAACATCTGTACGTGCTGTCCAGTTCCAATCTATATTTGTACAAAGTAAAATTATCACAATAATTGTAAAATAAAGATATGCTGTGTATAAAATAAAAAAAAATAACAAAACAGAAAAAGTAAATAAAGAAAATCTTTAAAAAAGAAAATAAAAGCTTGACTTATCCATAAATTTAAAAAAAAATATAAAATTGAATTAAAAATCACACAAAGATTGGTTTTAATTCTAATATATGTGTTAAGTATTAACGTGCATTTAAATAAGGAACTGCAAGAAAGATATTGTAGAGAAATGACCAAAACTAAAAATAAATTATTGCAGAGACAAAGCAGCATGGATGTTACTAATGAATATGGTTAATAATTATATCGGTAATGTTAATAATAACAATTAATTCATTATATTCACCCGGTAGCGGTAAGTGGGGAGAGGAGAACCTCAGCACCGTCTCTGACCTACCATACGAGGTCAGGCATTGACCAGCCGCTTGAAGAACATTCTGTGTGCCAATTTGTTTTTGTCTATGAGTCTTGGGTAAAACATTTATTTTCTCGGACTATTCTCCCGATCTCAAAAATCAATTTTCACATATTTTATTGATAACATAAGTATTTGTTTTATTTTCACGCGAGGCGTATTTTCACTAATTTTGCAATTGATAATATGTACTTTTTAAATTACAATTATTAAGGTTTTACATTCAATATACTTTTCGAACACCGTACATTATATTACTTACATAGGTACACCTATAATGTTCCACATACTTGCTTGGGAATTTTTATTAATGATTGTTTCTCACATTTTATGTAGGCTATACGTATAGACTCTTCCGACATTCTCTGGTGCAAAAAAATATTTGTATTTGATTTTTGTTGATAATTTTGAATAAAACGCAATCTTTACAGTTTCTCGTATTTAATATAATATATATATATTATATATATATATATATATATATACCGCGAAAAATAATATTCCAAACACGGGAAGAGTATTTTTTTCCTTGTGTTCAACCAAAAAAAAATTATTATTTTTGGTACGTTTTACCATATCAAACAATAAATAGTATATTATTCTTTCCGTACATATTTCAAAAATCTATAAACTATTGTCCTTACTCTTGATATAAAAAACCCATTAACATGAAAACTAACCACATTTTCTCATAAGCTATGTGTTTTTTGAAAGGATATTATTATTCATATTTCACTTATATAAATAAATTATTACCTTAAAATAAATTTTTTAGTTTCAAACAAAGATCGAAGTATCTGAAATATAACATCATAGGCTTACGGTCATACTTAATTACACATTTTCGCCATAAAATAGACGATTTTATGTATTCAACTATATTTGACTTACTTTTATTTCAATCTAATTGACCTTTGCCTAATGAAATTTGACGAAATAGGAATCGGAAAGAAATTACGGAAATAAAGGGCGTTACACCTAGTAAAATTTTAAAAGCATAACCCTAACATTTGTGAGCCTTTAATTCACGTAATTTCTTTATAGACTTGTTTTTAGTGTCTATAAAAAATTTCCAAAAAAAAGCCAAAAAATTAAAGAAATTTACAATATTTACTATTTTATACCATTTTGAAAACATTACAGATACATGTTTAAAGTAATATTTTTATATCTACTATTTTTCATGTTTTTAGAGAAGTAGTGAAACTGTTATGTTTTTGTAATTTAAACACAAACTACTTTTTTGTTCGGTGTTATGTAATTGAGTACGAAATTTGGTGACGGGAGGAAGAAGAACAACACCATATAACCCGATGCAAACGAAGCTTTACCGCAACAATTCATGTTATGAGTAACAAAATTGGCAAAACAAATTCACCTTACACTAAAGTAATCTTGAGACCAAATATTTGCCTTTAAAAGTTACTTTAATGCCTGATTAAAATAAAAAAAAAAATTCCAATTTGATTTTTCATTAATTACCTGATTGAAACGATATAATTAGCCTATAATTTAACCGAATGGTATTTCTGCAAAAACAATAAATGTCCAAAATTTAAGTGTCGGTTTAAAATTTACTGCACTACTACATAGTAATAAACAATTTTAGCTTTCGCCCTGTTCTGTGAAGTGAGCACTATGATTTTTAATTTTATTCGTTACACCCAAAGATCGAGTATAAATTATATTCGTGGATCCTTTACTTGCTAATATAATAAAGGAAAATTTCGCTTGATTTCAAAATAAAGGACTTTATTAAAGTAAAATTGAATCTAAGAATGTTAACGCTTACCAATACGAACTTTTAATCAAATAAATAATATAAATTAAAAGTGTTTTGTAGTATTCAAAACCAACAGTTTAAATAAAAATACTTTTCACGCACTTTTTATTAATAAGGTTCTACTCAAACTTCTACTTCCTCCTGAATTTACTAATTCTCTACTTTAATATATTTTTTGCAAATTATAAATTGATAAATTGGCAACTTTACTGAGTAAGTATATATGTATATACAGTTCCTTGAGTGACGGTCGTGTATACTATTATTTGGTGCGTGCTGTCACATTAGCCCTAGAAGCGTAGTATCGCAGAACAAGTTGCAACCGTGTTACAGATAAGTAAGCCACTAAGCTCGCGACCTTTCCAAGGTTAGTTGCAGTAAAGAAAAACAAAATTATGCCCATAGTTTACCATTTACAAACGGTACATCATTTATGAGATGAACCTAAGTTATCATTGTTATTTTCAGCCATTATGGACCTGTCAGCATATATTAGGCACTTTCCAAAGATTCTGCGAGTGGGGACTTCTCTAGACGCGTTGACCGGAAATGTCAATCCATTTATCCTCGGATACACAGTCCTGTGTTGGGGAGCGGTTATCCTCACGGACCTCTACACCCTGGGACTCCCGTGGGAGCGGAATGCCTGTCAGGGCCATCTATGAGGTGTTTCTCTTCAGCTGTTCCGTGGCACACATCCCTTTCTTCCTGCGGCGGAGGAGGGAACTGTCCCGACTGGTCTGCACTCTACTAGAACCATTCAGGAAGTTTGAGGCTACACCATTAAGTCAGAGATCGTTAAGGACTACATCCTTTGGGTCAACCGGTTCAGTGCAATTTACATCTTCTACCACGTCCTCTTCTTGACTTGTTTCCTCATGGTTCTGTCCACCACTCTTCACGCTGCTATTTTTCACGGAAGGTGCCATTGTTTAATGGACTGGCCCCTCCCGCTGGTCATATTCCATTCCAGACAAACTCTCCCTTCGTCTACATCGTCGCTTACGTCATTACTGCCTCCGCTGTGGTCTTTGCTGGGCTTTTTCCACTCCAGCTGGCACCTCGCTATGATCATTGCTAGCCTTCACACCAAGGCCAGGCTCAGAATGACTGCGGACTTTCTGGGTACCTTGAGCGAGAGAGCGGGACTTCCGGAACCTATGTATTCTGGAGTCTTGATGACAAGTTTCGATCGTATAGGACATGACTGCCTTGTCGAAACAGTTCAGAGCCACATGGAGATTATACAGTAAGTAATGATACAATACTATTTTTAATGTGATAATATGTGATCAAAAGTCAATATTATTTCATAGTATTTAGATTGTAGTCTATAGGACGTTTGAATTGGAAACACTTTAGTAGATATAAAATTTATTTAATGTAGATAACTAAGAAGTTCATACGCTATTTGTATTCACTAAACATTACGTAAACATCTTAATGATAGTATTAATAAACAGCATTTACTTTCCAAAGAAATGGCATTGATTAAATAAAATGTCCAAATTCAGCTTATAAAAAATAACAAATATGCTTAAGATTTAGAATAGCGTGTATGATTGAGAAATAAGACTTGGCTCATTACAAGTTATATTGTAATTGACAGAAAATGTAAAGTTTTTTTAATCACCCCATTGAAAAATTTATATTCACTAGAAATTCTAAGTACTTTTAAGCGTCTTGAAAGTTTAAATAGTATATAATTCTTTATTATCACTTTTTGATATCATAAATATTTTTACAATCTATAAGAATATATCGAGGCGGTATCAATGTAATTTAGGAGATTTAAAATAATATAGTAGAAGTTTTTTTAGAGTATTTTCTTTTTACTCTGCAGGAACTTTTTTTAAAATTTGTTATTGTCCGTTCCATCTGTGCGATTATCTTGGTAGAAAATTTCTACACACTTGAGAGTTAACACATACGTTTTCACTTTGTTCAAAGAACAAACCCTATTGACCTAATAGTGAAAGAGTTAGAGAGCAGTTCATCCGTCTGTCTGTCTGTGTCCTAGGTCCTTTAATCGCACTGTCGTGACCTTTAATACTCCGACATACAGATTATAAAAAAAATCTATAAGAACATATAGTTCAATACTCAAATACAAATTAATAATTAAATATCAATCAATTATCTTTAAATTGTTTATTTCAGGTTTGTGAGAATGTTCAACCAATGTTTCGGAATGACTCTCCTAGTCTTGTTCCAGACTTCTATGATAATTGTTGCAGTACTTTGTTCTTCAAAGTGTTGACGTAAGTAAAACGTATTCAGCATTTACTATTTAATTTACATTTAAGTTGGACCTCCTAATAAAGTTATTCAAACACATTAATTTAGAACAACATAATTAAATGGCATTTGAACAACAGAGGGAGAACTACGAAACACATGAACTGCTGACGGGTTATAACCTGGCCTTGGCCATGTCTTGGCCTGCTGGGTCTTTTCAACTACTTTGGGCAGACAATAATCGACGAAGTAAGTACTACGTTATAACATAGCAATACTAATGATATATAAACCATTATTTTTTTTCTCTAACTCACAATTACTTGAGTGTATTAAACATACCAGTACCAGATTAGGTTACTTTTTGTACATTTTATATAATGTAGGACAAAAAAGCTGAGAAATCTCTCATTGCGATTATTCCTAAAATGACTTTTCTCTTGCTAAGAAACTAATAATTGTGATTATGTTGTGTTAAACAATAACTAACCTCTAACT
Source organism: Homalodisca vitripennis (assembly GCF_021130785.1). Taxonomy (NCBI): domain Eukaryota; kingdom Metazoa; phylum Arthropoda; class Insecta; order Hemiptera; family Cicadellidae; genus Homalodisca; species Homalodisca vitripennis. Next base: position 90,048,261 of record NC_060214.1, on the reverse strand, counting down.
GGGTATGCTTATCCAATTACAACATTTCCTTCCTTCTCGATGAAGGAGTACTAACTCATTCTACTTAGAAATCATGTGCAGTGCATATGTAGATATTCATTATAATAATGACAGAATACCAGTAATTAAAATAGTAATATACTCGTATTTAGTAACAAACTTTAACAGTAAGGTGAACAAATCAACTAATATATAATTTAACTCATGTAAAAAATGAAATAAAAAAATATATAAAAATAATAATATTTAAATTTAAAAATTTATGTCAACACAATGAACTACACATTATCTGAAGGCCAATCATTGAAAACCCCAACATATTCCTGCAAACAAAAGGCGGGTTGAAAAATTTAGCATAATTTTGTTTTAATGAATGTAAATTTCTACAAGAAAATGGTATTATACTTAAATATTTAGGTTTAAATACTCCTTCACGTTTTAACCAACTGTATCGTATAAGCATCGTAACAACCTTTCAGAGGCCTTATTTCGGAGAGTTTCAATGGCTGTGGTTAATGGAAGAATTGGTGTAGGGCGGATTTGAGACTTATTCAAATAAAATCGCCTCATAGCCGAGATAAAAGATTTTATACAAACATAAAGATCCACTATTTTTAAGACTTTCATTGATTGAGAATTTTCAATACATTTATTCCAAAAATCGAGTATAATACGTCTTTTCTTATTCCTTACAAAGTTTTAGTTGAGTAAGCTAACAATTCAGACAGTTATCGTGTTTACAAGTAGTGTTTCTGTGTTATTGTATACTCAGAATATTTTGTTCGGCTGTAATTGTATTACTACACATTATATACACAGTTTGAGGACTTGCTAAAGGACAGGAAAAGGTTTTAATGTTTTTTTCTAGATATCGTATATTTCTGTAAGGAAATAAAATATTACTATTTCCTTTTCAAACTATTTTCTACTACCATATCGCATGAGTTCAGTTTCCATATTTATAAAAAATAGCGCGTGGAAGACGTAATCAGAAAGTTCAAATATTAAACCATTTATCACACTAGTAGGGCCTACAAACTTCTACCGTTAACACTATGTAATATAAATTATGAAGATAGACTCGTTGAAATAAGAGTTCGTTCAATTTACAGGTTACGTTAAAGCAAATTTATATTGTAAAATGTTTCCAGTCAGAATAAACTTCACCAAGCCATGTACGCCTGCGACTGGTACAACAGACCCAAGCCTTTCAAGACTAGTCTGCGCATCATGATAACTGTCGGCTCTTGCCCTCTCTTCCTTAAAGTGGGTGGCCTTTACCCTCTCAGCATTGGAGTCTTATGGAAGTGTGAGTATATTAAATGTCCACCCTTGTACAACAAAACCAGTCTGCGCATCATGATGATTGCCATCCCTTGCCTTTTCTTTCCTTAGCGTGGGTAGCCTCTACCCTTTATAAATAAACTTGTTAATTATAAGTTGTACCAACATTATTCGTACCACATTGCAGATTAAACTTTATTGTAGATCAAGTTGTGATTTTAATATGCAAAGTACGGCTTGGTCAGTTTGTATATTAAACTTTAATTTTAAAATTTACTGTCCTGATTTAGCACCAGGATCTTAATCATTAGGGTTTTTCCAACAGCTAAAAAACCCCGTAAACTTCGAACGCAATTTAAAAAATTGAATCCTTTATACTACTTAGTAAAAGCGCTTATGATGCAATATCATAATTGCCCTACGAAAACTTTTCAAACTTAATTAGGCATACGTAAAAACAGTAAATATTATTTTTTGTATTTATGGTTAGGAGAATCAGAGCGTATATATACCACGTTTTACACGTGTAACAGCATTTCTGATTTGAATTAATTGTATTGCCGTTACCATAGCTGACACTTCCTTGTCGTCTAGAAAAATAAATAAATATACAAATTCGGAAACCTGCATCGGTCACCAAAGCGTTTACTTCTAGCCCTTGTCTCATACTTCCGGTCTAAGATATTTATAGTACCATAGTAGAGATTGCCTTATTGTCTCATTGAAAAAATTTTAAATTTATTAGGACTGAGAAGCCTACTTTGGTTTAAAGGTGTCTACTTCCGAACGTTTGAATTCACTTACGGTGCCACAGTTGTTTTAGAGTCGGTGCCTTATTGCCCCCATGAAAAAAAAACAATATATTTTATGTAGCTCCCAGGAAATCTATTTCAGTCCAAAAACGTCCTACTTGCGGCTGTTATAATCTGTGCCATATTGAGTTTGGCCTAATCATCCCAATGAAGAAAATATAAAATAAATCATAGGGTTGAGCTGCCTCTTACGGTCTAGCAGAAACTACTACCTAACTCCTGCCTATTTTTAATATAACGAGACAATTCCTTATTAAGTTGATGCAAACATTTAAAATAATTCGTTTATAATGTTTTGCGTTTTAAACTCTTGTTGTTTTACGGCCTATAGTATGGGAATATTGGAATCGTTGAATCATTGTGATTGTTAATTTTACCGTTTTAATACTTGACCTACTGTTTAAATGGCATATCATAAGAAAGCCTTCCAGTTTTGAGTACCTTATGTAAAATTATTCACAGCTTTATTCATTAAGGTTGTTGTTATAAGCGTTTTTAATTATATTTTACATGTAACAGGATGTTTAAAATTTTTTCACTGGTGGAATCTAGAGTAAGCAATAGATATCTACTATCCTAGGTATGACAAGTTATTCTTTTTATATCAGCATTTCATGAGCAAACACTGTATACTTTCGCAGTTCTTGCTTCTCCCCTGAATTCATTTGGAACGTGGTTGCCTCAGCCTGTAGAGAGTTCGTTACTATCTAAAACCTTTAATCCATTTAGTTACTTATCCACCGCTTTAAACTAAAGCATGGGCAATACGGCTTCGGGCTGCTGACTTTAGAGTGAGAGGTCAGGTTAAGCAACGGATCTCAGAAATAATTTGAAACAATTTTAGCACACCACATCCGTGTAACTAATAATAACTAAACATAAAACTTTATTACAGATGCAATCAATTAGTCTGGTAACAAGATTAAAGTAAAGGTTGGTTGTCATAGTTATGAAAAATATTTCACAGTTATCAGTAAGCCTTGTTAGTTGAGAAATCAGTCAACTACAGATCATGAAGGCTGTGTATACTTTCTCCATAGATATGTTGCATGAACTGATACGTGTGTAGAAATATAGGTTTTTGATCTTAGTTCTAGTTTAATCACCGACTTGAACTAGTGTTAAATTGTTAATGAAAGCTATGTACTCTTTCTTATTTGTAAATTCTACTGTCTCTACAAAAGGAGAGGGTTTAATAAATGTGTTAAAGTTACCAGTTTGCGTGTATGTAGTATAGTCTTTGACTTTAGTTCTAGTTTTATGAATGACTTGAACTTATGTTGTGTTTACAGATCATGAAGGCTGTTTACTCTTATGTGAAACATTCTACTGTCTCTACAAAAGGAGAGGGTTTAATAAATGTGTTAAAGTTACCAGTTTGCGTGTAGTAGTATAGGTCTTTGACTTTAGTTTCTAGTTTTATTGAATGACGAACTTATGTTGTGTTACAGATCATGAAGGCTGTTTACTCTTATGTGAACATTCTACTGTCTTTGCAAAAGGAGAAGGTGTAATATATGTGCTGCATTTACTAGTGCAGGTGTAGTAGTAAGGTTCTTGACCTTAATTGTAGTCCATTGATAATGTTGATGTCAAAATCAATTCACTGGATATTTATGTACTTTGTTACAATTGGTCTACTTAATACATTGTATTCCAAATATGTGTTGATAATGTTTTACTCAAACAAACATTTGTTTTATTGATCTACACTTAACGCGACCAAGGGTTGCAAATAAATCGATAAAGCTATTCTCACTATTCGCCAACCTTTTTTAAAGACTCTCCCGACGTAAATTTACCACAATTTCAACACAGTATTTTCAGAAATGACCCATTTTCATTATACTAGATATACACATAATGTAAGGGACTGTTACTTTACAATTACGTAGAGAGTATTCCACAACAAACCCCTTTGATATCTCCCACATTCTATTTACAAATATTCGTCTTTATTAATAGAGTGAAACAATGGCTACTCCAATTAGGTATCACACAAGCAGAGTCCATTATATCTGCAGATTACCGAACGGCGTGACCTGCACCACCCATCCTCAGGCACTTTCTAATATTACACCTGACCACTAGACTAGAGAAAGAGAGAGAGAATTTGACAATTTATTTATTTACCCTGCCCTGATTCGGTCCATTGTTCCGCTCTTCCATCAGGACAGGCATAACATTTACAACTCATTTACAAATTGAGTTGTGGCTAAGGCTAACAGAGTTAAACCAAAAAACACAAAACTGCTAACACAAAAAAAAACTAATAACTAAAACACAACTAAAAGTTTACAATTATATAGTCATAAAAGAATAATATTTTATTTATTAATGATATACATTAATTATTCATTTTTAAAATTATACATTATTAACTATAATAATATAACAAGATCTTGGTTCAGGCCGTTTTAGTTATACCTTAATAAAAATTTTTGTTTTAGTCTTTTGTGAAAGATAGTTTCACCAAATGCTTGTTTATCATCATTATCTAGGGTATTCATTAATCTAATTGACTTAACATGAAAAGGATTCGTATAAAACACATTTCTATGTATAGGATATTGTAAAGTTGTATTTCCCAGTCTAGTCTGCCTAGAATGTACATTTTGCATGGTTATATATTTTTTCAAACACATATTCAGGTTTTATTTTAGCTCACAATTTGTACATTAAATACAAGACACTGTATTCTAACCTTTCATTTATTTTTAACCATCCTAACAATTTATAATTTGGTGTAACGTGTTCATCTATTTTTAAAATAGAAATATACCGTATGAACGCATTTTGTGCTCTTTGAAGTTCGTTTATTTCATTATTCTTTAAATCACACATGGCTGCACAAACATAATCTATAAATGGAAAAACCAGTGTAGAAATCAGACGCTTTTTTTATTTTAATGGACGGCTTGAAACACATCTTTTTAAATTGATATATACATTGGAAAAAACTTTTTAACTATATAGTTAACTTGATCAGACCACCTAAAATTATTACTTAATCTTAAACCTAAATTAACAACACATTTCTCATAATTTAAAGATTCCTCATTAATTTTTACTGACACTATATTATTAAAATCAATTTTATTTAAAATTCGTGAATATCCAGTAATTATAGGTTTACATTTTGATACATTAAGATTTAAAACCATGATTCATACACCTTCTATACAAAACTTTTAATTCTTCGTTAAATAATTCAACAGCATTATTAATATTGTCACAATTACTATGAATATAAAGCTGCATATCATCAGCGTACAAGATGGTTTTACTAAACACTACCGAGTCTCCTATTCTATTAATATAAATGGAAAACAAAATTGCTGATAAAGTAGACCCTTGGGGTACACCGACACTATTCAATTTCCAATTCGAAAAATTGCCTTCAGCTGTTTTGACCCTTTGGTATCTGTCACAAAGATAAGCACCAAACCACTTTATTGCATCAAAACTAAAATTATATGATTCTAATATTGACAGTAAAAGTTCATGATTTACAGTATCAAAGGCTCTAGAAAAATCAAGTAACATTAACACAGTCAATTGCCTTTGATCCATTGCTCTTCTTATGTCATCGGTTACTCTAATCAAAGCTGTTTGTGTACTAAATGAGGTTCTATATCCAGACTGATATTTATATAAAATATTGTTATCATTTATAAACTTATATACTTGTTGATACACTAACTTATTTAATACTTTGCCTAAAACAAATAATAAGTTTATTGATCTATAATGCTTACACTCTACTGGATTTTTATTTTAAGAAGTGGTAGGACTAAGAAATATTTCCACTTACCAGAATATACACATTTGTCCAATGAATAATTAAAAATATAACACAATACAAGTTTTATCTCTTCAAAAATTAATTTAATAAACCTTAATTGAATATCATCATTACCAACGGCATTAGATGATATATCCATTAAAGCTTTGTGTATAACTTCACTATTAACTTGGTCAAACTTAAAACTACCATAATTAGCACTATTTCTTTCTGATTTATAATAATCTATTAGATAAATATCAATTTCATTGTTTATACCACAGAAATACTCATTAAGGCTATTTAAATCAACTACAGGACTTGGATTACTTTTTGGTTCTTTGCTACTTCCAAAGTTTTTTAAGGCACCCCATACTTTTTTACTACTCTTATCTGGCCCCAACACACTTGAGAAATATTGATTTCTAGCATCTCTCATTACAGCCTTTACTCTATTTCTAATAATTTTATAATTTTCCCATATTTGATAATCTTTAGTTTGTACATATCTTTTTTTAATTACATTCCTTTCTTTCATCAAATTTTTTATTCTATCATTTAACAATGGGCATGGATTCCTTTTATTTGACACATTTATAACATATATATGTTTATTAAATAAGTTATTGAGATTATTTTCCAAATATAGTACTTTATCATCTATGAATTCACTCGTAAAAACATCATTCCACTCTAGAGAATTACAATCTTGTTTCTACTGTTCCAGATTTACATTTTTTAAATCTCTTACAGCAATACTACCCTTAATAGATAACAGTTTGTTTTTTTTAATTTATCTCAACATATATGACATCGTGATAAGACATTCCAGATACATGTAACTGACCAAAATTTCACTATTCTAGACTCATTATTGTCAAGTCTAATAAAGAATCAGTATGAGGTCTATGATTAATGTCTAATTCAATGGCAAAATATACAAACTTAAATTATTTACAAAGTTTAACATTTGTTCTCTTTCTGAAAAATATCTGTCAGTCTTCAAATCAATATTGAAATCTCCTATCAAAAATAACATTATTATAAGAGGGTAAAAAATTTCCTACTAATTGATAAAATTCACACATATAACCTGCTTTAGGTGGCCGGTACATAACACACAATAACAACCTCCAATTACAACACAATTCAATTAGTATAAACTCAGGTTTCTTACTATATTTTTTCTCAGATGAGGCAAAAACTTTATAACTAATATGATTTTTCATATAAACAGCTACACCCCCTCCTTCCTTATCCACCCTATCATTACGTATTAATGTGTAGTCATCCATCAAATAAGACACAGATGGAATATTTGGTTTTAAGAATTTCTCCGATACTGCTATAACATCAAACAGTTTATCATTAAAGGTACTTAAAAAAGTATCAATATGAACTATAATACTTTCAACGTTTACATGAACTAACTTTAGAAACTTTGTTTTACTATTAAAAATATCCTTTAAATTACATAAAGACAAAGGCTCTTGATCAAATTCTAAACTACTTGTTATTGATACAAACAAATGAAAGTTTTACACACTATTACTAAAATCACTTTACATAATAAACGTAACCCGAAATAATACATTAGACAAACAAACAAAAATATATATACACCCATTTTAACACTACACACATAAAAATTAACACCCTGAATACCAGATATGACATCACGCTAATTTTTCTACGTCATCAAAACTGTCGACGACTACCACCCTAACTCCTTGATGTTTTCCGAAGAAAAATACGTCCATTTTTCACCCAAATAAATGTATATTGTTTTTCTTTCGTTGGGCTATTCTAGCAGCATTCAACAGCTTGCGCTTATCTTGAGTCAGACTTTCATGTATGTACACAGGTGAGGTCTCCCCTTCCCATGAACCCATGGTCACGAGTATTAACATTCCGCTTCTTCTGCCGCATCAAAATAAACCGCTCCTTATCCAGTTTTCTCAGGAATTTTTCAACAATAGATCCTGGTTTAGCGGGGCCCGCTGCAGAACCTTTTATTCTATAACAATTGTCAATAATTTCAGACCCAAAATCGAATCCAATTACCTTAGAAATATTGCGAAGAGAGAGAGAGAGAGAGAGAGAGGAGAGAGAAGAGAGAGAGAGAGAGAGAGAGAGAGAGAGAGAGAGAGAGAAATAAGAGATAGATCGTATTTGTAGACTTTTTTGAGACTGATTTTCTGTTCGAATTTTATGGCAGATGGTGAAATTTTAATTTTGCATTTTTTATGTATTTTATATTAATTGGTTTTTTTTAGTTGTTACTAAATAAATACATCAGTACCTAAGAATTTTATTAAAATCTGGTGGGATAGACCAAGCATATCTTTAATTGGAAATTGGAAATAAAGTCGTTAATGTTTTGTATTTTATGCTGGTCAAATTAACAAATATTATCTACTAGCGTTCACTAGCTGCTTCGCCCCGAAATATCTGTGCCTAAAGTTTTGTACTCCATTGATTACCTCCCACAATTTCAGTAACACTTATGCCAATTTAGAGAAAGCTTGGCCTTATAACGTGATATTTATAGATTGATTCATCATTTATTTTATTATTAATTACAGTAAAATTACTTTTACTTGTTTATGTTATTTATTAATTTTAATTCTCGAAAGCGTACGCAACAGCTTTTGTTGTAAAAATTTTCTCAAGAAAAGGCTTTCTACCCTCTAATTAAATTATCTAAATTAAAGTTAACTTCTTGCTTCAAAAATAAAATCAAACTAACATTTATGTTTCTTTTAAAACTGAAATAAAATAAAGATTAAAATTAAAATCAAATCAAAATAAATTTTACTTTGCTCTATTATGAACGAGGTTAAATACAACTGAACTTAAAAAACTTCATGAATGCTTCTTTGTACAACTTGTGTCACAAACTGTTGCTGTTGGTACAGTTTCAAAGTTCAAACTATAATTGAATTTTTGTTTAGCTAAATATATTTGTTAAACGCTTTATATCTTGATGTATAAATATTAGATAACCAGTAACTTTGAAATAATAATAAAATAGAAGGATTCACTCTCAAATATACTTGCTACTTCATGTACTACCTTGAAACTTAACTTGCGTTGATTTTTTTAAGTGAGTTAAAATAATCTCTTTTCCCTTTTGTATAAAAATGTGTACATTAGTGTCCTTCATGTAAGAAGGATTGTAGGTGTTGCCAACCTAAGCAGATATCCTGCCCGTAGGACATTCATAGCTAGAGAGGATACGTCTGCCAGAATATGGTATGGTAGGCATGTGTTTTAAATCAAGTGTAAAAACGAGGGAGTTTTAGGATATTTAGGTGGTATTAGTTTGTAGCTTTTTGAGAAAACCATATTGAGAACCCTCCATTGTCATGGAAATTTGTAATTATTTCGAGGAGAAGGCTCATTATTTTTACGTTATTGTGTCATTCGGTTGCCATTGTGATTCACCAAACGCAGTCTAAAGATTCGTCAGAACAAAAATATTACCCTTGTCGCTTGGTAAGATAATTATGTCTTGTTTTTTAGTAAATAATTTAATTGGACTAAATTTATTTTAAGATACACTTTTGGTAGTGTACCAGTTTTATTTAGAAGCTATGAATTTTATAGATTAGTTTCGACAACATTTATAAATTCATAAACATGACTAATCATTGGTAAAAGTGGAGGTCCCCAAGCCTTTCGGGCACACTTAGAATATTCTTCAGTGATATTTTGGTTTTCTGTATTTTGGGCAAGTAATTAATATTTTTAATCTTGTAATGAGTTTAAATTTAAGAGCACGTCTAATAGGTTTAAAACAACCACATCTTAGCGTGTGTGATAATGTCTAATATTTTCATTTTTTGATTTTTTTATAATTGATTCGTGAATAGTTATATTATCCATTCCCAAAGTTTATTCTTGTTTGTAGTTAAAAGGATACAAAACTATGATTGTCAGCCAAGTTGTTGATTATAATTAGATAACAACAACTGAGATTTGGCTTTAAAACGGTAGCATACCTGGTATTTTTGGGATTTATCTCTCTTAATTTATTTTATAAGAATATACATGCTAGGGAATATTAAACCTTTTCCACTACAATATAATTACTATCATACCCGTCATAAAACAAGTCTTTTTCCGCAATACCAATCAGTAAATGTTAAAAGGCAATTTAGTATTTCAAACAGAACGCATTCAATAACTTACCTCTACCGGTTAAGAACTGTACCTTTGAACACACTTTCAAAATTTAACTAAAGAGCTTTTTACGTTTAAAATGTTTTATGCACTACATAAAGGGGCGAGTAATTATAATATATATTTTTTGTTACATTTTACTCTCATTTAGACTGACCGGAATTTTAATGTTGATTTTATATCAGAATAAGAAAAGTAAGTGTGGCGTGTATCAACACAATGTATAACTTGTCTACGAGAAAAAAAAAGTTTGATTTCAATTAATTTTCACACTTTATAGAATCAACTTCTAATAATCATATTTACTATCAAGAAATGACGTTGAATAACATGAAATTGCATTCATTACACGTTACGCTAAAACATTTGTTTAAACAATGATTTGTGTTAGGTTTGGCATTTCCCTCAAAGTCGTTGAAATATTCTTGATAAATATGTAAGTGGAAAGGTTTAATAGAAGATCTAAGGCCAAAATAAATATAATTAAACTGCTAAACTGCATGAATAATGTTATATGTAATGTAAAGTAATGTAATGTACGTGAAGAGTAATGTATATATATATATATATAAAATTACATTGAAATTGTTTTAGAACTCAACAACTGAACAATATCTGTTATAAATGCTTTTTTGATGTTTATTCAAACTGATGTATTGAGTATTTAAATTTTTTTCCACCCGAGAGTAAATTTTGCATTAGAATAAAAGCAATAAATCCTCTGGTTAAGATAAGACATGTTAATTATAAGACATGTTACTATAAATAGTGACAAAGACAAGCGTGTTTTACATTTAAAGGTACATGATAGTTACATTTGTTCATCATTGACTTTCAGAGTAAATTCAGTTAAGGAGCTCTAATGTTAAAACCTTTTTCATTAATGCTAAACATGTGTTACTAAGCCATTTATTATCAAAACTCAAACTACTAATTATCAAAAGTATAATATCAGTTTATTTATGGTGCTGACTTACGAAACTCTTATAGAATTAAATAAATTAAACAGAAACTGTTTGATTCACATTACCTATATTCTTACCAAGCTTAAATGGCGGAATGATATTCAGGTTTGTAGATGAATTCCATAAAAATATGACTTTAAACAAAATATCATTTACCATTTTACAAACAAAATATTCAGGTAGAACGAGAACTCCTCCCACTATTTCAGACCTTTGGAAAAAGTGCGATTGGTGACAGGAAAATGCGCTCGCTGTCTCTATCTTTTTTCACTTAGCTGCCTAAGTAATTTCCTCTAAATACCTATTGAATCGATGACTAAGGTCTCCTGATTCCCCTCAGAGAAATTTAAAATTTTGTTTTTTCCCGAAAATAAGACTAGTTAAATTCGCATAGGATCAATAATATTATAAAGAAATCCCTTTACTCTACCACCATCCATATCGTTACCATTGAATATTGTTAACGAGGGAACATAGTGGTATGTTATAATAGGCTAATTTGTGGACACCCTCCATACAAATATGAGTTTGCTTCATTTAAATTGTCTCAAAAATGTTTGCAGTTTGATGTCGGAATTTACATAGCAAATTGCCAATGGAGGGACGATTAATACAAAGGGAAAACTTTTAGATGGTTGTGTTCTGTCTTGATTCATGAAAATTTCATTGTAATCACTGTATGTATGTAATCATTAGCTCTGTCCTGTATTGAGTTTTATGTCATCGTTGAATATATTCTTCAATTTAATATAAGTGTATTCTATGGGAAATGATTACATATAATACAATGTACTTGAATCAAATTTGTATTTTAAGTGAATTCAATATCAAAATGTTTCGTTTTCCGTTAATATAAAACAATTCGTTAAAAATTCATAATTAGCGTTTTGTTAGTTAATAGTTTACCGGGTTTACATTACAATTCTGAAATGTCTGGTCTTGACATTAATCCACGTATTTAGGTTTAGGATTCACGAAAATAAAACTGTTTAATCGATAACATTACTTAATAAGTTATAAATAGAACATAAAAAATAAAAGTAGCAGATACCCATGGTTACGCAAGCAATTTTCACAATATAAGATCTTAGTCTTCTTATTAAAGGATCCACGATGTATACAATGGAGCCGTATATGCTCTGCAGTTGGAAGTAGGCTTATACCTGTTACTTATAATGGCAGCGCCTGTGGGTGAGAGTTTAAAAAGTTATATACATTGTTTACTGGTTCATTATTTACTTAGTGAGTGTAAGAGCTCATTCATTCTGCTTCTAATTAATTACATTTTCTGTGGCCACAATTTGCCTGCAATGATGCCTCTGTATATTTGTATTGTATAATCTATTCTTATTATGAAATTTTGTGATTTCCAGGACACCAGAAATAATGTTGTGATATGAGTGAAAAAAATTAAAATTTTCGTTCTTCAGTTATTAAAATTAATTAACATAAATAATTAATCGGTATTTTAAAAGTAAAATCTTATGAGCAATTAAATATGTTCTAATACATTTTCAACGGTACGAAAACTAAGCCAATATGAAAAAGAATAAGTTTTCCAGTACATTAATCCCAATCTAAACTGAAGTCGTTAACGTTCATGAGAAACCCAACGGAGCAGGTCCGAAGCAATACGTTAACTAAAATAGTAAATAGTTTAGATAAATCAGCAAATATCTTGAGGAAATAAAATTGGAAAATGTGGCCATAAATATTTTCGGATCTTATAAGTTATAATTGAAATAGTATTATCATTAAACCTTGTATAGTAACAAAACTGTGCTGAGCTAATAATGTAACAAAGTTCAACAAAATATAATAGTAATTTTTAACAAATCATAAGATTTAAATGAAAATTGTTGCGTCAAAGAAACTAAAGGTAACCTGAAATGATGTGGGGATACGGTTATTTTATATAAATAATAGTCAAAGTATACTTTGAAATTCATGAGCAATCCAATGGATCAGGAAACCTGTTGACAATATTCACCAAAAAAATTGGGAGTTCGGTATACAATTCATCCAGTACTCACATCACTTTAGTTGAACTCTGAGTTTTGATGCAATACATTACTTAAACTAGTAAATAGTTTTCTTAAATTACCACCTATATGAAGGAAATAAAATTTGAAAATGTGGCCATAAAAGTTTTTGGATCTTATAAGTAAGTTATAATGGCAATAGTATTATCATTAAACCTTGTATAGTAAAAAAGCTGTGTTGAGCTAATAATGTAACAAAGTTTAACCAAAAATAATAGTATCTTTTAAGGAATCATGAGATTTAAATGAAACTTTTTATGTAAAAGAAATTAAAGGTAACCTGAATTGATGTGGGGATACGGTTATTTTATATAAATAATAGTCAAAGTATACTTTGAAATTCATGAGCAATCCAATGGATCAGGAAACCTGTTGACAATAATTCACTAATAAAATTGGGAGTTCGGTATACAATTCATCCTGTACTCACATCACTTTAGTTGAACTCTGAGTTTTGATGCAATACATTACTTAAACTAGTAAATAGTTTTCATAAATTACCACCTATATGAAGGAAATAAAATTTGAAAATGTGGCCATAAAAGTTTTTGGATCTTATAAGTAAGTTATAATGGCAATAGTATTATCATTAAACCTTGTATAGTAATAAAGCTGTGTTGAGCTAATAATGTAACAAAGTTTTAACCAAAAATAATAGTATCTTTTAACAAATCATAAGATTTAAATGAAACTTTTTATGTAAAAGAAACTAAAGGTAACCTGAAATGATGTGGGGATACGGTTATTTTATATAAATAATAGTAAACGTAGACTTTGAAATTAACTAGAACTCAAAGTTCAAGGAAATGGTAAGGTATATGAAAAATAAATAGAAAATTCTGGAATGTAAAACAATAAATTAGTTAGTACCTATATCAAAAAAAAGAATGATGCAAGATAAATCAAATAAAAAATGTGATCTAAATGAAATATATTAAGTAAATAGTATATGACTAATTATTTAAATTAATCTAATGAATATATTCCAATATTTTCTGTTTATTTAATAATACTCCTTTAATAAACTTTCAATACTATTAAAAAGAGCTGATCTCTGTAAATATGTTTGTATAGAACCTACAGTGAAGTATATTTTTAATTTAAATGTAACAATTTGGCAAGTAAAAACGAAGTAAAAAATCCATTAATGGGCTATACATATTGTTTTTATCCATTTTATCTTATAAATAAAATGAATTCCTAAAGGTGTTTGCTAAGAGATAATCTCGGGAACTGCCGAACAATTTGTGAATTTCTTATTGTAGGCCTAAAATATTAGTTTGAATATGAGATTGGTGTAACGGTTAGAAAGGTTACTTGGAGTATTTTCCAATTCGGAAAATATATGGTCGTATTAAATTTCAAATTTAATTGGCACTTAGCAGCAGTTTAACCGTTCAACTGAATTTAAAAAAATTGCTAAACTTATGAACCTCCTAATCACCTATTAGGAGAACAGGATTTAGTGTTTTGAATCGTTTCGTCCTTCCCTTATAAATTTTAAAACCCACGATTTTTTCTATTGTTTAAAAGTTGCCACGATACACTTTTATCTACGTTAATGTAATACTCCACCACTCGGTCTATCGCCGAGAGATCGGCCTCTGCCAGGGTCCCCCCCCTCCGCCGTCCCCACCTGGGGCCCCCCCCCTCGCCAACGGACCCTCCCGTTTCGCCGAGGGAGAATTTGACCCAATGGCAGAGAGAGTGGCTTGCCAGATTCACCCCTGGCATGTAGTGGGGCCCGCTTTCTTGGCCACTCTGGAGGAACTGGTGACCTCACTGTCGCCGGCACCGAACCCCTCGCGACAGCCGCGGCCGGGGGGTACTCGACCGTCTAGACCCCGGCGTCCGCGCCGCGACGGCGACCGCGATGTGCGCGAGGCGGCGCGCATTCAAAATTTATATCGGACTGCCCCCAAGCGAGCCATGAGGGAGGTTCTAGAGGCCTCCTCGCCGAGCTGTTCCATCGCGGAGGAAGCCATCATGGCTTATTTTACCTCGTCTTACTCGGCGAAGGTGGGCTGTGCCGTTGAGCCTCCCCCTGGCTGCACGATTCCCGCTGCGGCTTCCCCGCCCCCGCTACTAGACCGGACCGAGCCGAGGGAAGTAGCGAAGATGCTCCGGAGAACCGCCAATACCGCTCCGGGCCCGGATGGTGTCAAATATGGCATCTGGCGCCGCCGTGACTCGTCTGGTCACGTGCTCTCCGCCATCTTCAACATCTGTCTGGCGGCCGGGCGCTTCCCGCCGTCGTGGAAGGTCTCATCCACGGTGCTGATTCACAAGAAGGGGGCCCCCGATGAGATCACTAACTGGCGGCCCATCGCGCTGTCAGACACTGCAGGCAAGCTGTTCTGCAGTGTATTGGCTCATCGCCTCTCATCGTGGATGTCGGACAATCGCCTCTTATCTTGGGCGCAGAAGGGGTTTACTGCGTCAGAGGGCTGCTTGGAGCATAATTTTGTGCTCCAGGAGCTGTTGGCTGAGGCACGACGACGGGGTGGGGAACTATGTGTAGCATGGCTCGACCTGGCTAATGCCTTCGGGAGTGTCCCTCACTCTGCTGTTGTGGCGGCATTGCGGAGTGCGGGCCTCACGGAGGCTCAGCTGGCCCTAATTAAGGATCTCTACGAGGGGAGTGCCACGACCATCAGGCACTCTGGTGGGGTCACTCCAGCCATCTCCTTCCAGGCTGGAGTCCGCCAGGGCTGTCCTCTGTCTCCGGTACTATTCAACCTTGTTATGGAGTACCTAATCCGCCCAATACTCGCCTTGGAGGGGGAGCACGGTGTGTCGCTGCATGGGGAACGGGTCAGCGTACTGGCCTATGCCGATGACCTGGCCATCGTGGCTAAGTCAGAGGCCTCACTTCAGGCCCTGCTGGACTCCGTTTCTTCCGCGGCGACCTGGGTTGGCCTCAGGTTCAAGCCTGAGAAGTGTGCGACACTTCATGTCGCCGGCAGAACCGTGAGGCAAACCGCATTCACCATCTACGGCTCCCCCCTCCGCGTCCTTGAGGAAGGAGAAACTTATGACCACCTTGGGTGTGTGCCCACTGGGATGAGAGGTGACCAGACCCCGGTGGCCACCATTGCCAGACTGGAGGAGGAGACCGCTAAAATTTTTGCCAGTGGGCTCGCGCCATGGCAGAAGTTGGACGCGGTCAGGACATTCATAGTCCCCCAGCTGGATTTCAACCTCAGGACGGCGAGGATCAAGAAGACCTCCCTGAAGGGGCTGGACTCCTTGATGAGGGCGGAAGGCAAGAGGACACTCGGCCTCCCCTCGCGAGCCAGCGTGGAGCTGGTCGAGCTCCCACCATCGTGGGGCGGCGCGGGTTTGCTCCCTATCGCCGATCAAGCCGATCTAGCCGCGGTGGGGCATGCGTTCCGGCTCCTGACCTCACCTGACCCGAAGATCTCCCGTCTTGCCCTGGAGGGCCTAGCCGTTTCTGCTGGGCATCGCTCTGCTGCCCGGGTTGACGTTGGACTACTCGTCAACTACCTCAACGGGGACGTGGCGGGGAACTCCAACGTGACCACCACCTTCTCTGCGGCCCGGACGGCGAGAAACCGCCTCTCCAAGCGACTGCCCACGCTCCGGTGGGGGTGGAGTGAGGAGCGGCGTTCATTCCAGCTCACGATGCCTGGTGGGAGGCGGCCAATCACCGTGGACGGGAGGAGCCGGAGGTCCTTGGCTTCGGCACTGCGACGTGCACTGCAGCTCCACGGCCGGGCTACCCTTGCCGCGAAGCCGGACCAAGGCAGGGTGGCTCGAGTCGTGACGACTTGCCCTACCTCCAATCACATGATGCGCGGAGGCCGCCACACCCGATTCGCCGACTGGAGGTTCATTCACCGGGCCAGGCTCAACACCTTGCCACTGAACGGGTGTAGGAGGTGGGGCAATGAAGACCGCCGCTGCAGAAGATGTGTTAGATTTGATGAGACGACTGCCCACGTGTTATGCCATTGCCTTCCTATGATGCCTGTCATAACGAGACGACACGACGCCATCCTGGAACTTCTGACATCTGAGATCCGTGGGCACCCTCAGGAGGAGACTCGTCTGGACAAGAGGGTGCCATTCCGGGAGCTGGTGCCAGACGTGGAGGTCCCGGAGGAGGTGGCCAGTTGCCGACCGGACATCGTGACGATCGACCGGAGAAACAAGATTGTACGTGTAGTCGACGTCACGGTGCCCTATGAAGACGGTTGGCAGTCGGTGACGACGGCCAGGGAGAGGAAGACGGAGAAGTACGCTCCTGTGGCGCGACTGCTCTCGGCTGGGGGCTACCGCACAACTGTAGACGCATTCGTGGTGGGGTCCCTAGGCGCCTGGGATTCCGCCAACTGGACCACCCTCAGCCGCCTGGGAGTTGACCGCCGCAGGGGTGCTTGCCCTGGCCCGGCGGTGCGTCTCCGAGGCCATCAGATGGAGCCGGGATATCTACGTGGAGCATGTGACAGGCATCCGGCAGTACGTGGGTTAGTCGTCGAATCAACTGTCCCAATTTTATTTATTAAACTTATTTATTGACTATTATTGTATTGTTAACTTATTTATTACATTTTATTGCATGTTTTAATTATTGACTAGTTTTTATGTATTTATTGATTGTTATGTTTTATAGTTTTTATTAGGTTAAGTTATGCATGACCGCCTGTTATCTGCATCCTTAGTTTTTAGCGTCAATGGCCTGTTATTAGTTATATAAGATGTTATTTTGCTTGCATGTTTAAATTCTACCTAATTGTCCGGCAAAAGAAAATAAAGGCAAAAAATAAGGCCCCAAAATATCATTGGCTATGTATTTCCTTAATATGTAAATTTCTTAACAAAAACAAACTTCTGATTTTTTAACAATTTGGACTGTTTAATTTCCATATATACTAAAACTACCCAGTTAATAAACTTCTTAGTGAGCTATCTCCTTTTTTATTTTGTAACTCATTCGCGTATACAAATCTAAACAGATCTGGGACGGTGTGGAATTGTGAAATTTAGCACAATTATAGAATTTATTGTCGAACTCTAGGAAACATTCAGAAACGGTCTTAAAACTTACTGCGAAACCTCGTGTGAGATTTCAGCTTACTACCTACTTCAGCTTATCCCCGAAGTTGGCCAACACTCCATTGGAAGTCAAGGGGCGTAGCCATCAGCGAGCCAAAGGCTATTGCATATTATAAACTGGTTGGTAAATTATCCTGAAAGTTATTATACAACAAGAATAGACTTACTGACTGCCTGGAGCTTTTTGAAATGTTGGGCTTCAGCGTTAAAGAGGCACGAGTATGGTTGATGTTGATGACATAATTACGTCAAAGTCCGGTTTTTGCACAAATGGCAGGACATTAAGTATGTGTGATTTTACCAACGAACATTTTAAACATGCATTTTATGTTTAAAAGGTATGCAAGATATGAATTTATTATTTAATTAAATAATGTATATATTTAGTTTACTCTAATTCTCACTTTATTAATAATTAAAACTTACTTCCTCAGTACTTAAAACGTTACTTTGTTACTTTTACAATATTTGTATGAGATAAATTTTGAATTTAAATTTACTACTCTCAAACGTATTTAGATATTTCATCAAGAATATATTTTCTATAATGGTAATTAATAGATTTAAATTTATTAAGGATCTTATTCCGTTGTTTTTGAAAACAGTCAAGTGAAATTTAACACTTCAAACGCACATTGACGATGTAAACAATTACGCCCAAACTGGAACTAAACCCCTCACAGGCCTGAAACAGATCCCCCAAGTGTCGCTTTTGAACGGTGAAAGGGCGTTACATATTTGCATTAAATAATAATTTAATCAGCATCGTCAGCATTTTTTTTCCTCCGGGTGTCCACATTTTTGGCTATTATCTTTTACTTTTCATTTTATTTAAAACTATGAACGAAGAAATAATAATTTTAAAACATATACTATGTTATACACAACTATCAGCAACATGTATTCAGTTTATTATATTTCTGAAATCATTATTATTCTGAATTTTTATCCGTTAATTTCATTTTATAACTAAGTTGTTTTGAGCGTATTCAACCAACAATATTCTTAACTGCATATAAATATGTTGCAATTCTTCATTAAGAATCGCTTCACTATTTCTACGGCCTTTTTGGTATTAAAAAAAGCATCACATAAGAAATGGTAATATATTTCTGATGCCATTCTAGTTGAACTGTCTTATGAATGAATATAACTGTTGTTAATGGAGTAATTTAATAATTTTTTATTTGCCATGAGCCATTCCTCCAGTGCCAACAAAACGTTTTGGTATGGTTACACAAAAATCACGAGTGTTGATCTATTGTTCATGAAAATAAATTCTAATCGTAGCCTCGGCTTATTATCTGAACTTATTTTACAGATGCATAAACATAATGCATTGAATTTAAAGTATGTTAAACATGAAGTCATTTGTCAAAAAGGAAAAGTTTTATTATACCTGAAGGAACACTGAATAATTATTAAAGCTCGATAGATTAGTTACATAAGTTTTCTCCATATCGATATATTGGACATAGAGATTTAATTGATTACTATTGCAAGACCGTTGCGTGAAATATTAATATTTCCATGTTTCTGAAAATATCAGTTGAAAATAGAAATTTGATATTCGTAAAAATCTAATTACATTTCTAATATGTCTTTCTTCGTTATTTGTACGGTGTTCTTTAACATTCTGAAATAAGAATGTCTTAAAATAAAGTGAAGTAAAATATGCAGCATTGTCTGACACTGTTATCTTAGGTATTTTAGGAGAGAGAGAGAGAGAGAGAAAGAGAGAGAGAGAGAGAGAGAGAGAGAGAGAGGAGAGAGAGAGAGAGAGAGAGAGAGAGAGAGATCGTGTTGATAGTTCAATTAATACATCAGTATCTAAGAATTTTATTAAATCTGGTGGGATAGACCAAGCAAATTATTTATTCGAAATAAAGTCGTTAATGTTTTGTATTTTATGCTGGTCAAATTAACTAATATTATCTACTAGCGTACACTCGCTGCTTCGCCCGAAATATCTGTGCCAAATTGTTTGTACTCCATTGCTTAGCTCCCACAATTTCAGTAACACTTATGCCAATTTAGAGAAAGACCATAGGACTCTTAGACTTACTTATTTCTCAATTTTTATTTTACGATGACCAGAGATTTTCAGAACTTTGAGTAATTATTATATCAGGTTTGCACTTCTAATTCAAACCTATTACATTTCTAATTTTTCTATTTTTACCCGAACAACTACATATATAGACCTACATATAGTTTTGTATTGAGAGGTTGGATTTAAAACAGTACAGTTTTCTAAGTTGTAATAAAACTTATATTATGACAGTTGTCATTCATAATATTAATACATTGTACAATAAAGCATATTTTTTAGCTTGCCTATATTATAGTAGTATTTCCTCCGTCCAGTCTAGGTATTTATAGAGAGATCCGCAAGTTTATCAAAATTCCTTTAAATAATATGTTTATTTATTTAACTGTACTTAATTATATAGTTTAATAGGGTAGGTAGACAGGAGAATACTTCCTCTAATCACTTGAAAATCAGTTTATTACTTAGCAGATCATTAATTTGGACTTAAAATAACCCTTGCAGTTATTGGATATTTAAATTGTAATTGAAAAAACTGCTGTTTAGTTACCTCATATTATTTATGACCAACAACTTGCACTAAATTGGTATTCACAACATGATCAACACCTTAAGAAATATATACTGTAATCTATAACATAGTAATATTTGTATTTCTAAACAAATGTTGATCTCATTGGACCACAATATTGTCATGAAAACATTAATATATTTCTGAGACCTACATTCCTCTTCATTCATTTCATGAAACCCATGTTATTTATTTCGAATTCTTTTCTGTAATAAAAGCATAATAAAACCAAATACTCAAAGCTTGGCCTTATAACGTGATATTTATAGATTGATTCATCATTTATTTTATTATTAATTACAGTAAAATTAATTTTACTTGTTTATGTTATTTATTAATTTTAATTCTCGAAAGCGTACGCAACAGCTTTTGTTGTAAAAATTTTCTCAAGAAAAGGCTTTCTTCCCTCAAATAAAATTATCTAAATTAAAGTTAACTTCTTGATTCAAAAATAAAATCAAACTAAAATTTAAGTTTCTTTTTAAAACTGAAAAAAATTAAAATTAAAATTAAAATCAAATCAAATTAAATTTTACTTTCCTCTATTATGAACGAGGTTAAATACAACTGAACTAAAAACTTCATGAATGCTTCTTTGTACAACTTGTGTCACAAACTGTTGCTGTAGGTACAGTTTCTAAGTTCAAACTATAATTTAACTATGTTTAGCTAAATAAATTTGTTAAACGCTTTATATCTTGATGTATAAAAATATTATTCTGATTGTTGAATACTAAATTGTTATTACCAGTAACTTTTAAACAATATTAAAATAGAACAATTCACTCTGAAAAATACTTGCTACTTCATGTACTACCTTGAAACTTAACTTGCGTTGATGGTTAAGTGAGTTAAAATATTCTATTTTCCCTTTTGTATAAAAATGTGTACATTAGTGTCCTTCATGTAAGAAGGATTGTAGGTGTTGCCAACCTAAGCAGATATCCTGCCCGTAGGACATCCATAGCTAGAGAGGATAGGTCTGCCAGAATATGGTATGGTATCTTACTTATCTTACCATATGACCACAAAAAAGGCTGAACATTTTTAAAGCTAAGTTGATTTTTTCACCGATTAGTTTGGTTTTGTTACTAGAAAATGTAAATAGGCAGTATATGAGAGCAAATTAGTAGCAAACTTCATGAAACAAAAATATTAATAACTTTATTTGGCAAAATAAAATAAAAGATATTTCCTTAATTGTGAATGTTTGCGTTAAAAAAAATACAAATTCCATACTAAAAATGTTAACTTAAGAATCAAATCTAGAGCGCGTCAATTTTGTAAGTGCTTTAATTAGATTGACAGCATAAAATGCTATGGTCTATGAGCCAAGATCCAATTTGTATAGCATAAGCAGTCATCCAGGATCTTCTTTAAGTCGGTAAATGAATATTTGCTACAAAACTTGGCCTCCAGTCTTGGTGGTTTTGGCGGAGCTCGAAATAAGAGATTATCAAAAGGGATAAATATAAAACAAATATAATTATATCTCAAATTCGCCAGATATTTCAGCCAAAAAATTATGTTTGCATATTAAGTTACTTGACAATGATTTACATTTCCTTACAACTAATTTTAAGTTTATAACATAAAAAAAAATTATCTTAAAATTACATTTATGCACTATTTACCTATACAATTGATCAATATGCTTCATGTATGTTGTATAATGTGACAATAATAAAGCAAATGACTTAGATAAAGTAATGAAAAAATTATTTGGATTTTAAATTTAAAATTACTTAATGGCTTTTCTTTTTTTAATTTACCAAAAAGACGAATATTTTAAAGCTCCAAGATGTGTTTCGTCTGAAGAGAGCTGCATACCTGTATGACTAATAAATGTCGCACTCAAGAGAAGTTAAGCTCTGACAATTCTGGCACAAAGTGTAAATATATAATTCTATCTCAGAAGCGGTGCTAATTTGCATGATAATTACAGCCTTACCGTCTTCATTATACGAATAGGTTTGGGATGTTTCTGTTTTTAAAGTCCAATGATCCGTTTTTTCACTATGGAATGCATTGTTAGTATGAAAAGATTAGAACATCGTAAACATTTTATTATTTCATAATTGTAGTTCATTTTATATACATTTTAAATTGATAAAATAGTTAGGCAAACTTATTCACAAATCAAGGTGCAGTTGAAATCAATTCTTTTATTGTGTTCCATAATTAAAATTGTGGATGTTTCTTATTTTCGTTTCTATAATATAATTACAGATATAAAATTACATAAAAAACTAACGAGGGTACAAAAAAAGGTAATCAGCCTGATGGCCCATAAACTAGGTTTGTCTCTCTATTTTTACGAATCGTAAATATTATTATCAGTAAATGCGGAACGTTTGAAAAGTTCGTATAATTCTGTGCTTGTGTGTACTACCATTTTTTACGCATTGTCTCTAAAACCGTGGGAATAGATTTAACACCAATGTAATGGAAATCCGGAAATTATGGTTTCTCGCCCGAAGTGGAATTTAAGCGTGGAAGTAGATTCTCTTTTGCCACTGTAAATCTCATTCGAAAAATTACATGTAAACTTTGCCCCTCGTTTTTTTTGGTCAAAACAATCACTCTTTTACGGGTATGAATAACCAAAGTAAACATTTAAATTTAAATTGTTCTGATATTCTGAGAAACCATTAGTTGCGATACAACAGAACCAAAATTGTTTTAAAAATTGATAATTAAAATGAATAATTCAGACCTAAATGCTGCACCTTTTGAAAATATAAAAAACAATTATGAAATTTCGAAACCGAAAATAGCTAATTTGTAGTTCCAGGCAACCATTCTATATAGATATATAATTTTCTCCATTTCTCCTTTTAAAATTGTATTTGTTTGGATACCTTAAGTTGACGTTACAATATAATTAATTTGAACCATAAGTGTCCTTAGAAGGGCAAAATCTATAATAACTGAATAGCAGGTATGTTGGAAAGTCATGTTTAAAATAATTCTTTTTATCATTTTTTAGTTCAAGAATATAGAAAAAGTGTGGTTTTTTAAATTCGTTATAGTATATTGTTCTATTATTTTGAGTCAGTTTAGTAAAGACTCTCTTGCACTTTATAAATAGGAATTTTAAGGATCTGAACTTCTGTTGCCGTATTATACACAATTAATGGAAATGTAGTAATGTTTTTCCATCTGACTCGTATGTTTGTATACTTGGCTGAAATTGAAAGAATGTGTTTAGACTTTATTTTTGTATATATGAAGAATTTTTAAATTGCAATGAACATCGAGTTCCACGTTTAACTTAAAATGAGGCAACTACCATACTCCAAGTTAAAATCAAGGGCTTAAAGACACTTAAGGCTTAACATTGTTCTTATTGGTGTATATGTAATTTTGTATCAAAAGTATATATACTTTCGTTCAGTTTTTACACAGTATGCTACCAAAAGATTATTACAATTTAATAGTTTTTAGGTTGCTAGTTTTATTAGGCTATATGTGTGACTATATAACATGTCACGATTGTAAATACTCAAGATACTATCATTACAGCTATTTATTACAGCGTTATTTCATATATATATATATATATATATATATATATATATATATATATATATTATATATATATATATATATATTATTGATTTTATGGAACAAGTGTAGAAACTCTGATTAAAACATTAAATTTCAATAATTATCAAACAAAAATATAAAAAAGGATTTGTGTTCACTATTAATTATAAATTTCTAAGGAATTTAGTGTTCAGGACGGATGCTATGAAGAAATGTTTCATGCAGGCGGATTATGCATAGGTAGTAGTATATATAATTTTATAATGATTAATATTTTTTTAGTTCTGAGATATTTTGTTAAACAGTTCTATGATTGTACTTAGTATGTTAAAACATTTTTAACCTACGATTTTCTTATGCCCTTAATGGTTACCTGTAAGATCCATATAAAAGTGTTTGCTCATATTCAGCCAACACCCATTAAGTAACATATACTATCATTCAACTCCCTGATGCTTAGATATCAATGTATCAATGTCCACGATATATTTCATCTCTGAGATATCGTGTGACAGGCTGACAAACAGACAGATAGACAGACATATAGATATACGAGTAAATGCCATTTTCCAGTACTTTATGTGATAGGCTTCACTAAAACTTAACCAAAAACTGTTTTGTCCAGTAATTTATTCTGGGCTAACCATTTAAATTTAGGTTAATTAATATAACGTTTAATCTGTTCTAGTATATTTGAAAATCATTCCTTAATTATGTCAATTTCACATGAAAAACGTTTATTGTTGTAAATAATACATTACAAAACTTTTCCTGCTTTATTAAATAAGTTTTCATAATTAAATTGAAATATATTGAATGTGAAACGCAGGAGAAAATTTAATAACGGCCGCCAAAATTTTCGGTTGAATTTATTTTTACAGGTTTCCACTTCCGGTGGATTGCTCACAAATGTTTACGGATTCGTTTCTGTTCGTGTTTTAATAGTTTTGTATAGATCCGTGTAACTGTTTGATCTATCACGGCATCTTCTTAAAATGTATTATATGTAGTAATAGTTTTCATAAATAAGGTTAAACTATAAAAACTATTCAAAATTTTTGCTTCTTGATTGATATAGTTACTAGGTAAATTTGTCTTTTATTCATATTTGTACATTGATTAGAATGTAGATGACGATCTGCTTATTGAAGCTAAAAAAATAGACGAATAACGGACAACTAGTAAGAAGTGTTGGAATATTAATTCTACATATAGACGATATTTATTTATAACAGTTTTAAACGTAATATACGGAAGAAGTAACAACAATGCGTTCGCTCTTGTAATAGTAATAAAAGAACAGAGTACACATTATCCTAAAGTTATATAAAAATATTGATCATTGTGTAAATGAATGGGAGAAAAGAGACTCTTGTAAGCGCAAAACTTAGAGACAGGATAACGATAATGGCGGAAATCCCAATAAAGGGATAAATTTATACTAATATCGTCTCTTATATCGATGTTTGTAGCCCTAAGGTCTTCCTCCTAACTAATTGACTTTCCATTAACGTTCATTACTCTTTTTCTTTCGTATAATTCACTCTAGAAGATTTTATTATTGAACTGAACAATTCTACAACACTATTCTTGTTTTCATATTTCAACATTATACCTCTTTTGTTTATACATTTATGTAAATGTAGGGTAAAGTGTATTTCATGCAAAATTACTGCATATGTCATTGAATTAATTTACATTTTTATATAATTAGTTTCATAGTGTAACGTTGAGAAATTAGCTTTTAAGAAGGGGTTATTTAGTCAGCTAAAATGGGATATCAGAAGCTATATTATTTAATCATTTATTCCTTTTTCTTTAGATATTTCAAGCCTAAAATAATTTTAGAGATAAACAGCCAAAACCTATAAAATTTCATACAGTTGTAATATTTCATTTATGATACTTATGACAATTTATAACTTACGTTCTCACAAAATGTACGAGTAGAATATCTGTCAATGCTTCTTAATTGTTGGCATTTAAATTTTTAAAAACTTTCCGTATCTGAAAAAATTAACTTATTATTTTAGTGTCCATTTGTTATTTACTACGGCAGTTTACTTAATATTTATTCATATTTGAATTTCTCACGGTCTAATACAAAAATTCCATTCGCTTCTGTTTGACAGAGTACATGAATTAATATTTAAAATGTTTAGGGGTTAGCCATTTGATCACGCAGCGACCCTTCTTCACCAAATTATACGTGTATAGAGACATCACTAAGCGTAAAAAGAGACTTATACTTTACTTATCTATATCAAGCCTTGTCGTCATATCCAATACCATTCATAAAATTTATTAATCTATAGTTTTAATTAGTTGTAGTTAGTTTATATTTGTTTTAATTTTGTATACAGGTGTTCCAATTGGTTATTTTTATTTCTTTTAATTATTTAATAAAACAAATTACTGCAAGAATATGTGATACAAAAACACTTTTTTGAGAGAAATTATATTTTACACGTATTCTTTCTTTTTAATTATAATGAGAATAACAAAAGTGTTTAATCTTACCAATCCTTTTCAATTACAATGCTTTTATAAAAATTGGTATTTAGTATGTAAATGAGAACTAACTTCACGACGTTGTTTCATTTGCCAATCACAAGAAGAAGTCGGGAGATATCCGGGTCAACTACGAGAAAGCGACGAAAAAAGGAGAAAAATTATGAAAGTAAAATAGTAGGAAATACCTAACAAGTATCAAGAAGAATTATAACAAAGAGAGAGAAAATGCCAAAAATAGTCGATGATAACCAATAAAAAGAAAAGATAAAGTGCGCGTAGGAGGCTGTGCAGCATCTGAAACTCGATTCGCCTTCATCCTCACCCCCTAAGTGACTTTTCCACGAGATGAGCGGTTAATGTATTTAAATATACTCATGTAATACATTTTAATTTCACTGAAACTCGCAGGGATTGAAACATGTACGTATTACCTCAATTCCTATATGTAAAGTTTTCTGAGGAACTTAATATTTCCTCCACTTTGTCTAGATTAAAACACTCTTTCAAAAGATAACTTAACATATTCATATTGTCCTTATTGCCCTGTATTGTTCTCGTCAAAATCCGATTCTACAAAACCTCAACCTATTTTTACTAAAGTAGCACTAAAAGGAGCTTGCTTCCGTAGTAATATGATCAACAGAATGGGTAAGGTTGGGGGGGAGGGCTACATCCTGTTGAGATCACATAGGAGAGTTAGTGGTCTTAATATTTCAGTCATGTCACTTACGTAGATATAGTGAACTAGACCTATACCAACGGTGACGCTGAAGCATTGCCTCCGTTCCCGAAGTGTCCTAGTCGCGCTCATTAAATTCATGTCTCAGATCCTCAATTCTAAAATCTGTCTGCTCTTAGTAGCCATTGCTTTTACTACCCAAATCGCCTTATCTCACTTCCGATACCAAATGGTTTTTTCCCACCGAGTTTCTGAAATTTTAAGGCAATTAAACTCTAAAAATGTTACTGGATAAAGACTAATTATAATCCCAGAGCTAATTAACTAATTCTATTTCAAAAAACAAAATTATGTCATTAATGCAACATTTTGCAACTACAATACTTATCATAGCAAAATGTTTCATTAAAATAGAAACCAATTACTTGAGGGTATATTTCGTTATGATCCCTTATTAGGAGGGCTCAAAATGTTATTTAAAAAATTGTGGAAACAGTAAACTAATAATTTTTGGATATGCTTTAAATCCAAGATCTTTAAAATTACTAGCAACTCCTAAACTGTACCGTGAAAATTCACAAAGTTCTCAAAGTTGCTGAAAATACAATGTCCAAGATGTCCTCGTAATACTTCTATTATTATGAGGTTTATAACAATGTCGTGTTGATTGTTAATGTAGAGTTGTATGTTACTATTAATCAACAAATATAATATTAAAACGGTGAAACAAAGAGTATCAGGTCGTTCCAGAATTCAATTGTAAATCGTGTAACACCATCAAAAATAATCACAGGAAATATTTGTTTCAGTAATCTCACTTTACTAAATCCAATTTCTAAATTCCAATCAATTGTGTCTCAACTGATGGATTCAATAAAGTTTTTATTTACATTTAATGAATCGTCAAAGAGACAATCACAATAACTGAACTCAATTTAAACATGAAATATATAATGTATTGGATTGCAAATGGATTACTCTTGCAAATGGTTTATGCTTAATTTCCAATATTAATACTAATCATACTTTCTTATCGAGTATTATGTCATCTCTTCTATCAAAGTCGATATAAAGTTGTTTAAACTTGCTTTTAAGGGTGTTTAAACTGATTATAGTAGATTTCAGTTGGAATTAATTACTATACCATGTTGGAATTAAACGTACTTTATTCCTTAAATATTCTTATTAAATTTAGGTATGTGCATTATGAAGAAATCATTACACATTACAAGATGAAAATTGTAAATAGTTTGATTATTTGTTTCATCATCTGGGCTAGTAATAGAATGATGATTTTCCTCCTGCCAATTGCGCGTTATGTAGAACTTAAAATGTAACTTAAACTGCAACAAACCATGACGTAAAAGCAGTTGCTATGTGACCAAAATAGTTTTTAACCAGTATATGTTCTTTAAATTTAAAATGCCTAATATTTTTACTTAGTTATGTTTTATAATTGTATATATGCCATGCATATATAATGAATAAAGTGTGAAATTTGTGTTAATTTTGCTTGTATTATAGCTTCCCAATACGCTACTATCCAGTACAACTACCAAAATATAAATGCTATTGTTGGCAATAATTAGTGACTCGTACCTTTGTTTATAAAGTTGTAAAGGCGACGATTAATAACTTATATTAATATGGAGTGTTGATGTACGGGGATTATATCAGCTAAAACTGAGAGCTGCCGCTAAGCTGCGCCACGTAACTTTGATGTATTCGTGAGCTTAGCCTCTCAATCTACAGATGGCAGTCAAAGCGCTCACTTTTGCAGTTTCGCAATTTATAGATTTGTACGGTACATCTTTTGTGTAACTAATATATTTGAAGCTAGTACTAATGAAGTATTCACAAATTGATTGTAAGTTAATATTGATTAAGTGCGGACAGAGAAATATAAATTACATTTTCCATGCTTACGTAAAACTTGGGGGATATTCGAGTCAATTCGCTAACATTCAGTAATTTATCGTAGCTTCACATTTACATTTATTGTGATTCATAACACTTGTATTCTATTCGAATTCATTTAAAAGGATTCATTAAGTTTGTACCTGGTTCAACAATAATATGACTTGTTTATTGGTGTTAATATTGTATTACAAAACATTTACGGATTTACTAAATGAACTTTAAGAGTTAAATGGTACTATACCTGTATATTGGATGTAAACCTCAGAAAGAAATATATGCCGACCACCAAACTTTTTGGTTGAATTTGTTATTAAACAGCATGTTTACGGGTTCTCTTCTATTTATGTTTAATCCTTTTATTAGAGAGTTTTGTTACAGATACACTCAGTTTCATTTACCTCCCCACTTTCGTAAAATGTATTATAAAAAACAAAGGCGCTCATAACTAATTACAACTATTAAAACTAATCTAAACGTTTGTTTTTTTATTTTAATAATTATTAGGAACTTGTGTATTTTATTCATATTTGAACGTTGATTGAGGTTTTTCGACGACTATTAGCTGAACAATAGACCGATAACGGCAAAATATTAAGAAGTCTAAATATAGTCTGCCAACTAACCATATTATTTATAACACTTTTCAGCATAATATAATGTGGATTAACAACAATACATTCGCATATTAACATGGAATATTAGCATTACTGAGCAGAATATATAAATAACTTACAAATATGTAAAACTATTTAGGATGAAGTACATGAGCACAAGAGTAGTATAAAAACAGGCTTGTAACAGTGCAGAAGATAGAAATATAGAAGAATGCCAAAGGTGATAGCGGAAACCCCAACAAAGGGAGATGTGTATAATAAAATCGTCTGTGACATCGACGTTTGCATCACCAAGGCTGTCCTCACAACTCATTGATTTCTTTTAAATGTTCATTTCATTTTTATGTCATTCACTCTAATAGCTTCTATTGCTTAGCTAAATAATTGTAAAATATTATTATTGTTTTCATACCTCAGCTTTATACCTATTACAATTTTGTTTTTACCTTGAGGTACGTATAGGGTTACATTAATTAAATGCGAGATTCCTCACCATATTAATAAATTTATTTGTACTATTATTTATTTAGTTTGTACAGCACGTAATTTTAAATTAATTTTGAATAATTACAGAACTATTTTAGTAGTAAAATGGAGTAAAAAATCTATAATATATTTTTATTAATTTTATCGCATTTTAATTACTTTTGAAACTCCTAACCCAAAAAAATATTTGATGACAGTAACCATCAAAAGCTATAAAATGTCCTAAAATAGTAATTATTTTTTTCCAAATTATTTTTGACGATGAAGGAGTGTGAAGTATACAGGATTTTCCGGACATTTCCCATAACTCAGTGATATAAAAAAATCAGTACAGTACATTTCAAGATCTGAAATCTTATCTCTTTCTCAGGTGAAGAAATAACCTAAAACATAATATAGGTTAAAATACGTGAGTCGTACTAGAACATTGTTACACGCACAAGTCAGAAATCATATGAGTTATGCTGAGTCAACTTCATATAAACTAACTCTAAAACATGCACTATACGATTTACCTAAATATCAGTTTAACATAGATTTTAGATTTTTATTAGCTTTATTATTTAACTTAGGAGGAGACAAGATTGAAGATCTCAAAACTTAGTTTTACTGTTTTTTTTCACTAAACGATGGCAAATATCCATAAATAATCCTGTTTTCTTCAAAATAATAATATTTCATGAACTTATGAAAATAATAATAATATAATAATAATATTTTTATGAAAATTTAGAATTAAACATTTCACACCACTTAAAATATCCCAACAGACTTGTCATTTTTTGCATTAAAAATTTGAAAATATAACTGTATCTGGGCCAGTAAACTTCCTATTTTATAGTCTTTACGTCTTTACAACATAAGATGTGGTAATATATGTTCACATGTATTTTTACGACCTGATCACCAAAGTAGCCATTTTTGCTGTATGGTAGAGAATATCGATATAAACATATAGATTTTGTCGGGGGTAGTTATTTTATCATGCAGGTACCCGTAACTTGAAATTGTGCAATGTGTAGAGAAATTACTAAGCAGACGAAACATCTTGTACGTAACTTGTCTGTAGGCACTGTCACCTTTATATCCTAATACCGTCCATTTATATACAGAAATATTAATAAAAGGATATAAATAATAATCAAAAAGGTTTCTGGTAAATATATCTTTAGGATTCTACATTTACAATGTTGATCGGTGAAAGATTAATGAAAGAACTCCCAGGGTCGAGGGACGATCAATCTCTAGAATCACATTTATCACATCTGCAGCTGACTTGTTTGTAAGTTCCATGAAATATTATTTAATATTCTTTATTCATATTTATAGGAGTAAATTATATTAATACTCCTACTAGTAAATGAGTAATTATGTTATTTTATTCTCGGACAGTTATGCAATAGCAACTTGATAGACAAAAATGTTTTATTAATTAATTACGATTTTATAAAAAAATAAAAAAAAAACACAACAAAAAAGCGACGATGTTCTGGTGCTTGGTAATTGTTTTCACTTAATTGCATACCACTCCTGATACCAAGACCACCTCACTAATATAACAGACCTACTTTCCTTATCCTGGTTCACAATGACATCGAGTTCAGGCTTGTGATCGTTAGCGAAGGCTATTTCATTATTATGTTGACAACTAGAATTTCCTGCTGTCTACTGGCCATTCAGTATAAACATGTTTTTTCACGATGTTACCAACTGTAAGTGGTTTCGACCTCCGGCATGGGAATTTGAAGTAAAAACCTCCTAAAGCATATTTTCTGTCTGTTAATAAAAATACAACAACTTTGCATCCTATAGACATTTTAGAATAAAGCGTATCACTGATACAAGTCACGTTGTATCATGAAAATGATGACTGTTTCTTCAAATTCCTCCAAAATATTTATTTCCCTTATTGCTTTATTTCGAACTTCAGAGCCAGTACGAACATATGATATAGTTATGAGATTATTGATTGCTAAATTTTCGAATAAATATGGTATATAATAATATTTAACATATAAAATGTAGTATATAGTAAATATTTATAACTTAATACAATCCTTATAAAAATCTAATATATAATTAATATAAGTATAAAAATTAATTAGAATATATATATATAACTCCACAGAACTAAATTTATTGTTTAATTACTGATTTGTAATAGTATTAATCTAGAAGGATGTTATCCAAATTAAAAAATTTATTGAACTAGTTTTAGTATTATTAGATTGCATTATTTTTATATCAAAATGATTTCGTTTATTGTTTGATAAAACATGATTTATATTTTATTTGTTAAATAAACTTAATAATAACTGTAGTGAAGTAATGTTTTATAGGGAGTTAATTAAGGTTTTATATCGTTTAATTGGTAACTTAAACAAGTTCTTGCGAGAATATGTGATAACCAACAGAGTGCTTTATAACATATTCTTTCTTTTTTATTTAACAACAAGGACTTGATATTCAGAAATTATTATTTTTAATTATAATTAATTTATTTTTGAGTCCAGCACTCACACAAAAACTCAGAAATGCGCACCTATCTGCAGCAACTACTTACATAAAACTTTATTATTTTTATTATTTATTATTATTTTATTTATTATATTATTAAATTTTGCATGAAAATATGTTAGAAACATCTGTAATATTAAGGGTCAATTATATAATGTAGCAATAGACTGTTTCACCAAACAAAGTACATTGTTTATTTTTTTTTTTTTTACTGTAATCTCAGCAAGGGTAATGTTTACATGACACCATATTCAATTCTATACATACAAAAGAAGCAGTGGACATGTAATGAATGTATTTAAATTAATGTCATTACGTTAAACATATAATATAGACTCAACCGTACACTCAGTACATTGTGAGGAGAAAAAAGTGTTGAACTCATAGTATTAAAAAACACAAAGAAAATGTATTCATATTATATTATATATTTTTGTGTCTTTAAAATTTTCTGGTAAAGTATTTATGGTAATAGTGGACAGGTATGCTATACATGTACATTTTTAGCGGTGCAAGTAATTTTTCACACTGAGTACCATGATGTAAGAAGTAAGACCTGGGAGCTGCAGCTCAATATATAGCAGTGGTATTACAACATGATTCACGTGGACGTGCAATTTATAACGCTTTTGCTCTTACCTTTGCCGTTATTTATGGCACCCATACAGGAGATGAGATTTATAGCATCATACGTAACCCAAAAGTGAAGAATCAGTATTTTGAGGTTTACGTAATATAACGAAAAAATAATAACTATGGCAATATAAAGAAACTTCTTTACGCCTAAATGGGCACTGACGTTGCTTTTTGCCGGTATGCGAGAGTTTCTACGCACCGTCGAAATCCGACTTGAAGTCAATTCGTAACGTTTTCAGAAAGACTGATATAAGATTTGATTCGCTGAGATAACTCAATTACGAAATATAAAATGACTCTATAACCTTGCACTTTAACAAGTTTTTCAAGAGTTCGCTGGTATATTGTGAATAGTACCTATCTAATTTATTTTTAAAATATCTTATTACTAAAAGTTAGAAATTATTTTATATGGTAAATCAGCCGTAATTGATGTATACCAAATTTATAACTCAATAACGTAACTTTTAATGACAAGTGAAGATATTTAAAAGTGGGTGAATTGTGTTAGTTATAGGTATACGATGTCTTAAAAATTACCCTGTCAAGCATTAAAGTTGCTGTTAGTTGAAAAATCACAAAATGAATTAGTGCAGCTTTTGCCAATAAACTTAACTTTTATCTGTGAACTAGAAAAATATATGAGAATTATATATGACATCTTAAGGTGAATGATTGAAACCAATTTTAATATGTCTAAATTTAGAAGTCTATGAGTTTGCAATAAGCAGGCACTAATAATAATTAGGGGTGTCCTCTAGCGTTTATAATAGTTCATATTCGTGGTGTTTACACAGTAAAACCAATAGAAGCGTCCTATAGATTTGTATATCATTTTTTTGAATTTTTGAAACTGATAATTTTCAGCTCAAACTTGGAAAAACAGAAACATTTTAATCTTTAATATATTTTCAAAAGTTTAAGATTAACATTTTTCTGTTTGTCCAAGTTTTGAGCTGAAAATTCTCAGTATATTATCACTAATATATTTTCAAAGTTTGTCATACTTTTTTATTTGTTTATTTTTAGGAACAGTATATTTTAGGACATGAGAAAAAAGAGACCACCTTCATTAATCAAAAAAATTGGGACATTAACTTTTTAATAAACTTTCAAACATTTAAACAAGGTTCAAATCCTAGTTATTTAAATCAAGTAATTTCATTGTCGTGATAGGGAAGGCCTTGTAACCGAGTGAAAAAATCACACATAATTTTGATAAACAAATAAATTACTAATTTAGTGTAAGAAAAGTGTTTGTAAGAAAAGAAAGTTTCTTTCTACATATTTTATAAACAAGCGCTAATTTAAATGTTTATATAACAAACCACATAAATGTCATGTGGTTGTGGATAATCAAAGTTTCAATCTATAGTAGTAACGATGCAATAAATCTTTGGATTGATTACAGCAATACAAGAAGCCTGCTCTGAGCTGGAACTTGGTGTAGCTTTAGTATTACCTCATGTTTCAATCTGTAGAAGTAATTGTGCAATAAATCTGTAGATTGATTACAGCGATACACGAAGTCTGGTCTGAGCTGGAACACGGTATATCTGCAGTATTATCTCATTTTTCAAAGCTGGTTACGATTTGTCGTCTTTTTCTCTTATCTTTACAGTAACTTGAGACTTCTCTTCGTAAATACATAGAACATGAAATTTATTTCATATATTTTTCCTATGCAAATATAGTACCATGATGAAGTAAGTGTGGTATTAATAACTTAAAATATGTTTTAATAATCCATTGTACAATTAACTTGTACATTTTAAGATATGTGTAAAATTAACTTTTCTATTGGAAATAAGCATAAGCAGTTTCATAGAATAGAAGGCTATTGAAATAAAGTTTTAAATTTATAGTATCACTAAATTAATACTTTTAATAAAAATTATGCCGTGTTGCGTATTGGGCTGTATATAAACTAATATTATTCTAGAGAAAATAACGATAAGTAAAGCTTAGTGATTTATTTATTGAACACTATTTAGACAAGGGAAATTACGAGAATGGGGCTGAAATAGTCCTTCAAAATATTTTTGTCTTTGGATAGAATTCTACCTAAAACAGCTTCAGAGTAAGGTTTAAACTATCTATTATCTAAGTGTTAATGTGTATAAACTTAGGTTTAAAATTGCATGAAGTTAAAATGTTTTTTTTTAATATAACACAAATGTAATAGAGTATAATATAAAGAATTAAAATGTAATATAAGTTAAGGAATCGAGTGAGTAACATTAAAATGCACGTGTCTACTTACCCTAAGTCTTTAAACAGTTTGTTACTTGTATTAAAATTCTAAAGGATTAGAAGAAAATATGATATATTGGCAGATTTTTGTTGTACACAGATTTAATGGGTCTTTTCTAACGCAATTCCTATTTTAATATAAGATTTATAATTTTTGAAGCTAATTCAAGTACCATTTAACAACAAAAAACTGGATTGGCGGTTCTCTTTTCAAAAAATTGTCACTTTTTAGTACGCACAGTACTTGACACCTGAATTTCATCACTCTTACACATATACCCAAAACATTATTCATAAGTGTTTTAGTACATACTATTTTATCCAAAACCTGATAACTAAGTATATTTTATTTAGTACCTAATAATGTACGTATAATGTGAAATAAGCAGTTTTGCTGCCAATGTGGAACTAGTTTCGAATCATGGCATCGTAAGCATTTCACGTAGTATTATAAAACGTAAAATTACCAATATCGATAACGAAGGGAACAGACTATACATAACTTTTTTAGTTTTGATGTTTCAAACCTACCGGCGTTTATAACTGCGAAAAATAGTAAAGTCGAAATGTTCAGAGAAGATAAAATGTTTTTTTTTTTAACTAATTATTTGTATTTATATGTTTTATTATATAACCTTTTCTTCCAGGAAAAATGAATTATTTTAACTATGACAATACGAAATAAGCATTTGATATGTATGAGCTTATAAAACACACAAACTGGTCTTTTATAAGCTGCCTTCATTAATTATTAAACCTAAAAGCTGGAACGGACGCTGTTTAAATCCTTTCCGGCTCGCCAGGAGAAGACCGGATTTCTTGTATATATTGTTCTTAACATCAAATTATAGTTTCAGTAGCAGTTGTAGAGTTTAATAAACTATTGTTAATTTACTGGCACGTACACTTAAAACTATAATATAAGTGTAAGTTTAATATTAGTTTATATATTTCCTTACAAAGATATTAATACAGTAGTTTACAAAGTTTGTTCAAAAAAGAATGAACTTATGCTATTCAGAAACAAGTTAGATTTCACATTTGAATTATACGATGTAGGGCTCTTATTGCTCTTACTCTATCGTATATTTTTAAAATTATACTATCATATAAAATCATTCTGGATTTTAAAAACTAAATAAAAGAATTATTAATTATTTACCAGAAAATTATGAACTAAAATAGTTAGCAGCTTAAATATAAAGTTTTAATGGCTAAGTATTCTCTTTCAATGTTTAAAATATTTCACATGTATATACAGATATTTTTAACACAAAAATAATTGACATAAATTATGTATTTATTATTTTTATAATTAAATAATTTCAATCTCTTTAGCAAAATAGATCAGATAAATCTGAATTTTTCTTCATAATTTACCTACACAAATTATTTAGGGAATCGGTTGAATAAGAATATTAAAAAAATCTTATGTAAATAAGCTACACATACCTTGCAGTCTGTTAATACTCACAACCGTTATTGTGGTTAATCTTGTAATTGCTTTATCATCGTATACAACTCAAAACTCCTCATTTTATAATCATATGAGATGTCAAAGTATTTACATAAAAAACATACAGATGAGTTCCTCCACCAAAGTAGTATTTATTTCACCATTGAACAAACGATGACGAAACATTTTCCTGGTTGTTTACTCAGTGGTCCATAAAATTGGCAGTCATATATTCTTTCTACTCTGTTGATGAATTCATGTCAAGCCGCTGGGATATTTGAGATTGCTGCATCTGAGGTCAATGCGATTGTGACCTGAATGATTGTAAGAATTGTGAGTATGAGGTTGTGTGAATGTGTGGATTGAACTCGTGTAAATAGACTTATAAAAACTGTTGACGATTGCGATACGATGTTAAAATTGTTCACACAATACAATAAAGAGATTATTATTATTATTCTACCAAAGTGAAAAGACTCGTGCTGAATCAGCTGGTTCATGTGAATTCATGCCAGATGCATCCTAGATTTTTTACTCGTCTAATTTGACACCTTTCTTACTGTAATATGCAAAAATTTGACTTCTCTTCCAAATGTTTATTACGGCTATACAATAGAAAATTTATAAAATAATTCAAAACTCTTAACAAATCTGAATTTAATTAAGCATTTTATTCGTATAATTTTATTTTTTATAAAAATAATGTTTGCGAAATTCGTAACTCTTGTTTGTTCAAGATATTGTTGTAGTCCTTTAATATTACATTGTAAAATTATTTGTACGTATCATAAAATTTTTTTTGTTCATTCCTAAGAACTTTAGTATTTTCCAGAGGCAGAGGTATCCGCACCAAAATCCAAATTTGATCTTCTTCTCCATAATACAGTCTTCTTTGAGTGGCAATCATGTTGCAATAGAGAACAGATGAATAATTACTTCAAAATAACCTAAAATCGAAGGTAGCTTGTAAGAGTTTTGAGTTACCTTAAAGAGTTATTATTACATAAGTGCCGGTAAAGCGTGTGGTAGCTTAAACCTAGTAATAAACTGGATAGTTATTTTAATTATAATTGTTCAGAGCCACCAAGAACAAAATGCTTTAATTGACGTTTGCAGGTATATTATGGTAACGAATTTATTTCGCTGTAAATATATATAAATAAGGAAGTATTATAGTCCTAGCATTGTAACTGACGTAGTTTGTTTCCAATAGTTTTAATATATTTGTGCATTTCGTGTACATACATGACACCATGATTCAACATACACTGTAGTTTAAATAAAAAATTACTTCAGAATTACTATTTTTCTATACCAAATATTTTAAATGATCAACTTGATCGCATTTGATTTAAAACTTTACTATTTTATGAGTGTAATTTTGCCATCACTGTAGCATTTTCGTTAAATGTTTCAAGAACCATACATTAACAGTGTATTTCATACTACAGTCAATAAAAAAAAGGAAACCGTTTCAACTGCAACATATAATTTTTGGAAATATATACCACTGATTGTTTTTATACCACGTATTACTATTTGTTTACACATTCATTGACTTATTTCAAATCGAAACATAATTCAAAAGATAATACTATTTTCTGTTTGTACCTCCGTAGGATTGTAAAGTTGCTTAAAATAGGTCAAGCTATATATTTTTGGAATTTAGAGGAACAGAAAAATGAACACTTTACAGTCCATTAGTTTGTATGAATCTTCAACCTATGCCAATTCCATATGTAAATTCTGACACAAACTGGAGTACATTGGAGAGAATTTAAAGTAAGGTGACCATATTTGTATGAGAGGTGTCCACAAATTTGCATAGCTTTACCCACCATCATTTGCCTTTATTAGAAATATTGAAAATAAGAAACTAATATTTGCTTAATTTTTTTGCTTTTGAAGTAATGTATTGACTTGATTATTTCTGAAGCTATGTATCCAAAAAGTCGGCTAGTATTATTTTTATTTATACATACATATAACATTATAAGAATAAATTAAATGTTATTTTGAGTAACAGTAGAGGTCCATTGTACTATAGGCACATTTGCAATGGGTGGCAGATTAATTATGGTGTGATATTAGTTTTTTACACTCGTGCACTAAAATACTTTAATATATTATTATTAGAATTAACCAACAATATTGTATTCCTGTCTAAAACACCATCGCCAATATTCAATTATTGAAGTTTTGTTGCAGTTGTATATATCACTACATGAATACATACAAAATTGTTTCCTGACCAGTCAATATTCTGAAAAGTCATTCACTCTCTAATAAAGGATTAGTGATATATTAGTATGAGTTTAAAATTGTAATGTATTTTCCTTATTTATTTGTAATTAATTTTAGTCATGTATACACTTTGTATTGATAAACCGTTTTAATTATCCTTTTGTGACTACGTGTATGGTAATTAGCTATCTGGTTATTTCAATAAACCAATGACATATAAAATCATTTATCTCGAGTTCATAGCCAATCAACAGCAAACATTGAAGTAAATGATTTTAATTATGTAACATGTAGAGTACAAAATCTTCGCACATACTTCAATATGACAGAGTTCTAGCTTGGAACAGAGTATCAGCAACAGAATAATGTATTTTCTGTTATGTTTCATTTAAATATAATTATAAACTATTTTAATTGAGCCTTAAGCTTACATTGAATAAAATGTTGAATAAATAATGCACACTTTTAACAAAATCCTTATACATTTTCACAAACAAAACGTAATTGGGTATCAGTTTTAATACTGATTTCATAAAAACTAAAGATGAAAATAAATGGAAGTCAAGAGAGAAGTTTATTGAAAGCTGCTCCACAAATGTTTCCTGGAACTCAGACCAGCAATTCATGCAGGAAGTTTCTTACAAAACTTTATATTAAGTTATTTTAAGTTCTTTATTATTTGTACTGCTTGGATACTCGTACTTTACTGTAATCTAATTCTACGAATAACCCTTTATATTTCTATGAATTACACAATTTTACGCCGATTTATATAAACTACTTAAAACTCATTAGAAATTTATGTTATATATGAAACTATAAACTAAAGTTTGCAAGTAAAATAAAACTTGTTACGTGAAAAAGATAATTGCATATGTACTCGAATTTATTTTTGTTAAAAGAGTTTACTGCAGTTTATAATGATTAGATATTATGGACAGGTATGATAATGAAATTGATCGTTTAGTTTTTAGTAATATTGTTTTGAATTGTACTTGTAAAATATTTCAAGACATATTTCATATTGTAGTTGAGATGAAACTGCAAATAAATAATCATTGATTATTTGGAAATCTACATATTTAGAAGAAAACATGTTTGTGAATTTCTGAGTAAGCTTAATCGACACCAAGAGATTTCACTTCGGCCTGCCTTATACTTTCCAGTTAAACCAACACCTAGGCCAGTAAAAAACCAAATTGTCACTTTTATGTGGTAAACCCCACGCATGTCTATGAGTAGCACACTACTACCCTAAATACCGATAAATATGGTAAAAGGGCGCATCAATAGGCCTTGTCTAACATGAGTGATTATTGTTGTAGGAGTGGGTGGAGTTCTCTTTGTGTGTTTGATAGAGTCCTAAACATAAGTGAGTAACTTTACCCTCCAACACTGTACTGGAGGCTGCTAAAACTGAGCTGGCCTCCCTTTCTTCCATGATGTTATAAATTAGCTATAGAGTCCACTATCCCTCTTCATTGGATATTGACAGGAGGCGGAACCCCTTACGAAACTTATGTCACTCCAGAAGCAAGCACATGGTCTTTTTAGAACCAAATGATTTACTCAGATGCTTGTCCTAAATAAAAAATTTAAACAGAATATTAGGTATATCTAACATTAAATATAGAGGATCAGAGCTTTTTCTGGTAAGAGATTATTGCTACATCCAATAATAAATCACCATAAAATATGTTCTATTGTAGTATCACCACATTCATATAATATTAGTGTGTAGAGCAAAAATTAAAAAACCGTGGAGGCTTTGAATAACATATACATTTTTAATTATTTATTATAAATAAATTGAATTTGTATAATACATTGTTTCTCCGCAATGCATTTTAAATCATGATCCAAACAGTTACTTTGAAAAGAATATTCACTAATGAGATATTAACCCAAGGAAATACAACCTATAATAAAAAACTAAATACTAATAGAAGGCTCTCAAAAAATCTTGCTTTATTAAGGATAATAGGTATACAACCCATTGGAATCATGGATAAATAAAGCCCTCATTTGTTTCATTATTGTAAAAATAACTATTTCCTGCGGCTTCGCGCACTTTTCCTAAGCTTTTCACGTGTATGAGTAGTTCTGGTCCAACAGAGATGTAGAGTTTACGTTGTTGCCACGATTAAGAAAATTTGTGAAAAGTTTATAGCAAATTTACACGTACTTGTATTTTATAACAAAGTGATTTAACACTGAAGGTTATATTTAAGTTCAGCCATACATTTATTTTAAAGACACATATACATCAAAACGTAGCGCCTGCAAATATTGCTTGGTTATTTAATATTCGTAACTCTCTCGTAACTGCAGTTTATAATGTGCACGCGCTGTGGTAATTCTTATGTTTTAAATTGCCACCTGATAGTGAGTTACATCAATGGGCATAGCATGTAAACCTACTTCGTAGAAATATACATACATATAAACATTTTCATAGTGATCGGATACATAGTTTCTGAGTCTATAAAAGACAAA
This sequence comes from Homalodisca vitripennis, assembly GCF_021130785.1. Lineage (NCBI taxonomy): Eukaryota > Metazoa > Arthropoda > Insecta > Hemiptera > Cicadellidae > Homalodisca > Homalodisca vitripennis. Next base: position 90,006,125 of record NC_060214.1, on the reverse strand, counting down.
CAGACAAACGACATACATACGAGTATAAGTGTTATAGTGTTGTATGCTATAAGCTACCAATATCTTATTGAATCGTAGAGTTGTGTATGTTATAGAGTTGTAACTTTAAAAACATGAATTTTTCTAAACTGTAGCTAGCTGTCATTTCATAAAATGCATTACTATTATATTATTTTTAACACTTAAAATGTTTACCTCGTATGAAAAATATTGTTATAATTCTCTGGCCGCCATGTGTTAAAATGCCTTTGAAGGACTTGCATCTTTTTGGACAGAATAAAGGGCATATTTAGTCTTATCTCTTGTTTAATTTCTATAGCTCCTCCTCCTCTTGTCGCCGTACATCTTATAACTATTACTTTATGTTCTTAGTTGAATAAAATCTTCGAGACTGATTTTAATATAAATATCACCTAACTCATTTAAAGTTAAAATGAAAATTTTACAGAAACCCTCTCATAAAAATAGGAAAACCAAATTTAAAAAGATTCTTGGAATGCTAAGAACATAACCTTGTCTGATGGTCGGCCACTTTGACGTTATAATAAATCTCAAGTAAGTTTTTTTTTACTTAAGCTTCTCGAGACCACAAATTCTACTGAATTATTCCACACTTAAGAATATGAATATAAAATAATTGCATTATGTGAATACTGAAATTGTTAATAAAATATTTTTGTTTTCGTAAACAATTCTTAGATTGCTAGTTTTTGTATTCGAAGTCTTTAATTACGAGATAATATTTATAAATGTTATTAATGTAAACTTAAAATTAAATTACCAGGTTTTGGCTTTATGCCTTATATTTACTTTATCCTTTTGGAAAATTCAAGGTTAGTAACGAATATATTTAATTAATAATATTAATATTTAATGTTTCAATATAACGAATCAATTAAATTAAAGTTCAATGTAATAAATTTCGTCGTCAATAGTTTATAAATTTACATGTAGGTATATTATTCTGCTTGGAGGACAACTCTATCTAGATAATAAGCCATAAGAGAACCCTCCTGCAGTGTAAAGAGCGAGCATTGTTTTAGATTTTTATCAGTAAGGATCATACTGACGCTTTGTGGTACATGATATTACAGATATCTTACAACTGTGATGCGAAACTCTCTCTACCTCACATTTAAAGTCACACTAGAGGTGTTAAGCATTAATATTCACGGCTAAAATATTACCTCATTACATATATACACATATTCTTGGTGTTTAGATGTACGTTTATTAGAATTACAACGAAAAAACATTGACAAATAAAAAGTGTTGTACTTTTGACAAATATAATCAAGATAAGATTATATTATATTGTACTGGGCAGATTAGATAACCAAGGAAGTTTTTATATGCAATTTAAATTTTGTGTATTTGATCTATGTTGAAGAAATAAATACAAGTGTCGGTAATACATGAACGCCAATAAATGTAATGTAATTGATGCCTTTAGTTTGATGAGGGTCTGATAGAATACTTTTAGCATTGACTGTTACAGACGTATATACAAAGATTCTTGTTTAAGGTAAGTAGCGGAATGTCCTTTAATGCATCTGGCGTTAGAACCTGATTGTAAAAATAATTATAGTAGCCTCCATCTGAGTTACTTATCTGCTTAGAATCTCTGGAGGTGAAAAATCTAGCAGTTCTGCCGATATGGGTGGAGTTTAATATAATAATGGGATATAAATTATATATGAAGAAGTAACGTCTACCATGCTGGAATTTAAGCATTATTTATAAAAATAATCACGCAATGGCTTTACTATACAAGTTAGAGAAGAAAATGTGTTGTGGATATTACAGGAGAAAAACCTGCCCATAAGAGTAATTGAAACTTGTGGAACTGATTATAATATCTCGCCAACAAATGGGTTCCTTTTTTGTGGTCACACCTTTATCATACCCAAAAGCTCTACTCATATAAGGTGATTAGAACATTTTAACTTGTATGTCCTCCCTCAGCCTGAATATCTTGTTCAAGGTATTATAAGGGATAATCTTACCATTTGTCAGTTCTAACATAGTCTGCACAATATTTAATGCGTATTCCATTCAGGTTTCTTCCACTATTGTACTGAATAATGACATACCCATTACTTTATTCATGTAATGAAATATTCATATTTACACAAGAAATATCTTGAGCAACCACCGACACCTCAAGATATTGACAAATAATTAATTATAGAGGAGACTGTAACTCTATAAATCCGAATCTGGTTAGAGGAATCGGTTGGTGAAGATGAATAAAAGAAGGTGTATTAAAGCATAAATATAGTAAACTTTACCAGGAAAACAGAGAATGTTTAGACATAACTCAATGTTATTAAAACGCTTCTTATCACTTAGTCGTTAGGTCTATTGCATATTTCAGTCTATTTCCTACAAATATTTAATGTAACATAAGGGAAAATCAAAGGAGGAAAAAACATTGAAAACAATATCATTTTGCTTTAAAATATCCCCTCTTGCTACATTATAATTTACTGTCGTAACTTTTAGGCAATATTTAGTGTGAAACTACGTCATCCCCTATATTTAGTGTTAAAAAAACATGGGTTTCAGAAAGGTGAACTTTTGAACACTCATTTGTATTAGTAACGTACTAACGGCTCTAAAAACACCTTAAACCTACTAAGAATTATTGACATTTTAGGACTAAAGTATAATTTCAAGACCTATTTATGTGTATATTTTCCTGATCAGGACAGCAATTAAAACGCTACTACTACAAAAAGTATATTAGGCAATAAATAAATTAAAAATAAATGTAGGTAGTAACTTTTGACCAACCTAGTGTTTTTAGTCCAAGGTATTACATAAATTCTTAATCGGGGCACAATGAATTCGCTTCTACGGTAACAGAAGTATATTACAACGACCGGAAGTAGTATCTTTTGGACCGAAGCAGTCCTTGCAAACCAAATTTGTTGAAAGGAACAATACAGCAAATGCTACTATGGTACCGAAACTACATAAGGCCGACTTTATAATTTTGATTTTAGTGAAAGCTTTATGATCTAATAGACCTTCCAGGGCTATGTATTTACATATTTTATTTATCAGAGCAGCAATTCAAACATTACAATGACAGCATAGAAGTGAAAGATGCGGGTTTTGAGTTCCTGCGGAGCAAGTACTTTTTATGACTCAATATTAATTGAAATTAAGTTAGGCCATATTTACAAATGTAGGGAATGTGTGTGTGTGTGTGTGTGTGTGTGTGTGTGTGTGTGTGTGTATATATATATATATATATGACTCCCGGCGGAGCAAGTACTTTTTGCGATTCAATGTTTATTGAAATTAAATAAGGCTATTGCCATTTATAAAGTTTAACGTATATATATATATATATATATATATATATATATATATATATATATATATATATATATATATATTTATATATATATATATATATATATATATATATATATAGCTTGGTCGGGGCTACTATATAACATCCTATATAAATTATTATTAAACATGTTTTCAAGTACTTAATACCCTGAATACCTAAGTTTGAAGTAAGGTATTAAAATTATTTTAATTGGAGAACCGAGCAGATACCGGCTTTATAAATATGATAAAGTTTGTGTAGAATGAATGTAATATAAGAATATAGAATGGATTATAATTTTTTTTTATTAGATCAAAAGTGTTGAAGTTATACTTTATGTAAGAAGCGGAAATGCAGTCAATGCATAATTAATTAATATGAAATTCCGGATAATGTTACAAATTATTATTCTGTAAGTACTCTGTTACTACTATTGTTATTAGTCTGTAAGTAAAGTAATGTTTTGGTAATGTAAATTTTAACTGTTACTTTTCTAAATACATATAATTGTACGAAAACACATACACAGTTATAACACTGATTGTGAATAATGCATTAATCTTTTTAAACACTACCAAAAAAGTTCTGAAAATGAAACAAAAGGAGTAAACCCCATTACACGGTTTAACCTCATAATCCATCAAATCACTCATTTCGTTTTGTACATGGATGTTATTTTAATGTGATTACTAAATCCCTTCAAACTGACCTCAAAGATTCATTATTATTGCAGTAGCGTTTTGTGATTCAACCAAACAAGATTTTATATTCAAAATAGTTTACTGTAAACTATGCAAACGATTTAACTGCAAATACGTTTTGCATTTGATGTTTACATTTTGCCGATGGAAACGTTATTGAAATTTGTTGCTTTGGAATAATTTATACTCGCAATGTTGTAATACAGAAAATCTAGTGTCAAATGTTTCAATATAAGAAATATCCATTTTATTTTTGACATTTTTTTTTGTGTTGATATTTTTGACATGACTTTTTTGATATGATAGCCTGGTTTCAATACTAACTTGTTACAAATGTTCAAATATTTGAATACGAATTTATACAACATTTTACTATATACAGAGTTTTTAATAGATCCAACTACTACGTGACGACATATGTAATGTTACTGTGTGTTTTAATTATTTGACAACCCATGTAGTTATACAATGGTAGGGCCACGCAGGTATGTATACAAGATGTATACGTTTTCAATATGACAATGACGGAATATTCAGGATCAATAATAAGTTTCCTTCTCATTCGCATGAAGTGTCTTGCTCCATCACTGAGCTAAATGTTTCCTCATATATAATTGAAGCTTCTTACACAGTTCCAAGTCTGTAAGTAAGTTCGTTTTTCTAGATTTCGTGCAGACAGAGAGTCTCATTGATAACAAAGAGACAGAAATGAAATTTTGAAGCTCCAAGAGTGATAAGCTCTGCTAATGTTGTCAATTACGTGTACAAGAATGTTTTCCCAGCACTTGGTTTTCAATCGGATATATAAAGTATCTAGAAAAGTTTCCACATATTAATCATTCATGTTATTTTCTCGTCGGCAAACATAAGTGCACTTCGGGATATTTAATCCATATGAATAGAAGTAGATTTAACCGATATAAAATAGTGTAGTCTAAAATAAAAGTACCACATAGCTAGTGGAAGCTTTCTCCCATTTGTTACACTAAATTAAAAAGTTTCGCAAGTATAAAACCGCAGTTATATATTGGGTTGGAATGGGCTTTTATGTTACTTTCATAACTAACAATTATTTTAACTCATTCTTTCTACGTTCTCTGCAATTTTAACAGTTAAATATGAAAGCAATGAGGATCCCGTCAGTACATTTCAAATATAAATAATACATTTAACTCCCATTTTTAAATTAAGTTTACACGAAATTTCAACTCAGTTCTTTAGATTATGTGATGGATGCGCAAACATCAATTCCTGTAGTAATATTACAAAATTTAAATTAATATTAAAAGGGTAATTTTATTAACTATGGAAAAATACTTAATCTCTGAAAAAATTAAGTATTATATAACTTTTCATGTTAACTTGTTTCCTGTAACAATAAATCCCGTTTATTGTAAAATAGATTTTATTAACAACCATTATTACGCTTTGCTTGGGTAATAATGTATTAGTAGTGTAAATTAAGCTTTTAACTATAACAAACATTTTATTTGTATAGCTTATAAATGTATGTGGATATAAAGAAGTAAACCAAATGTATGAATTGAACACGACAAAAATATCCGTAGAAGTAGGGAAAATTATTAACGCCGTTCTATAAATTTTTTGCTTGGAAACTCCATGTAAAGCCCAAGAACGATTCAGCCAAGAGAGTTTCTATCTCAACTGCACATCGAGTGTTTGAAAATGTCTTTTCTTAAAGTCCCATCGATGTATTGAATTAATATACTTCATATAGCAATTTCCCGTTTTTGTTTCCTCTTTGATGTTTCCTGTAGTTTTACCTCAATTTTATAACATAAATCTAGCCCAGTTACATTTTGTATACTGGAGCGGACTTAAATAATATAAGTACGTTATTCTAATAATATACCATCTAAGATATGTTGATATACCAAAAGTTCATTCAAAATAGCAAATTCTGTCATGTTGATAACAACACAGTTGCACTTCATGACTGCTTTATTATCACTCTAAAGTCTTTTTCCTAGAATAGGCAAGGTTACGCCAGACCATATGTGACGCAACAGGCTTCCAAACCTTGCTAGCCTATAACACAGTTTATTTATGTTATATCCTGCGGAAGAGGAGTTTTTCCATCCTAGTGCTAAATGTGTTACTATGCCACATGTTAAAATTAACACGATCTCACTCAGATTGTTTAAAACTGTGTTAGTTCCGTATTTTCCTCACTGTAATAAAGGTAAGATATAGGACCAATGTACAGAAGTTTGCTAACAATCGGAAAAAATTTCAATAATCTTCATTATATTTCAATTTGTTTTAATTTTTACGTTCTAGGTTGCTCGGCAAAGACCAATAAGCCTCTTTGAATTGAAAGAACCCCTTTTTGTATTTCCAGTTTCGTTTGTTTGTTTTTTTTTTAATTCGCCAGGATCTTTTTCCATTTCCTATTTACTTTTCAGTTTAAACGAGTTTTCTAAAACCTTTCATTAAATTGGTAGGTAAAAAAAGAATTTACGTTTAACTAGTTTAGTTCCATAATATAAAAAACTTAAAAATATTAATTCTATTTCCCAGAGGTTGTGAATTGGCAAGGATTTTACTTGGTGTTAGGACTAGACAAAACAGTCTATAATTTAAAAATTAAAAAAAAGAGTAAAGTAACAAAAACAAAACGACTAACGAACAATAATTAGCAAAGCCCAAATTTATAGTAATACTGGATTAAGTTTTTATACTTAAATTTTCACACATGCTTAGTAATGTTCAGTATCAACAATGTTTATGGTTAAAATTAACTAAAATGACAAGTTCTTATATCTGTTTTAATACTTATGTTAATGTTTTACAAATTTTACGTTTTTTAAACTTTTAGTTGAATGATATAATTATGTACCCAATGGGGTATATGTTTAGATCCCTTTAATATATTAAAAAACAAGAAATTTCTGGTAAGGCCAAGAGCATATATTTCTGAAGAAGGTAGTTGAGTTTTTAATTGATTTGCAATATAGTTATAATTTTTGAAATGTACCCATCATATATAATATTTTATGCAAGTGTACTTTACGGCCTAAATATTCTGTTATTATTTACAGTGCCTTAGAACCCCATCCTTGTGTTAATACGCTAAAGAATTATATACGTATGGAGTATTGAAAAGCTCTACGTATATGTTTTTTTAACAACGAACGATCTAAAGGATATACTCCCACTATAGAGATAAAAGATGTGTTCATACATTTTAATGTATTTTCGGTCACCTTATTGTCATGATCAAGACAAAAATGTACATATGTTGATTTTGACACTGTATGAAATACATAATTCGATCAAAACTTGCCTTCTAAAGACCTATGTAATCTACAACCGGTAAACGATATTTTAAGTGCCATGGTTAAATTTGCCTTTATATACGGAAGTAGAATATCTACATATTATATGAGCAAGAAAAGTGTATATTACAACCGTTAAAATTCACTTGTATAATTTTTTTAAGGTTCCAAAGTCTAGTTTACGTTATTGCCACGATGTGGAAAATATATACATATGTAGATTTTGGAAGTAATTTTCAGAATTATATACGTCCTGTGCAAATATTAATGGTGCTATATAAGCGGTTTTGATATTTTACAACCGATCAAAAAAATACATGCATACGTCGGCTAAAAAAGGCTGCTTCGGTTAAAAAATATATATTTCTGTTGCTTGTGTTCTGTTTCTGGTATAAGGGGAAAAGTGAAGATTAGTTGAAACTAAGTTCATTTTCAAACTTAGAATAATTGTTTAAAACAAGTTTTGTTTGATGGAAGTTGTTTGTTTTCCGTACTGCAGACTGGGTAAGAATGGGCTTATTGAGGCATGGTTATGTCCGTTCCATCGTTTTTCATAAGACACAGCTAATATCTCTTACACAGTATTAAAGGGTCCAACCATTTTTGAGTACTTTGCATTGAATTGAAAACATTTGTTTATTTAGGTATATTTATAACTGCGTTTTAGATAGCATTTGCAATCATATAGATGAAGCAAATTCGTCACTGATATAATCTGTAGTATAATTGTCTCTGCAATCTGCATTACACTACTGGCTAATCACTGCTTATGTAATATTTTCTAAAGTTAAAATGTAAACAAACATTCTTTTAACTCAACCGAAAGCCACAAATTTATTTAATGTCAAATAAATATGGAATTTTTTTTTTATATTATCATAATTGTTTTCCGAATTGTAAAATATTTCTGGAATATTTCAGTTTTCTTCTCCATAGAAGTTTTCCCCTGCCATGACCGATTATGTATTTTTTATAAATGAGATCTCACGATTATTCAATACTATGATAACTTTATAATTACATATGATATTAAGGATCATTAATCATTTGTATTAATTAAAAAAAAATGATATTTTAAACGTTTTAAAAAAATGGAAATTAAAATCGTAAATTTTAAATAGGTGTGATCACTCTTTTACTCGTGTATAAAACCGGAGATACGTGATAGTGTAGCCAATCAGAGAATCGGCATTAATTGTCTCAATGTGATTTAAAGTTGATGTAAAAAAAAACAAATACTAACGTTGGCCTTATCAGGTTGATTTACTAATCTGTTTCTTCATGATTCCTCCACATAATTTTTTTTATGAACTCAGTGCAGGTTGAATTTTCTAATATAGCGAAATTTGATTTGAACGAAGAATTTATGAACAAATATACGATGTACATACGAGTATATCTCAGAATCTGGAGTCAAAGTCTGTCAATGGTCAAAAAACTTCATTGACGAAGCTCAAAATGATTTACATTGTTTCTACACTTGGACACAGCTATAATAATAATAAATGTAATCTAAATGAACAGACCTTCTCATTGCCTCATCAGCTACGCAATTTAGTGCACCATAATGTTTGTACAATATATCAATTCAGGAGAGCAACAAGTTATCTACGCATAACGTATCTTTAGTGGGAATAATAATGGAGTAATTGCTTCATTACGAATCATGCCTTTAGCTCCATTTAACTTCCGATTATAGCAGCGTCTTATACCGATGGTCAGAGTTTACAGATAGATTTTCACATTGGGATACACCGTTTTCAATTTCCTTCAGGAAGCTTTAGAATAGGGTATTATTAATGGTTTATAATCAAAGTCCATTACAATATTAAGTTTTATAATAGCAATGTCTGCTGATTTTCAAATGCAATATTATAGATGGGTAGTAAAAATAGTAAAATATTATATTATAAGAATCACGCGAATTTAATAATTCTAAAAATAAATACCTATTCGTTTATTTGTGAACTTGTGATCAATTTTAAGAGAGATTTAATTTGACTTATGATGTTTTTCACCATAATATTGAAGCTTTACTCGTAGCCTTCATGATAAGGATGATTCAGTTGATAAGGTTGATGAGTGGTTCTTTCTAAAATATTACTGTAACACACGTGTTTGGCCACGTGCCACGTCTCCACCAATATGTCTCAGATGTCAGCAGATGCGTTACGACGTGGCTATGTTTTGAGTAAATTCACATGTATATTCAATTAAAAACTTGCATGTTCAACTAAAACAGTTAGAAAGTTCTATTGCGGAGGACTAAAAACACCAACTTGATTATGTTTTATAACATGGAAAACTAACCATGTGAGTACCACAGCAGCTAACAATAACAGCTCCTAGATGTATTGCTTTTTATAGATGGCAAAAGTACATGACAATTATAAAAATTCTTTACTCTACTAGAAATTGGTGTATAATCGCAATTGTAGTAGTTTGCATTTTTTCTAAAAAGATATTCTTTTTAACATAAAAAAAGATTTAACAACACATTGCAACAACTGTAATTTTATGAAAATGAAAAATGTAACTGTAAATGCTTATTATGGAATTTATAACATAGATAAACTTTGGAGAAACACTTGTCAACGTCTTGGAGACAACTACGTGATGTAGGTTTCAACGTCTCCTGTAGTCAATTACTGTCACACTCTCGTTTTAAACGTCTCCTGAACTTCAAAGCTGTAACTGTTCATTTCTACTGTTAATAAAACGTTTTTAGGTCCTTCCGAAACGTGCGTGAGGAGCTCGCGAGGGAAGAATTAGGTTTTTAGGGTAATATTTATACAGTGAAAATTCGGTGGTATTATTAATCGCGAATGACCTACTTGTTTATAACTCTTATGATTTATTTTTTATAACTCGGGGAGGAATTTCGGTCGAAGAATGAAAATTTTAGTGATGACTATCTTTTGACCAATGATTAAAAGGCTCACTACAAAGTTCTCGTGGACTTGGCGGTGAGCTTTTTTTCCTGATTTAATTAACTTAAGTATAATGCATTTAATATAATTAATTAAGTATTGGCTATTCTTTTTTGTTAAGCGTAAGAAAAAGAGTTTATAAAACTGCTACTTATTGTAATAACTGTGTTATTTTGGTTTACTGCTCATGGCTGGAAACTTCGTTTTTTGAGTAATAAAAAAGGCGTTAATTTAAAATAAATCTTTATAGGGTTTAGTGTAAATTATAAGCATACCTGGAATAACTATTTACATACGAGTAGAAAAGACACGTTTTCATATACACTATATGAAATGGATGGCCTATGGATTGCCAAAAGTTTAATATCGGAGACTATGGCATACATAATGGATGGTCCAAAATTACCTGACAGTTTCCAAATGAATTATTACAGATGAAATAATCCTTAAAATGTATTAAATTAATGAAAATATGAATATCGTTATGAAATTTCAATTTATGGAATATAACATCACATTAATTTTCACCAAATACACCCACTCATCAATGATATTTTCTGAAAATTTGCCAATCTGTGTATTATGGTCATTGGTATTGCAGCAACCTAATTATTATGCAGTTATTTAAATCTGCAATGGTGTGAGGTTTCATAAAAAAATATTCGCTATATAGATAACTTCACAAAAAAAAATCGCAAGCAGCTGAGATTTGGAGACCGCACAGGCCGTGTGACTTCGTCAAACCTCTGGGCTTTGCTGAATAGATACACTCACATTTTCAATAATGTATGGAGTACCTACTAATCTGGTCTTACCGGGCGGTTACACTTTTAATGTAGAGGCAAAATGTCTTAAATTATTCACTTGCCTTTTAATATTATTCCTACATCGAACAGCTCCGTGACGAATAACATAGAATTCGTCACGAAATAACTATTGCGTAGCATTTATAAAAACTCATTATGTTTAGAGAATACAATATTGAACTGTAAATTGATCCATGATTACTTAAATGCCATCAGCTGTGTTCTTAGTTGTTGCAACCATAAAAAACTCTTAATATAGTAACAGTGGTTTTAAAGTATCAGATTTTATTAGACCACTCATTACAATAGGTTTCCAAGCAAAATTGGATTCTGCCCAACTACTTTATTTTAAAGAAAAAGTAATACCATCCATGCGGTTTTAAAAAAACTGCAAAGTATTTTAGTATTTATGATTTACGGAATATTGAAGGTGATTGATTTATACTTGAATATATATATATATATATATATATAATTATAGGTAAACTTGAATTCATTCGTATCATATTGTGTAAATATATAATCATAATAATTATCAACAGAAGGAAATTAACGAATTCTATAAAAGTTACTATTCAAATGTAACGAAACACTGAGTATTCCTAAATTCAAGGCGTTATACGCAGTTACCATAAATAAATTTCTTAAAATAATTTGGACTACTCATATTTTGATGTAATTTTCGTGTGGATTTTACCTTTGAAATCAGAAATAACTTTATTTTTAGGTTAGAACTAACTAGAAAGCGATATTAGTTATAAATATTTTTCTAGTTTAGTCTATTGTGAAATAATATGGCATGTTATTGAAACCTAATAATGAATTAAGAGTTCAGATACAGGCAGATTGTACTAGCGATAATCTACGAGGTTACGTGTACGTTTACATTAATTGTCAACTTTTTAAAGTGTAAGCATCAGAGAGTTTAGTAATTTCCTTGTTTATCTATACTTTGTTCTAGTAGGGGTCTATTGAGATAGAAAAACGAGCTTTTTATCTAGTTGTTTGTTGTAACATAAACATAATAGGAATAACAACGTAAATTCTTCCTTCAATATAATAAATAACTCAGCTTCATTTTATGAAAATCCTAGAAATTACTGTTTTTGTGTTTGTCTGGTTGATACATAGATAGAAGTAACACAATTTAAACTACAAACTACAGAATCGAAATATTGGTAAATTTATCTAATTTCTGTTTCCTCCATCAAATACTAAAATAACTGTGGCTGTATAAGGTGTAAGGGATGTAAATATGATCATTTAAAAGGGTACTGATATCAACTAAATTCAGATTTATTTGAAAATTTTCTAGTCTAAAATATTAAGCTTTAATTACTTCTCGCTTGAATAATAACTTCAAGTGGGAGTGCATCTTTAACTAGCCATCATCGTGTTAATAGTCGTTAGTGGTTACTTTGTCGCTCCCTTGGGGTTTCTTCTAAAGACATTTTGAAGAGACCTTCGTTCTTTTTTTAGATTAATCTCATAGACATTTGTGTACTTAAATAATTCTCATGGCGGAATGTCCGAGGCATTTTGGATTTTCGCCAAACAAATGATATCCAGATCCAACCACAGCAATCTAAATGTAAGCTTATCCATTATAATAAGTAATCAAGAACTTAAACTGTCGTGGCTTTTTATAGATTTTATTAAAGATTTTCAGGATAAAAAAAAACTTATGCATATCTAATGTAGGGTATCCGTATTCATTCAAAGTAGATACCTCGATTATTATTCCAACAGGGCTTGAACTGATGTCCTTTTTGGAAATAATAGGTGATTTTTATTATGAAATGACCTTCGGACATCGATAACGTGATGATTAAAGACAGTTAATACACAAAACCAAGGTAACTAGGGTAAAGTAAAGCACCCAATCGTCTATTAATTTTATATTAAATTTTAAGATTTTTTTGACATTAAAGAATAATAAAATATGTTTACGTAGACTGCTGCTAGATCTATCTATATATCTGTTATTATTTGGACGACGACTGCAGGAGATTGGTCATAGGTCCTACACACATAATCTGTTCATATAGCAGACCTTACTACGGAGAAAACTATAAGGACATTTTGAGCACTTGGAGGTCATCAAGGACTATTTGAAACAGGTGTGGCACCAAGGCGGTTACCTTACTCATGCTCCTTTCATGCTCCTATTTATGTTGTGGCCGTGACTACAAACAATGTGGTGGTGAAACTGCAATCTTGTTAAATTAGAGTAAGCCATAATTAAAAAACAATACCATAAATCATACCCAAAAGACATCATAAAACATTGTACGAGTATATCGGCCTACCCGCTATCCCTGTTTTATTTTCAGTTTTTTTGCTTGTGGCCTTTTGTACCCTGGAATTGGCAATCCCATTGTAAGTCAAATCAACCGTGGCAAGTAAACTAATATTGCTGTGTGAATTTGTCTTTGCAGGCACTATAAGACGACCAATGGTTAAGAGGAAAGATTGAATTTTATATTTTGTAAACCTGCTAGGGGCACTTGCCACATCAAATAATCTGTGAGTACAATAAATTATTATTATTATAACCCCTGAAAAGGCTGATTTTACATACACCCTGTACTTCGGTATAGTAGACGAATATATATATATATATATATATATATATATATATATATAAGATATCGCCAACCTAAAACTGTGTAAACGTTCTCTATTTCTTTTACACTGCAAGCACTGTCTCATTTTTTCCTGTCACTACAATGAGGTACATATACAGCATCCCACTTCATGTTAGATGTAAAGACGGCTCTTTCCTAAATATTTCGTTAGTACAGATTTTATTTCATGAATAATAGATATAAGTTTGGATTTGTTTTGTGCGAGTATTCCTAGTCTTTTACGTGGATTTATGGTGGGAAGAAACAAGAGAAGCGAGACGCCAAGAAAGTTGTGCAATACATCTGGTTAACATTTTCTTTCGAAGTTTAATAACAAATGGAAGTTTGTTCTTCTTTCGTTTGCATACCTTTTGCTAAATCACAACAATATTTTACCTTATTTTCCAGACTTTTCTTCGAGAAAATAACTAATTTACAACGGGAGAAGTCTAAAGACACAAAGCATTGTTGTCAAGACTGTTCTTGCTGCCATATGTTTTCTTTGCGGTTTCATTGACAATGCATTGCATAGAGTGGTAAAAGCACGTGAAAATGTATTCAACGTACCACATCTACAACTGATCTATAAAACCTAGGCTACATACATGTGAAAAAAAATCTTATTTGACAAAAATATTCAACATGTTGGCCGATTACAATGTCACTAGTGTAGATTGAATAAAAAATTCTATGAAAGCAAATAAAGGTTAGGCCTATATTGAAAAAAATATTTAAGGTGAAATCAGTTAAATATTATGACAAAATATAGTTAACATAAGTAACAACAATATCATAATTCACTTATACAATGGTTTTAGAATTTCTTTACAGTTATTTTCATAAACTGATTTCGCAACTTGCTACGATACTGTGCCTTCTCAAAGAAACGGGTTTAGTTCAAAATATTAATAAAGTAGTATATAATATATAAATAAATAAAATAAAATATAACTAAAAAACATTGGTATTTATTGTGTTTTATTCATTGTGTTATAAATTTATGACAAAATTTGCTAATAAAAAAAGTCAGTGAAAACACATTGGTTAGTAGAGTGAAACGCCGCCTACCGCATCAGAATACGACGATCCAGTCAGAAATGGCAACGCATAATGTACTTCACAATATGTACCTAAAACAAGCCGCCATTTCTGATTGGATAAACCTTTTGAGATGCGGTTTGCGGCATTCAACTCTACTAAGTGAGCTCTTTCAAATTAGGTATCACTCGACACATGCTTAAATTTAAGATTTCCATGTTTTCCTCTGTGGGCCGTCCCCCCATGGTTGGCATGTCATGGTAATAGCAAGGAAAAATAGTTTACATAGCCATATGACACTGTGCAAAGTTTTCTTATGGTTTTTAAAATATTAAGCCGTACCCATACTTTTCAAACACCCTGTATACAAACTATGTACATCTCTGTACTCACATGTCTCTGACACTCGTTTCATCACACCAGTGATCTTCAAGACTCTATCGCCGCTGTCCCTCCGTACGAAGATCTTCCCATCCTTGGTCCCAGACGAACTTGTAGCCGCGGTCCCTTGCAGCCTCCTTGGTCTTGGAGAGGAGTTGCTTGTTTGCTGGTGAAAGGTGCTCATTGATGAACACCTTCTCCTTCGGCATCCTGAGGTTTCATCTTGTCAGCTGTCAGGGGTCGCGTCGCCTTGAAGCCGTTGATCCACGTCTCCTTGTCTCGTCGGGACTTGAACTTGACGATGATCGGGGCAGCTCGCTTCTTGTCGTAGCTGGGGACTCTATGCGCCGCCTCGACACTCTTCTCCTTCAGCTCCACGTTGATGGCCTTGGAAATGTCACTCAGCAGACTCTCCACATCTTCATTCTGGGACACAGGAAACTCCGCTAATTTTCAATGTAAGAGATCCGCGAATACTGTTCCATGTCTCTTATTCTCATCTCCAGGTACTCCACGGCCTACTTACGGACTCCTTTTCAAGTCTGCATACATCGCACATCCACTCGAGTTTGGAACGGGTCTTGCTTGGAACACAGTTAATATGTATCACTGCACTACACTTCCCAACACGCTTAAAACAACTCTTCTCATCGTCACACACCAGATTGACGATGGTCATTAAACAACTGATAAATGCATTAACCCTAATATAAAAAAATTGTATTTTACAAAATACACTGACCATTAACATCATCAATATCCTTACATTTACATTACCTGGACTTACTGCTAACTTGCATTTATTCAAACGTGATACAAATATTTATAATAATAATAATAATAATAAATCATTTATTTCCCCAAAATAACAAACTGGATATTACAAACAAATATTATTGCCAGTGCTTAATAATAAATAATACTATTACATAACGTATTTACAATAGCAGTAAATAAAAAATACAAAAAAAATGTTTTCCACTTATTTCATTTCTACTTTATGTACTTAGAGTAATAAAATACAATAAGCAGATTACATCCTTTTAGGTTTTTTCTTTCTTTTTTTAAACCAATAATTAGGCCAATAAATTTATACAATAAGGGAAATTTAGGTACCCCATAAGGCTGTGCCTGTGTTGGGGATACTATATACAAAAAGGGTAAAAAATAAAAATTGCGGAAACGAGCAAGAATGAAATTATAAAAATGAGTTATTGTAGCTTATGTATTAAATAATGTACTATTAGGTATGTTTTCAAAGTTTAAATTTATTATAACTATTGTGCTGTATTAAATAAAAAGGATTTATGCATGACTTACAATATTAAAATGTTAGGCTTTATACATGTAACATTAAATATTATATTACAAATAATTTTTTTATAATGCTCTACCGTGTCTATTTAAATAGATTTATGACTTAGCAGATAAGACTAACCATACACTAATTTATTATCTTAAACATATACTCAATATCATTTTGACCTATCAACCATACTCTAATTTTTTTAGAAAATATATTTATGTTCCTACTATTTTTGACTAATTCCGGCAGTAAATTATATGTCCTCGGAGCTATAAAAGAAAAAAATTTTGTAAAATGTGTTTTTTGAGGCTTTGGTACACAAAAATTATTTGCATTTCTTAATCTCATTTCTGCTTTATTTACATTTTTCAGAGCATTACCACTTCTCATATAAAACAATTTTAATACTTTATAAATGTACATATAACGAAGGGGTAATATGTTCATGCTTACAAATAAGGGATAAGAATGTTCCCTAAAATTAGCTTTGGTCATTAGTCTTATAAAAATCTTTTGTATTGTTATTAATGTTCCTAAATTTGTGATATACTACGTTTTCCGCCCCAGCAGGAGAGAGCGTAATCAAGCCTACTATGAATTAAAGAAAAGTAAACCGTGCGAAGTACGTCTGATGGGCATAATTGTCTAAGAAAAATTATAAATACGAAGTTTGATTCATCAATTTTCCCTTCAAAATTGCTATATGTGGTTTCCAATTTAGTTCCCTATCTAATACGATTCCCAGATACTTAATAGTATCAACCCCCCTAATTTTGAAACAAAAATCATCACAAAACGTTGGAACCTCTAAGCAGTTTAAACATCTGTACACTAACGGATTTTGAGTTGTTTTTTCTCCCCTTAGGCTAAAATGTATATAATTTGTTTTCTCTGGACTGAGCACCATCTTATTTACTTGGAACCACCACCTCAACAATATCAGATCGAAATTGATATGCTGCTCTACATCGTCACGACTATTTTCAATATAACACAAGGCAGTGTCGTCAGCAAATGATGTAACATATCCTTTGAACTTAGCATTGCAAAGATCATTTATGTAAATCAAAAACAAAATCGGGCCCAAAACCGATCCCTGTGGGACTCCGTGCTCAATTTCCCCAAAAATCACTCAAAAGTCCATTTATTCTAACCCTCTGTTTTTCTCGATTTTAAATAGCTGGCAAAACCAGTCATACACGACACCTCTAATTCCACAATTATACATTTTATTTAATAATATTTCATGATTTACCGTATCAAATGCTTTCCTTTATATCCAAAAATATCCCACTTACTTTTTTATTATCATTCATCCCATGCTCTACCTTGCTCATAAAATGTAACAAAGCAGATTCTGTACTACACCCATTTCTGAACCCAAATTGATTTTTACTTAAAAACTCAGTTTTTGAAAGATATTTAAACCAGTCTCTGCTTAACTACCTTTTCAAATATTTTGGAGAAGGTCGAGAGAAGGGAATTTATTTAATTTATCCTATTAATATCCTCACTAAGATCACTGACCAGCTTGATACATTATTTATGCCCACTGTGATGACCGTTCAAATATAAAAACATTCACAGCTCTATTGTTTATTAGGGTAGACATAATGTATGAATATACGGAAATTCTTATACTATATAATACACTTATTTATAATAATTAAGAATATTTTTGTATCTCAAACTGTTTTTGAGATACTGGGCAAGTGTACATGCCATTGAAAAAAACGCGTACGTTTTTTACTTGCATTAATTTTGTAAATAGAACTTGCTATTTCATGTAATCTTTTTTTTTCAATAAATACACTCTGGAGGAAACAAAGGTTATTTTCGAAAAATTTTTCCTTTGTTCACTTATAAAAGAAAAACACTACGCATAACTAACATAACATATAACTAGAATTTGAATCAAATTAAACAAATCATACCAAAGCGCAGTGACAAGCATAAGCAGGAATCACTGCAAATAAGTTGTTTGTGAACTCCATGCAAACTATCTCTAAAAATACGGAATTACAAAATTTAATTTCTTCATTATTAACACGAGCCGGGATTCATTTTCTTTGGATGGGATAGAAAATGTTCTGAAAAATATTGCATGTAAGTGTATTTAAAGTTTTTGTTTTATGTTCTGTTATTTATATTTTGAAATTTTTACAAGAATAAAAAGAAATAATTGTATACATTTATTTATTACCTGCATTGAACTAAGAAGAATATTTGTAACTTAAAGCGCTGAATCTAAAGAGGAATTACTATAAAGCACGTTTATGGTAATGATAACCATTATTTTATTTACATTAACCTTTTCTATTATCTTAAATACGATAACTTGAATTATTTGATATACATATTATACTCGTCCCAAGATTCAGAAAGATTTGTCAATGCATTTGAACATATTGGCCTATATACATAAATTAAACCATTGAGATATTATTGCTTATTAATAAAAATACAGTGGATACTTATTAATTATATTTAAATTACACCATTATATATTCAGATAAAGTCACTTTGAGGACGGCCAACAGCTAAGAGTGATGCATCCTTAGCTTTGGATCAAAGGAAGTTAAATTTTGGATTATGAGTTTTTTAACGAGTTTCACTAATCTTCTCTCAAGCACTCTACAGTTTCATATTATCTTTTTGCTGAAAATATGGTTGTAAAATATGGGCAAGCAATAAAATTGGTAAATAATTTACGATACAATAATACATTATTCATGAAAGTTTTAAATTTAAAAGCATGTTGACTAATATAAGTGGAATGTCCTTATTTCACTGGAAAAATAGTTTCTCTATTAAATAAAATGGTTTTTGAAATAATACTCTGTCAAAACTTAGTTTTTAAAATAATATTTGGTTTATGTTACATATGGATTACAGTCGACACTATAAAATTAAATATTACGGTGATAGCAAACATAGGAAGTTAAAATTATTTTATTCATTTTTTACAAATATTATTTTATAACTAATAAACCTGCTATGTAAGATATAACGAAATATAATTAACTGTTGGAATGTCTTCTATCGGAGCTTATATTTTTTACAATGTCATATTTCCAAAAAAAGAAGGAAGAAATATAAAATTAGTATTATATTAGCAATTTAAACAATCTTTTTAATTGAGCGTGTTATTAAAAAGGTTTTATTAGGCCTACGTTGAACTAGTTTTAATAAAATATTTCATAGGAATACCTTATACTCACGACGTCACGCACTACACTGGATAACGAGGGTTCACTTGGCCATGTTCCTAGAGACAAAACATACCTGCCGTGCTACGCAAAGTCTCGGACTCATGTCCATAGAGGATTGTTAAATTGTATGTAAAAATTTTACAGGAGCAGATTTACATTCAGAGAAACGGTCGCTATTGTCGTACACTCACAAAAAGCAAAACCGTTTGATTGGACATTGTATTTTCAGCACATTTCAACTATTTTCAGCTTTTTGTTTTATTCTTCTGAAAGCTTCGTAATACATTGTTTTTTCAAGATATTGATACTAAATAAATAATTTCTCAGTTTTTTTAATAGTTTTAGGAGTATTATAAAAGATTAAAAATGTGTTTTCAAAAGTAACTTTAAAACCGAACTAATTCCAAGTTTATGCCATCTAAATTTAAGGGTGTAAGGTTTACTTTAATTTCATACTCAGCCCATGAGGGTTGGATGCAGTTTCTCCGAAGGTGGATAAAATAGATAAATATTGCTCCCAAATTAATAGTTTTGAACATTTAGTTATACATTTTTAGCGATTCTCCAACCTGGTTGGTAACAAAACCACTGAACATACGGGATATAAGCCATTGAATTTGAACTATGATTTAAGGGAATATAATTTTAATATTTTAAACTTATGATAGGAGAAAATACTTACCAGGATATATTTGCTATATGAAATATTTCAGTGAACATTAGTTAAAAGAGTACCACTTAATAACGTATAAAGTATACGCCATACCCATTATTACGTATAAATAATGTTGTAAACTTATTACCAAAATAATTTTAAATCATTCTAACTTGAATTTCGTAAATTGTGTATTTTATTGGAAAGTATTGCACGTGAGTCTGTGAATTTAAAGTTCCATTAATTGTATACGACTGTCAATATGAGAAACTCGCGAGCAAAATGTATTGTTGGGGTTGACTAAACCCAATGTTTGATATACGCTCTGGGATTATTGGACACCGATTCTGTAGCATATAACTTATCGTGGGGTGTCACTTTCATAATTTTTTGTATTTACAAGCCAAATAATTGGTTTTCTTTTTAATAATGGTTTTACGTTGAAGAGACTTAAATCATTTTACTTTAAATTTACAACCTATCTGGGTTGCAAATTGAAAAAACAACAGTGTTTAATGAAATTTTATGAAAGGCAATATACAAAATTTCAGGTGTAAGTGTTTAAAAAATTCCTTGAGATGTTCTGGGGAAAGGAAATTACACAGAGAATATTTTTTGTAACCGTGGCAAAACACAAGAAAAGTTGTGCAAGCTTAGTAAATGAAAGAATTCAATGATGCTCAGCCAAATCTCATAGTAGGATATGCACCACCATAAAACCCACCTTTAGAAAGTAGAAATTATTATCATGCAAAATTTTATGTGTACACATGTAATACTTGTCGAGAATCTTACTTATAGTTAGCCTACATATTACACTATGTCGCTTGTCACAATTTTATACGCCTATACTCTGTTTAAAAATTTTATTTATTCTGAAATTTTCTCGTGACCATCATGGGTATATGTAAGACTAAAGTAAAGACATTTTTAAAGGTAAAGAAAATTCCATCAAAAGACAAGCACCTTCATTGGTCTTAAAGTTGTCTATATATTAATGAAGTTTTATAAAAAATTTCAAGTCAGATCACTCTTGAGATATCATGTGGACAGACACAAAACAGATTTTAAATTTTCATCTCTTGAAGTCACTACATTTTCTAGTCTTTGTATTTTTTAAATGTTTATCTTAGAAATGCTGCTCTTTCAAATAAGCTAATAAAATCTTGCTTTAGCAACATTCCCTTAACAGTGTCAATATTGTTAATTTTCTATCTGCTCCTTACCGTTAGTTCTTAATTTAAAACATGCTCATTACATATAATTAAAAATACAAGCTTCTGAAGCTAGTATTTGTTTATGCGGTAATTACAAAATGCTGTTTATTGTTAAGAAACCACCATGCAAGGTCTCTTATCTATGCTCTAAGAGAACAAGGTACATTTAAACTCAAGTTAAACGATAAATAAACGTATAAAGTCACACCAATGTTTGAATATAACTAGTATAATGTCCTTAAACAAAGGCCTTGAAATATAATATATGTTTCTTATTCGATATCCAGACTAAGTGTGTTGCTATAATATTAAAAGACGCAAATAGAACTATATATGTATATCTTTACAGAAGGCATACAATTAAATTTTGCAAAACATTTATTGCTAGTAAAATATGTAGTTACGCCCTTAAACAGTATTCATGTGTTAAAAATTTGCCACTAAAAAATTTAATTCGCTGAGCGTTAACCAGAGTTCCTCCGACCAGACCATAGAGAAAGCATAATTCTGTACCTGTGTGCGTCCGTCTGCATGCACGGTTAATTTGTAATGAGGTAATGTGGAGAGTTGACATTTGGTGATCAAATCCAACTTTACTATGGCAGTAAAATTAACTTCAAATCATTCGCCGCTTTTCGGGCCAGATTGCTGTTCACTGTAGGATGTAGCCTCCCACGTTGACCCTAAGTTTAGCGTGTGTTCATAATCTATATACTGTTCACGCTATGATGTTACAAAAAAATCATAAGGACGATCAGAGGAAATAAAAGGACACTACACTCACATACACCTAGAGAAACTCTTTTTCGTGTTTTAATAAAAAAATGTACAATTTCGCCAAAATTTTAAATTACTATGAAATTACAACATATTTCTCAAAAAAATTATTACTACCATTGTATTCTAAATTCAGTTTTGAGTAAGTAAGGATAACGTTTAATGGTTCTGAATCTCTAGAAATAATAATTTCATCGACCTACACTGAAAAATTCTCATTTTTTTAAAGATTAAAAGGAAAAAGCCGACGTTTACAATTCTTTACATTAATTGCTACAGACTATCAAATGTCATAGAAACTGCTTACAAACCTAAGCTTTTTTGAAATATGATAAACCGTTTTATTTTTCTCATTTAAGTACAGTTATGAGAGTTCAACATTATATGAACAAAATTTCGCCAGTAAAGCACAACTGGTTTTAGACTTTTTTAAAGAGTCACGACTTACAATGACACTGAGATATATTTTTACGGAAGAATCGGAGTAAGTAGGAGCAGGCAGCAGCGTTGGATTTTCACGCATAAGACAAATAAGGACGGAGTCAGACAAGACCGAGAGATTAGGATCTTGCAGCTGACACCGGCATGAGTAAAAGTACAATTTTAAAAAAGTTTGCTAAAGAATAAATTCTATCGTTATCATTTTACAATAATGAGCGGTCCTGAACATAGTGATTATGTTATCAAACTAGGCTCATGTCGCTATTTATTAAATTATACCATGCAAAAATAAAATTTTTTAATAAATATCTTATGGAAAGACGAAGCTTTTTTTACAAGACATGGGAGTAAACTTTCACAACATGCACTTGATGAATACTGAAAACCCCAAAGCTGCAAGGGAGCAGTTATTTCAGTGAATATTTAGTATTAATGTTTGGGGAGGTGTGATTGGTGATCTTTTCTTGGCCTACAACTTTAAAACCGTTTAATCTCGTTAATTTTTGAAAATTAAAAATCAATAAAAATATAAATTGTATTTAAAATTTAGTACTTAAAATTTGCTACTTTGCATATGGTGTTTAAGTATATATAACTGTAATAACAATGTGGTCGTACTCGCCTTTTCTTTTCATTTAAATTAAAAGTACTTGCAATTTTATGTACCTTCAACTGATAATATAGCATTAAGTGTTGGAATCTACGAGTATTTTGGAACTAAAAGTCTCTTAAACCTAGTTTATATAAGCCAGATTTGTACTTTAACACGGTCTGGCACCCATTAATCGTACTGTGAAAATATTGTAAACTCAAAATGTATGAGGGGATAAACCAATGTCCGCTTCCTTAGCCAATGCTCAGTCACACTTTCATGGAGTTACTTCCTATATCAATGATCTCACGATTCATCACGATCTCCATTCTGACATACATTCACTATGTAACTGCACTGGTTTTTGTATGTATCACGACGAGTATATATGCCGCTGTCAATACTAACTCGACTGCCTAAGAGTGTTTGCAAGAAGTGTAGATGTAGTTCTCAGCGTTAGAGTTTCCCCTAATTAGCACATACAATTGGCTTAAACATTCCTTATAAGGTCCAAACGTAATGTAGCCATACATGTTAACAGAACCTCATAATGCTGTCATCACGTGAGTAGCGTACACAATCCTACTGACTGCACATCTCACGGTATACTTCCACTACAGTTACTATGGTGGAACGGACCAAGCTAGCCACTACTCCGTCCATGAGACTGGCACGTGTCTCATAGTTTTACACCAACTGCTCTTGTTACTATAGATGGATTAAATTAAACGACCCACAATCACAATTTTTCATCTTCAGAATTCCCTCGAAAACTTTTTTAGGAATAAACGAAAGCTAACTCACAGCTATTACTATCTCTAGTTTGCAACAGATCAGTGACTTGTATATTAAAACTTAACCAAAGCTTTAACTTCTAAATTTCGTAGAATGACTCCCTTCGGAATGAGGATTGTCTAATTCGGGTTCAAGATAGATTAGAATCGTAGCAGGTGATCTTAATTATGAAAATAGTACAACTAACGACGTAATATCCATATTAAAATCTTGACTTTCGATATAATAACTATCCTAATACTAATAATATTATAAGTGCGAAAGTGCTTTTGTTTTGTTTTGTTTTCGCTTTCACGCATAATCTAGTAAGCCGATTGTAATGAAATGTTTTCATAGACATGCATTAGGTCCCAGATATGAAAATAGATTTATTCAAATTTTTCTTCCGTTTTCTTTTGACAAAACAAGGCTTGTAAGACTTGTGTATGTAAATTGTATATATTGTTGTGCTATTCTCATACAGGTTCAAAGCCTACTAAATTGCATTTAAAGCGTTATTAACTACTAGTAATAGATAATTAATTATTTAGATAACTACTTTCATTAATAGAATACATTTAGAATGCAATAAATATATTATTGTAAATTCATTACATGCTTATTAATTGTATATCAATAAAAAAAGTAGCGTCCGATTGTGATGATACACATGAAGACCTTTGCTTTTATATAACTAAAATAGCAACCTATATAATGCCAGAAAAATGTTATGTATATATTGTTCACTTCATCTATTTTATAATGAGTCCATTAGCGTGTAATATTTAAAAGAATTTTCATAATTCATTAGTTGGTCCCTATTGCATTTAATAAGGTATTCTTAAAAATCCACTTGTCACAAAAAGGTCAATAACTATTTGTGCAATTACTCAAATTGATGCATTTGATTAACAAAAACTGCAGACCAAATATGTTTGCTTTCAATCTTTATGTAAATTAGGCAAATTAAGTAAACTAAATAAATATGGAGAGAAGGAAAAGCAATATATGTTCAGCGACCATAGTCCACACTCTGTAAGACCCATTAGCAATTCTAATATGTAAATGAGGGAATATAATCTCTAATGCAAGTGTCCAGGTGGGTAATTTATCAATTGTTAGAGGATTCTACTCAGTCGTATACTGGAAGTGCAAAAATTATAATAATAACTTTTTTATTGCCCGAATACTCTCTCCATGTTATATTTTGTTAAATTTAGCCTTAGTTTAACTAAAAACCAAAGTAAAATATTCCTTTCGTTGCTGCTCAATTTCATCGTATAAGCTTGCCTATTTATAAAATGTTAGAAATATTATTGAAGGAAAAGAATTAGAATCAGCTGTATATTTTACAATACTAAACTTGTGTTTTACAATACTAAAATTTATAAGTATTAAAATAAAACATTTAAAGCTGTTATTAATTATACAAATTTTATAAGTATACAGTAAAGTAGCTGACATAAATAAATTTGAAGTCATTCTTGGTGTTACACATTGTTTTGAAAAAATACTACTTTATTGCAGTTTAACGTTTCGTTTATTTAAATGTATTAAAGTAAATACTCGTTATCAAGTACGAAAATTTGTGATTTTGTTAGATTCTGGTGATATAGAATTTATAAGAATTATGTGGGCAGGTTATCGTGTGTTGCTCTTCATTGTTGATACTTATTTTCCTATAAGGAACAACCATATGAAATCTATGCTAATAAAAAAAATAAACCAAATTAAATGCCAGTCAATGTACATACATTTTTAACTGACTTGCAAAAGGATTAGGTTATCAAGTAGCTTCTATATTCATTTTTAACAATTCTATATAGCCGTATAACAATTTTGGTCTGAAGCTACTGTATTTGTTTGGATGAAAATGTTTTTAGAATAATCAGAGCTGACTCAGATTGCTTCCACTTTGTTTTTATGTATTGAACAGGAGAGTTTTGCTTTACGTTAAAATCATTTTTAAAGTTTAAATATAACAGTACTGTAAGTTGAATTAGCCAGACAATACATTTTGCGGGGTTGCTATTTTTACAATTAGTAGGATATGACTCAGAATTGCCAGAAATCTCTTGGGAATTGTGTTATTATTGATGGCAATATATAAAAAATAAACAAAAATCCCGCACTGAAGTAACAGGACAGGATTAATTGCAAATCACTACTAACTAAGCTACCTCACAGTACCTCATGCTGGAAAAATATCCTAGTCTAAATCAGGGTTACGGAAACCGTGGTATAGGAATATTTTGAATGACAACATGGAGTAACTATACGGGATGATATGCTGAGATGAAGTTTTCTTCCAATGCCCACACTATACGTACCATATGCTGGGGATCATGAAAGTTTTAAGCCAAATGGTTTGGTTGACGTAAATATTAGAAGAAATATAAAAAATACGTACTAAATACATTATAATTATGTAGAAGTCTATTTAATGAAACATGATATGTATCAAGACGGAATAAGATGCCTAAACTAAGTTTGCTTCGAATGATAATACCTCACCCATTCAAAAAGTTTATACTTATGCCCATTGTGATTTACTCCGATTGTAGATGTTTTTTGCCTAATTATAATTTTACGTAAATTTGGCTTGTTTTTCTCCGATTAAGAAATTAAATACTACGCCCGCAGATGTAACTTACGTCTATAAAAATACAATTAATACGGGTTTTAATAACAGTAAAACTATTTTTAATAAGATTTAGATATTAGCTTTGTCATTAATATATTCAGTAGAGTACTGACCAATCACTGCATACTTTATATTTGTTATCATGTACACATTTCTAAATATATGTTTACTAAAATCTTTACTTTCCTGATATTTACTTATTCTTCTGGTGTCCTCAATAATGGTTGCAGATGGTTAAAGTGTTAAATTTTAAGTGATAAAATTTTGTGTTTTTGAAATAGGATTAGGTCTGCATGTTAACCATAGACCAAAAGAATGTCCATATAAAACTTCAGTACGATTGGTGAAGTAATTTTTACGTGATAGGGTAGCACACACAAACAATCACAGAGACTATTAGATGTAATATAAATAATAATGTAATATAAGTATATGCGGTAAATAAAGACTGAACATGTGCGAGTTATAATCAATAGTATTATAGTAAAAAATGAACTGTTCAATATTATTTATTGACGTATTAGATTAGCTTAGTAATTAATTAATAGAAGTTTCTTGATTTTATTCAGACATACCATTTTGAACGTACTTATGTGCCAGAGGGATTGTTAAAGAGATTGTCGTTTATGCAGTATTTGGAAATTTGGAAGAGACTTTCCTGAGAAGAGCATTTCAATATAATAGCCTCTCCAGCCAAAAAGGACGGTTCTCGTTTTCAGTTTGCTCAGAATGTGAAAAATTCTTGAAGCTTCTACGGGACGTTTAGGCTATTTATTGTTGGCGTTTTGTAAAATATATTTTTGGACTTATTATAATATTCTTGGTTATGTTTAAACGACTCATTAGTTCCACTTTTTACATCATAACAAATTACATTAGTGTTAAAAAAATTCTATCACAGACGAATATTTATTACTTTATCCTTTAATAAGCGTTTGTATAGGTTTCTATAGTTTTAATATTATTTTCTGAACTTTGTTATGCGATCATTTAATCATAGAACAGTAAAAACATCATATGATTTTTTATGAATCGTAAATACATTTACATACCTTTTTTACATTAAATAATGCCTTTCTAGAATTCTATTATTGCCAATAATAAGTTTTAAATTAAATGAATTTAACACTGATAAATGTAATTAATTTTATGATAGGAAACTTAAGAGTAAAAAAGAAAATATCTTCTAAAAGCAAAAATGTTCCAGATTTTGTTTTGGAACAAATTGTTATAAAGAGTTCTTAATTACTTCAGTAGTTATTAAATCTATATTAAATATTTGTTAGTTTGACCTCAATGAATTATAATTAAAGAAGGTATTGATTGAATATATAAAATAATTTGAAGTGTCCATTGAAGAGAAAATGTTATATGAACTTGGTTACTTGTGTGCGTGATAGCACTGTATTATTTAATGAGTATACGTTTCAGTACACCCAGTAGGGATCACTTCTGGCTGGTTTATACCTACCAGTTGAACCCACC
Organism: Homalodisca vitripennis; assembly: GCF_021130785.1. Classification (NCBI taxonomy): domain Eukaryota; kingdom Metazoa; phylum Arthropoda; class Insecta; order Hemiptera; family Cicadellidae; genus Homalodisca; species Homalodisca vitripennis. The sequence continues at coordinate 89,977,894 of NC_060214.1, read as the reverse complement.
ACTGGGCACAGCAAAAACCGAAGTGCCACTTCAATCTGGGCCACCTTATTGATGTCCAGTAGCGGCACATCACTAACCGCAAATGTTGAGATTCTGGGGCTCATGGGCAATTCGATAGGTCTAGTCTACTGTGGGAGATGACAGTCGGAGTTGGTGGGGTTTTTTCCCTTACCTCAGAGGTTCTTGTTAATCTCAACAAGGGTGTGCCACCTCCTGCCTACTTTGACTGTAGAGGCTCGTTCAGAGCTGGCCCCCCCTTCTTCCGGGGAGACATGACTTTGAGATGTAGTGCCCTAATTCTTCCTCATGGATCTCGATAGAAGGCGGCCCCTACTCCATAACCTTACCCATCCTGAATATCCTATCACTCCGGAAGCAGCACAAAGGTTCTTACAGGACTAAGTGCAATTTATAAGCTTCTTGTCCTAAGAAAAAAAAAAAACCTTTCAGTATAAGAATAAGTTCTAAGATTCAATTAAATTAAATACTTTAAATTTACTATTTTTATAAAATAGAATATTCATATATTAAACGTATACTTTGTGTACATTCGTACTCTTGACGTGAAAATTACAGACATATTAATTTTACATTATATTGAATTAGGCTAAGTTATTTGAATAGAAAAATACTTCAAAATGGTTATTAAGGAATTTAAAATCGAGTGAACTAAACCGTAGTCTTTGTTGTGATATTAAAATAAAAAATTAGATGTTAGGTTACTTTATATTGATAAAAGTAAAAGAAGAGTCATTAAACATATGTTAGTTATCGGAAAAGGTGAATGAACATTTAATTTAATTTTAAGTACGCTGTCTTCTGATGAGGTCTTTTGTTTATTTTCATAATTAATTGCTTGAGCATTAGAAAACCGCACTCGGTAACTGGAAAACATTTCTTTAACCTGTATGTCTCTGCATGTTTTCTATAAAGCTTTTCCTATAGATTTCAAATGCTTCATTTGTTTAAAGGCAACATCGACTTTAATGATAGTGAATGTCAATCCCATTTCATTGAAATGGGATGAGCAATATTAAACAACTTTTACATTATTGTAATGGATGACACACAAATACCACAGAATTGATAGATTTGTAAACAAACTACAAAATTGACCACAATCACGAGATATTGTTCCTTGTGGTATACATATTGGGTTTGGCTATTGAATTTTGTATGCAGTCTCAAATTAGCCTGTTAGCGTGGAGCACTCCTAATTTGTTTAATTAATGTATTAGTCAATACAATATTTGATTTAAATAAATGACCAAATCAAATCGTACAAAATTAAAAAAACGGATATAAATTAAATAATTTTCTAAATTATACTAGTATTATTACGCAATTTACCTTTAATGGACTAATTGATAAAATGTAACTCTAACAATGTATAAAAAGCAATTGTATAACATAATACAATTCTTAATAAAGAATCAATGTAAGGACGTACGTTATAACAGAAATAATATACCTATGCATAAACGTCATATCCATAAAATATTTATCCTAACATTGTATATTATACCCACTTCTTTTAATTCTATTAATCACCCTTTAGAATTCTCACCACTGATTATAACTTCAATCTCATCTGCCATAACGCATTAGGGATAATATGAATAAATCATCAAGTCAGCAGACGAAACTATGCAAAATATAGTAAAACAATTTTGCCAGCTTTCGGATCCACTGGAATGTACTCATGGTATCCGGTGTGTTTATATGTTTCTAATATAATAAAGATATAAATATTTCCATTACAACACGGGAATAAAAAAAATTCTACAGGAATTATTCATTAGAAATTCTAATTGAAGATGTATTATGATAAGTCACTTAATAATTTAACGTGTTAACTCCGCATTACATATATTTGGTAATGTAAATCAAAGTTAGATAGAGTAGTGGATTGAGTTATTATTTGCAGTTGGTATTGGTTTTATAAGCTTGGGAAGATTCAGTTAGCAGAAATTCCCCATTGTAATCAATTATAAGAGCTTCAAATTGACAGTGAAGGTGTTAACATATTCAATTCGATAATTCAATGTCAAAACCTATTTATACGCGTATTTAGCTCCCTCCTGGAATATATGTAAAGTTTAAAGCCAATTTTAAGACGAATTAATAAACGTATGTTTTTATACACCTTTTTACTAACCCTTGCTTTATTACAATTGAAGTTAACTTTTTATATGTTAGGAGCTCCATACACGAAACTTCATGTTATAATATAAATATTCCAATTTTTTATACGTTTCTGAACCAATATTATGCATAATATTTATAAGTATCACTCATTTCTATATGATTATAAATCTACAACGAATTCTAGGACCTTCGAAATTAGATAGATGGTTTTTTTTAGATTAGTTTCTATATTTTTAACTCAAAATTTGTTAACGGAATATTAAACTTATATTATTTTTTCATTGTTGACATCTCCAATCTGATTCATTCTTTAGGTAAATGACTTCACTAATGCATGGCTACAATATAGGTTAAGCACTACACCACAACCTACAATACAGTTTAGTTACGTTACCTGAAACCTTGTACTTTAGTCATTTACCTGAAGAAGATATCAGATTGCAGATTTCGAAAAGTAGTGTACCGTTTTATTGTATCACTGACCAATGGCAAGTATCCGGTAAAAATCCTATTTAATTCACAATCCTTCCATTGTCAAAAACAAAATTCAAACAAAGAATTCTCCTTTTTTCGTTACATGTAACTTTATACTTATAATATTTTGATTTTGTTATCGCTTACTTCCATACTAGTCATATAAAACCACAGTTTAAACCATCTCCTGTTACACAGCAATACATACCTAGTTTAAATATATACTATGAGTGAATTGTTTTCTTCAAAAGACAAGGGATGTCTTAGATGCACAGATGTTTTAATGACTAATACATTTTATCAGCTTTAGGTCGTGGTTAATGTATACACGAGTGTAAAAACATTGTAAATACATAAGTGTAAAACTAATATTAATTTGATTGGATGAAGTTTTACCAATTAGCTCATAATTAGATTTTGGAGTGAAAATATGCCTGTGCAACTAATGTGTGTCTATAATCAGCTGAATTTATAACTCGCATTAAAAATGTAAGAGCTCTTTCAACTGATGCCAAATATGCATATAATACAATAGTCTTAGAAATCTGAAAAATCCCTAAACTATCTAAGAACTTCTAGAAGTATAGATTTTAAATATAAAAAATAACTACATTTTAATAATTTATTGTTAACTTGTTATTATATACAAATTGTTTCAAAAACATTATGTTAAAGTGTTGAAACCCGAATACAAATTTGTTATATCCTTCTAGTACTTATGTAGAATTACCAACGTCTAAACGTGTGGTATTTTGTTACATACTGGATTTCAATTTGTAAAAAAGGTAAAACTATAGCAGATTTTAGTAAATGAATTGGTCCCTAAAATATGAACACTATGGACACAAAAATTTCTTCGCCTACATTATTATTTAAAAATTACAGAACAGTTATTTGTGTACCTGTTTATAATATTTTTTTCCACAAACTTTAAAATGCAGAGGTAAAAATACATCCATTCATTTATAGAAATTCAATAAATTAAATTAAAATTTCAATTACAATCAGTTAACAATGGCTTGGCATGTCCTTTTAATGTGCTCTTATATTAATGCAAACTTGTATAATCTAACTTACTGGCAACTGCTGTGTTTACACGACGTGACAATTTTAACGTGTGTCAACAATGAAAACCATCTAACCTCTAAAGCTGGGATTAAGTTCTCTCTCACAGAGCTCAAAGCAACCTCCAAACTTCCAGCTTAGGGCAAAAGCAGTGGTGGGTCGGGGTTTGAGTATCTCATTAAACTGCCACAACGACGTCGTCAGTGCTTGATTTACCTGCAGTTTCTACATGTTACTGGGTATCTTGTTTGATTTAGTAAAATACATAGTACTAATACATGTAATCAGTGCTACATGCTTCTTGTTTAAACAGCACTGCCTCGTAAAATGTTTAGATTATCTCTAAGAAGAAGTCAGAGTGCAGATCGTTAACAAAGATTAACAAAATATAACAATACTGTACTATTCATTATTACCGAATTGTACTAATGACATTCAAACAGCCGATAGATCAGGACTTACGTCAGGAATCGTATTATTCTTGAAACGACCCCGATATTGCTGTAATTTCACTTATATTGGTATGGAGTAATTTCTTTTTAATTCGAAAAAACTAAAACAAAGAATACGTTTTAAGCTTATGCGTAGAGGATTGAAATACAAAACCATCATACCTTAATGATAATGAAATAAACGTACAATTTTTATTTTAGTATTTTATTATAATTGATAAACTTTGTAACAAATTGTATTAATTCATAATTGTAAGCTATTCACACACCATCAAGATATGTAAGACAGTGTTTGTATATATTACATGCATGTTTGATATTATCCTGATTTTGAGCAAAAGATAGTCATTTGTAAATTGTAGGCTAAAAATTGTCCTAATTAGGTTACAAGAAATATTCTCACTATCACCCCTTTATTATGTTTACGATGTTAATACGTAACTCACTTATCCTTTTAAAATCCGAGTGTTTATATGTGATACATTATTCCACCTTTATTACATTGAATTATCACTGTGGCTTTTTAAATAAACCCCGATAATGTAATAGATATACTTCTCGAAAAACATAAGTGGAAGTTAAAACAAGAACATTTTAGATATACTGTGTTTTAGAATGAGATATTAAACGGTGAATCTCAATATTTTATCTATTATACCTTAAATTTCAGTATTAATTAGTTAGATTAACAAAAATATTGTCGGAGATGGCGCTTGAATTGGCTTGTCATAATTAAAAGTATTACATTAAAAGCACACCAACTAACACTTTGATAAATAAAAATTTACCAATATTGGTTGATGTATTTGCAATGTAGTAAATGTATAGCAAAATAATGTTTGAAAAATGTATAAGAAAAACAAATTAACATAAGAATGATTAGAGTTGAAAGTGATATTTCATAAATTGAAGTGTATAAACATTAAAGTTAGAAAAATAAATTTTAAGAATTTAATGTGTTCTCATAGTTTAATACACAGGAGATAAAGGATGTTTTTATTTCTTCACCATTATATTGCATTTTATAAATTATCCAAGGGAACAAAGCATACTAATTTATTAAACTAAATATACTAGATAACATTATTGTATCTTGATTGACAATATAGTAAAAACTGGCTCGTTAGGAACTTTAAGCATTTTACCACAACACACGCTCAATAAGCTGTGATATTAATATCAGTTAAAGTAACTTAGTTATATTTCTGATAAATATAAAATAGTCACACGATCATAGCAAAGCGATATCACACAAACAAATAACTCTCAAAGGTTATAGATGGCTATTTAATTTAGTATTTAAACTGATGTAATTGTTACTACGTGTAACGAAGCCATGTTAGAAAGGGATGATGCATTGAATATATTGAGTTCAGCTCTATTTCACGTTTCGCTTAGTGTTGCGTCTGAAATATGACATTGATAGTCATGGATATTATGCACTTAAGATCAGTATTGAAAATTTCGAGCTTCGCCGTTCTCTTTAAATTGATCGTTTAAAGGTATAATTTTCGGCATTGTGTTCTACTATTAAGAACTTTAAAATTCTATGCTCATCGATCTATTTTTACATGTAGTATTTTCCACCGCCTCCATTCGGTCCACTCTAAAAATTCAATTTTATACCATATGTCACCGTACAAAGTTTTATGTTTGCAGGTTTACAAGTACAGAAGATATTCAACCATTTTTAACACCCATGTATATTTCATTCATCGGGATTACAAAGACAAATCCAGCTATATCACAGGAAATATCTTAGGCCTTCCGTATATGACACTGTTAGAAGTAATGGTTTTTTTTACCTAAATGGGTATCTGAGACCTATGTGTTTCTATTTTATTGATAGGGTTACAAGGGAAACTATGCTATCGCGTCGAAAATATAATTAATTCGAACCAGAAATGCTCGTGAATTGCAAAACATGATATTAAAATTCATGCTGAATTTTATTGACTTGTAACCATGAAAACAACACTAACATGTACCTGTTGTATGCCTACACGTGTTTAAATATTGCATATAACTCCATCATATTACATTAGAAGTGCTTTAAATATACAGTATAAGAAACTTGATTTTGAAAATTTTAGGTGAGCCGTGAGTAATGGCTATTTAATAGTAGATCTGTATAGCTAATAAAATAAAATTAAATTCTAAATAAAGTATCAGTATTAAAATTAATTTTTTTATATAATGCAAAATTAATAACCAACTTAAACTTCAACATGCTAGTTAATTGTATAGTGGGACATTTAGATGAGACAGAGAGATTAGACAATAGCGTTAATCAAGTAATCATCCTCTGCCTCTCTTACCACAGACCACTGCCTCTCCCTTACACCAAGCACTTGAACCGTAATTGACTTGATCAAGACAAAAGTCTCCAAATTTTGAGACGGTTGTCCTCTGGTAAATATAAATCCTAACATATAAATTAACATTATTATTATATTCTTAACATATACATTTTGGAGGTAAATTTATTTACTGAACATTAAAGTACTTTGATTCGAATTCCAATTTGTTGTATTGGACAATCACCGTTAAATATCATAAATAAATACTGTGTATACCGCATACTATTTCAAAATTAACAGTAAATAAAATGATACAACCAACTTTCAAAGGATTCGTACGACTAAACAAGAGATTTAGCACCCATAGAGATTGACTTTTTATTTTTCAAACCAAAATAAATATAGCATTTTCTGTGACCGAGAGGAATCTATTTAACTAAGTATAAAGTTTTTATCATTAGGCATCACACAGACGCAATGCCAGACAGACGTAATGCCTTTTGTAATTATGACCCAAATCAATAAAATTTCTTTCTTTGACCACAAGAAACCTATATACTAAGCTTCCAGTCTTATCCAAAACATAAAAACACTTTTATCCAAAATTATGGGACTGACGAGTAGACGAACGGACAGACGGATTGCCTTTTCACTTTTAGCCCAACAATCAGGAAGGATCCACTCAAGAGCATCCTATTTATGAAATTTACAATTTCTTTGAATGTCCCATTAAGATGTATCCCACATACAAGAAAAAAGATAGAAAACCAGTAATCAAAATACAGGATTTAAAAATGCTCTTTGTTTAGATATTAAGTAATTTTTATTTATGAACGATATATAACATCAACCAATTCATTATTAATCTAGGCTATTCGGTAATTTAGCTACGGTAATTAATATTTATTTGGCCTTAGTTATGCAAAGCCAGTATTATCTTCCTAGTACAGTAATAACTTCTTACTAATGAACAACAGTTAAAATTTAATTGGTTTTTACCTTTGATGAGATTAATGTGATATAGGAACTGAACAAGACAATGATCGTCACGGAGCGAAAATACGTACCGTGCTAATATAACCGTAAATCACTTATAAAAGGAGCTTGAATTTGTAACAAATTTATCATACCATTGAAATGATTTCTACAACTCTGCTTCTTACAGTTCCTAACTATTTCATAAGCATCTACAATAAACTTAAGCGCATAATCATAATAAGTAAAATATATTTGATAAGCTGTAACGACCCTTATTTGTCCCCGTCCTTAATCCTCACCCTTTCTAATAGAAACCCTGTTTACCAAAGTGCAGTTTCCCTTATTGCCCTTGACCTTTTTATTTTCCGCCTTCCGCTATTACCGACTTCCTGTTGTTCCTAACTTATCTTATCTTAGCGTCTCCTCCCACGGCCCTACGGCTAGCCCTACACCCTTCGTTTTCTTTCCGCCAATAAATCCTTATTTTCCGCTACACCTAAAACATCTCCTCTACTCCCCTCCTATCCGTAAACAACCAGCGTCGTCCTAATTTCCCCTGCGTCGTGCCCTAGTTCCACGTACCTCTTTTACCCTGACCTTTGCCCGCACCCTAGCGGTTATCCAGGTTTCCGCTTACCATTATACGTTTCCTATCCTCGTGTCCTACTTATCCGCTTTGGGCGTCGCCTTCAGGTAGTCGGCGTCGTCCTATACACACTTCCTCTTATAATTCCTGTGTCCTTCGCTTTCCGACGTTACAATAAGCCCTGTCCTATTTTCCCACGATCAGTCCGGCCCCTCCGTCACTTGACCCTACCCTGCGCCGCCGATGAAACTTCCTGTTACCTTATCGCCTTCCGCGTCTTTCCCCATACACCAGACCCTCTCCTAAACACTCCTACATGCCCACCTAATTCCTACCTCCCATACGTCCTGCAGCGCCGCTTTATACAAGTGGGCAGTTTTTTCCCTATGCCGACGGACCCCTAAAGACTCCATCCCTGCAATAAAGAATACGGTCGGGTATTCAGAAACAGCAGCGTCGCCATTTCCAACAGGTTGGAACAGGCAGACCGTATAACCCTACGGAGAGATGTTGCCGGCACCGGAGCTGGCAGCAGACTGACAATATTAGGGGTTTCTGCGCATGCGCCAACCTGGCTGCTATATAAGGGAGCCGATCACCAGCGCAGCTCTCATTCGTTCCAGGGAGACCACCGCAGGAAGATCTCCGAGACCGACCACGCTTCGCCACTATTAGGTAAGATAATCGCCTCTTCGTCTTTCCCCGCTAGAGCGATCCAAGCGGAACCTTTCTTCCTGCGCTAGAGAAATCCGAGCGCCTCTATCCTCTCGCCCGCTAGAGTAATCCAAGCGGAACCTTTCGCCCTGCGCTAGAGACATCCCAGCGCCTCTTCGTCTTTCCCCGCTAGAGCAATCCAAGCGGAACCTTTCGCCCTGCGCTAGAGAAATCCCAGCGCCTCTTCGTCTTTCCCCGCTAGAGCGATCCAAGCGGAACCTTTCGCCCTGCGCTAGAGAAATCCCAGCGCCTATATCCCCTCGCCCGCTAGAGCAATCCAAGCGGAACCTTTCGCCTTGCGCTAGAGAAATCACAGCGCCTCTTCGTCTTTCCCCGCTAGAGTGATCCAAGCGGAACCTTTTGTCCTGCGCTAGAGAAATCCGAGCGCCTCTATCCCCTCGCCCGCTAGAGCAATCCAAGCGGAACCTTTCGCCCCTGCGCTAGAGAAATCCCAGCGCCTCTTCTTCTTTCCCCGCTAGAGCAATCCAAGCGGAACCTTTCGCCTTGCGCTAGAGAAATCCCAGCGCCACTTCGTCTTTCCCCGCTAGAGAAATCCAAGCGGAAACCTTTCGTCCTGCGCTAGAGAAATCCGAGCGCCTCTATCCCCTCGCCCGCTAGAGCAATCCAAGCGGAACCTTTCGCCTTGCGCTAGAGAAATCCCAGCGCCTCTTCGTCTTTCCCCGCTAGAGCGATCCAAGCGGAACCTTTCGCCCTGCGCTAGAGAAATCCCAGCGCCTCTATCCTCTCGCCCGCTAGAGCAATCCAAGCGGAACCTTTCGCCCTGCGCTAGAGAAATCCCAGCGCCTCTCCGTCTTTCCCCGCTAGAGCGATCCAAGCGGAACCTTTCTTCCTGCGCTAGAAAAATCCGAGCGCCTCTATCCTCTCGCCCGCTAGAGCAATCCAAGCGGAACCTTTCGCCTTGCGCTAGAGATATCCCAGCGCCTCTTTCGTCTTTCCCAGCTAGAGCGATCCAAGCGGAACCTTTTGTCCTGCGCTAGAGAAATCCGAGCGCCTCTATCCCCTCGCCCGCTAGAGCAATCCAAGCGGAACCTTTCGCCCTGCGCTAGAGAAATCCCAGCGCCTCTTCGTCTTTTCCCGCTAGAGAAATCCAAGCGGAACCTTTCGTCCTGCGCTAGAGAAATCCGAGCACCTCTATCCCCTCGCCCGCTAGAGCAATCCAAGCGGAACCTTTCGCCTTGCGCTAGAGAAATCCCAGCGCCTCTTCGTCTTTCCCCGCTAGAGCGATCCAAGCGGAACCTTTTGTCCTGCGCCAGAGAAATCCGAGCGCCTCTATCCCCTCGCTCGCTAGAGCAATCCAAGCGGAACCTCTTGCCCTGCGCTAGAGAAATCCCAGCGCCTCTTCGTCTTTCCCCGCTAGAGAAATCCAAGCGGAACCTTTCGTCCTGCGCTAGAGAAATCCGAGCGCCTCTATCCCCTCGCCCGCTAGAGCAATCCAAGCGGAACCTTTCGCCTTGCGCTAGAGATATCCCAGCGCCTCCTTCTCTGTCCCCGCTAGAGACATCCGAGCGGAACCCTAGTTCCTTTGTTAGACCCTTTCCCAACGCTTTTATTTCCAAGTTACATTGTCCTCACTCCTCCTCATACCCTACTGGGAGCCTGGGCTGTGATGATACCGAGCGTCCGTGTTGAGTCCACTTAGGTTGACTCTGCTCTCAATCTGAGCCTTGGGTTTCCCGATTCTAACTACCTTCTCCCGACCCCTGGAATATTTTACGCCATTTCACGACTGAGTCTTTCTGGGTCAGTTACGTTACGTTTGCGAAAATTGACGTTACAATTTGGCGCCCGAACAGGGACTTTGTTTTGTTAGTTAAGATAGATTTTACGTAGTTACTTTAGTGTATACTTATCGTAAAATTATGGGAAAAGATCAGTTGGAGAAATCTTCTTCCGTTTCAAAAGCACCAAAACCCCCATTATCCGCTCCCCCGCCGTCGAGGGAGACATCAACATTAACGACTCGCTCTGCAGATACCTCCGCTGAAGCCAAAACTACGACAACGAGCAGCATCGCAACTCCATTGACTTTAGTGATGGATTTTGAATTACCTACTACTTTGAACGTCACACTACCAGAGTTTACTCGAGAATCTCTAGCTCCTCAATATTCTACCGCCTTCACCTCCAGAACCGCCGAGGCACCTGTAAGTTGGGTCTACAAGCTATCTAAATCGGAAACTTCAGGCAGAACTGGATCGTCGCAACCTAGACAGATCTGCCGGCGTGCGTGAACTTCGACTTAGATTGGTGGAAAATATTCGTACTCCAGTACCACCTTCTCCAGGAGCAGAGGGAGCCTGGACTAATATGACACCGGACTTAGATATAAGTGGCTCACGGAAAACTGATGTAATTCCTGTAACTTATCGACAGTCTACTACCGACGAAATACTCGAGAATGTAATGGAGATTATTGGCCTGCCTCCTAATTCTGACGTGAACTCCTTAAGACAAAGACTGTCGGACCTGACGTTGCAAGAAAAACGTGTGTATAGAGAACTACCCACACAACAACGAGTATATATCGGTCACGAGAACACGAATAGTTTTGAGGGATGTACGCAGAACCAACAAACAGACGCCGCTTTGTTAACAAACCCCAGGGGACATTCATTAGATACAGCAAATTTGTGTAATTTGGTACGCAAATGGAAATATCCGCTTTGATGGCAGAAGTGATCCCATAGCGTTCCTGGAACGGTTACATGAACTGATTGCGGCATATGAAGTTCCTCCAAACCAAATTTTGAGATCACTCCCGGAAGGTTTTTAAAGGGTATGCTCTTCTTTGGTGGAGGAATAATTGGGATTTATGGCAAACATTTGATGACTTTTGTCACAGTTTTGAACTCCAGTTCTTACCTCCAGGCTATTATAAGAACTTGGACAAAGAAATACAAGACAGGACTCAAGGAGAGAAAGAAAGCTGTAGAGAGTTTATAGTTGCTATTTCGACTCTTCTGCGACGTCGTGGGGGCTATTAGGATCAAACTAGTTTGGATCGAATTTATAATAATTTGAGACCTGATTACCGATTTTACATACGAAGAAAAGACATTCGAAGTCTATCAGACTTACTAAGTCGAGCCGAGGAGTACGAAAGTTTACTGAGAGATAGAGCAACATTCCGCCATCCCCCACCACCGTCACAATCGCTTACGCCTGAAACCGCTTACTATGTGAAAGGAAAAAGGAGGCTGGAATTTGTTGAACCAGTGCACCTGGAGACTTTACATCCTTTTCAGAAGAATGACATACAGGATCCCACAAAGATCACGTGAAACTTATGGAATGAGGCAAAATTGGGACGTTAAAGAAAGACGTCTTGGTCCAGAGAGAAACCCTAGGAACAACGCTTTGCCGAAAGTACAGCGCCTTGATCATCTCGCCGATTCGGGACCTCGACAGTGTACGGATCAACGAAGAGAAGACTCTCGACGTCAAGATCGGCTTCATAGAAAAGAATCATCTCTAGGAGAACGAGCTCCTCATAATCTCCAAGATGGGAGACAATACTTGACATCCCAGGTAACGAATCCTAATCCTATATTCTCACTTTCCAATGAAAGGAAGCCGACTTGTTGGAATTGTGAAGAAGAAGGGCATGTATTTCGTGAATGTCCAAGACCTAAATATATACGTTGCTACTATTGTAAGAAGGAAAAGCAGCTTACAACAACATGTTCGTGCCGCGCGGGAAAACGAATCACCGGCTCCACGGACGGGAAGCCGTTTGAGTCGGTAAAAAGGAAGCCTACCACTTCCCAAGAATGGAACGACTGGATTCGTAGGGTTTCAAATGTTTCCATCGAATCCGGAGAAGTCTTTAATGATTCCGGATCTGAGACCTTTCGTCAATATGTTAATATTTGGAAAATACTTTAAGGCCCTTATAGACACGGGGGCTATGTTGACCTTTATTTCACCCGAGGTAGCTAAATACCTTGATACGAAAAATATACCTACTAGGAAAACGACTTTGAAAATCCTTTGGCCGATAACCGAGAAGTTGAGGTCAGAAAAAAACGTATACATTTCCCTGTACTTTAGATGATAAAGAAACCGTCATAGAAGCGATACACGTTACCAAGTTATCAACTCCGGTGATCCTAGGAATGGATTACATTTTCCAAGCTGAAATTTAATTACAATGAACGTTGCGAGTAATGCAAATATAGAATCACCTATTGAAACCAAACCACAACTTTCGGCTATTGAACCTCTTACACCGGATGAAGAACTCAGACTAAAACAGTTCTTAGACGAAGAATTGTCACTACTGGCTGAAGCATCTGGGCGTACAACGTTGGTTGAACATCAGATTTGTCTGAAAACGTCCCAGCCAATCAAACAACGCTACTATCCACGAAATCCGGCTATGCAAGACAGTATGGATAAAGAAGTAGACGATATGCTCAAAGGACGACATCATAGAAACTTCCTCTAGTCCTTGGTCTTCACCGGTTGTCCTAATCAAGAAACCGTCCGGAAAATATAGATTTTGTATTGATTTTCGTCGTGTAAACGAAGTTTCTTCTAAAGATGCTTACCCTTTGCCATATATCAGTGGCGTCCTCGATAAGTTACGAGAAGCAAACTATATCACAACTCTGGACTTAAAGAATGGATACTGGCAAGTACCTTTACACATAGATAGCCGTCCCATAACGGCTTTTACGGTTCCCGGGCGGGGTCTTTTCCAGTTTAAGGTATTACGTTATGGTTTACACAGTGCACCAGCTACCTTTCAACGACTACTAGATACTCTCATAGGACCTGAACTAGAACCGAAAGCGTTTGCATATTTGGACGATATAATATTACTAGGAAAAAAAAACCTTTGATGAACATCTAGAAATTCTGAGAGAAGTATTTCTTCGTCTACGCAATGCTGGTCTCAAACTTAATCCAGAGAAGTGTCAGTTTGGGAAAACGGAAATTACGTTATCTGGGACATCTTGTGAATCGATACGGTATTCAAACCGATCCACAAAAAGTACAAGCCATGCTAATGTTTCCCGTACCCACGAACTCTAGATCCGTACGTAGTTTTATAGGATTAATGTCGTGGTACAGACGCTTCATCCCAAATTTCCCAAGTTCCTGCCTTAGTGCTCCTCTGACAGCTTTACTAAAAAAATCATCTCGATGGGAATGGAAAGAGAAACACCAAGAAGCTTTCGAGTCCCTTAAAGAACAATTAAAGTCTGCACCGATCTTGGCATGCCCTGATTTCACTCAAAAAATTTAGTCTACAAGTCGATGCTTCAGACTTCGGGTTGGGTGCTGCTCTCACCCAATAGCAGGAAGGTCGAGAAACGGCAATAGCATTTGCCAGCCGACTTTTTTCTGATCAAGAAAAAAAGTTTAGTACGACGGAGAAAGAATGTCTGGCGTTAGTCTGGGGAATAAAAACATTCCGTCCGTATCTAGAGGGCTACCATTTTAAAGCCTTCACGGATCATCAGGCGTTACGCTGGTTACTGTCCATAAAAGAACCATCCGAGCGCCTTGGTCGCTGGGTTCTCGAAATTCAGCAATACGACTTCGAAATATGCTACAGAAAGGGAATCAACAATAAACTTGCAGATGCATTGTCCCGCTGTCAGGCACCCCATGAAAACATAAATACAATGGAGGTGGCACAGGTTGAAAAGAGTTGGGCGGAAAGCACTCATTGCAACGACGAATGGTACGAATCCTTGTACCGAAAAGTACAAGCTAGGCCACATAAATATCAAAACTTTACCATTCAAAATGGACTATTATATCGGAAAGTGTCTCAACGAAGACTTCCAAGAGGTTCTACGCTTCCATGGGCGTTGTGTGTGCGGAAAGAGGGGACCGGGAGAAGGTCATCGAAGAAAACCATGACGCACCAACGGCCGGCCATTTAGGTGTACGTAAAACTCAAACACGCATCCAACACACTTACTATTGGCCGGGATGGAAAAAGGAAGTGTGGGAATACGTAAGAAAATGTGAGAACTGTCAACGACAAAAAGAGGAGCAAAAGCCTCCACGGGGGAAAATGCACTTTAGAGTACCACAGGGGCCATGGCACACTGTTGTAGCAGATATAATGGGCCCATTTCCAAGATCAACCAAAGGTGCGAAGTACGTTCTAGTCGCTCAAGACACTTTCACAAAGTGGGTTGAAGTTGTTTCCCTCAGAAATGCAACCGCCAGGGAAATCAAAGAAAAATTTCGAGAAAATATACTACTGAGATATGGCTCCCCTAACGTCATCCTTACCGATAACGGATCACAATTTACGTCACAAATCTTCAGGAATCTCTCGCAAGAGTGGAATATTTATCATTCTTTTACAGCCCCCTATTCACCACAGTCAAATCCGACTGAAAGAAGTAACTGAACGCTAATGACTATGATTCGCCAATTCGTAAAAGATAACCACAAGCACTGGGATAAATACCTTAGTGAATTTCGTCTAGCTATGAATACGGCAGCCCATAGTTCCACGGGCTTCAGCCCAGCCTTCTTGAATTTTGGACGGGAACTACGACTACCCCTTTCCTTCTGTCGCGATACGTTGGAAGAAGAGGGTCCTAATGAAAAGAATACCCCTCAAGGAAGATCCGAACATTTTAAGGTAATTCAGGAAATGGTACGCCAGAACTTACATAGGGCCTTCAAGAAACAAGCCTATTATTATAATCTGAGGCGACGACATCCCATGGTGCAGATAGGACAACAGGTATTATACAGACGACATGACCTGTCCGATTCATCTAAAGCATTTGCAGCCAAACTAGCCCCCAGGTTTGTGGGACCTTATACTGTCATCGGGAAGGAAGGGGAAAATATATTCCAACTTAGGTCGGATAGTGGACGACACGTAAGAGCTCATGTCAAAGACCTCAAACCCTACCTCTCATAGTCTCCTATCCTTTTGTTGCTTAGCTTGGATTGCGTAACTAATTCTTGCTTGGTATGCTTATGTTGCTTAGGTTTTCTTAACTTTGTTTTGGCTTACAGGTGATGAAAATGGCTAAACTTACCAAGGACGACATGGCAACTCTGGCACCATCCAAACCAGTTAATGACAACATCATTAATGAATTTTTAAGACTAATAGAAGTGCGGAGCAGACAGGAGACAAAAGCAAAAAAAGGTTCTGTGTGTGAATACAAACTTTTTTCTCCCGTTGGGATCAAAATAATGTAGGCTATCAGGGCGTAAAATCCTGGATAAAAGAAAATCCATTTAAAATGGATATTGTTTTCTTCCCTGTTTTCATTCCAGGCCAAATCGGGCACTGGATCCTTATCGTCGCCCGGCCTAAAAAGCGAGACATAGTGTGTTTTTTGACTCTTTAGGAGGAGCACACAATCGACGAATGAAACAAGTCAAGGAATTCTTTGAGAACGAATCCCTTCGCCGCAAACGCCGCTTTGCCAATGATGAGTGGTCAACCCTCAACATGTTGGGTAACACGCCTCAACAGAACAAAGACTCCAAAGACTGCGGCATATTCGTCTGTCTAATCGCAGACCTTTTGGCAAGAGAAAAACCTATACGTAGTCTTAGGGGTTTAACCTCAGCCGAACTAAGGGACTCCGTCAGAAGGAAACTTAAGTGGACTGGCGTTTCCAAAAACCAAACCGGAGCAACAGAAGAAGGAAGCCAAAATAATTTTAAGGAAGGTGGACACTACTCACACCACCACAGCTTCCAAGAATACCGAAGAAACCCTTTCTGCTGGGAACATTTTTACACCGAACGAAGTCGACAGAGCTACGGCATATTTGGAAACCATAATCTCTAGTAACAGATCTCCTGCAACACCGGATCCCCTACTAACGGAACTGGACGAGTTTGTCTACCCATTCCCGAAAGAGTCACCTGACGCTTCGTCCGGCTTCGAAGAAGCCCTAGCCAAGATGGGCATTAAGACTCCCCCAGGAGATAAGGATCCCGTAACCTCCAACGATTCAATTTTGGAAGTACGTGGAATCGAGCCTCTTACAAAAAAGAAAATGGATGTGGATCCTCCACCACCAGAGCCTCCCGTTCATCAAGAGGTGGAACCCGCCCCCACAAGCTCTTCCAAGCCCTCCGGAAAAGCAGACCCTCTCAGGACTATTTTGAGTGTTCGACGAAAGAGAGGGAAAACAAAACGACAGCGAGTCTTCTTGGAAGATGGATCGTTTTTTGGATGAACTCGAAGAAGATACAGAACATTTCAAAGCACTATCCAAAAGTGGACTTACGTAAAATAAATAAGTCGTAGTATAACTAATTTTAATTTAAGATTACCATTAATACCAATGTGTGTCAAACGTAAGTTCCTTTGCTAACCAAAGTATAAGTTTTAAGTTCTTTTTCGCTGTGTATAGTTTTAAGTCCCTTTTTTTGTTATGTATATTTAACCAAAGTGGTGTTTTAAGTTCCTTTTAGTTATCAAAGCAGGATTAAATTTAAGTTATTTTAGTATTTTTATACTTACCTTTGGATTATTTTGTTTTAGAAGTTATATTTTAGATTTAGTTTTGTATTAAAGATATCTTTCTTTTTCTTTCGCTTTTCTTTTTCTTTCCGAAAGAAAGAGGGGGATGTAACGACCCTTATTTGTCCCCGTCCTTAATCCTCACCCTTTCTAATAGAAACCCTGTTTACCAAAGTGCAGTTTCCCTTATTGCCCTTGACCTTTTTATTTTCCGCCTTCCGCTATTACCGACTTCCTGTTGTTCCTAACTTATCTTATCTTAGCGTCTCCTCCCACGGCCCTACGGCTAGCCCTACACCCTTCGTTTTCTTTCCGCCAATAAATCCTTATTTCCGCTACACCTAAAACATCTCCTCTACTCCCCTCCTATCCGTAAACAACCAGCGTCGTCCTAATTTCCCCTGCGTCGTGCCCTAGTTCCACGTACCTCTTTTACCCTGACCTTTGCCCGCACCCTAGCGGTTATCCAGGTTTCCGCTTACCATTATACGTTTCCTATCCTCGTGTCCTACTTATCCGCTTTGGGCGTCGCCTTCAGGTAGTCGGCGTCGTCCTATACACACTTCCTCTTATAATTCCTGTGTCCTTCGCTTTCCGACGTTACAATAAGCCCTGTCCTATTTTCCCACGATCAGTCCGGCCCCTCCGTCACTTGACCCTACCCTGCGCCGCCGATGAAACTTCCCGTTACCTTATCGCCTTCCGCGTCTTTCCCCATACACCAGACCCTCTCCTAAACACTCCTACATGCCCACCTAATTCCTACCTCCCATACGTCCTGCAGCGCCGCTTTATACAAGTGGGCAGTTTTTTCCCTATGCCGACGGACCCCTAAAGACTCCATCCCTGCAATAAAGAATACGGTCGGGTATTCAGAAACAGCAGCGTCGCCATTTCCAACAGGTTGGAACAGGCAGCCCGTATAACCCTACGGAGAGATGTTGCCGGCACCGGAGCTGGCAGTAGACTGACAATATTAGGGGTTCTGCGCATGCGCCAACCTGGCTGCTAGATAAGGGAGCCGATCACCAGCGCAGGTCTCATTCGTTCCAGGGAGACCACCGCGGGAAGATCTCCGAGACCGACCACGCTTCGCCACTATTAGGTAAGATAATCGCCTCTTCGTCTTTCCCCGCTAGAGCGATCCAAGCGGAACCTTTCTTCCTGCGCTAGAGAAATCCGAGCGCCTCTATCCTCTCGCCCGCTAGAGTAATCCAAGCGGAAACTTTCGCCCTGCGCTAGAGAAATCCCAGCGCCTCTTCGTCTTTCCCCGCTAGAGCAATCCAAGCGGAACCTTTCGCCCTGCGCTAGAGAAATCCCAGCGCCTCTTCGTCTTTCCCCGCTAGAGCGATCCAAGCGGAACCTTTCGCCCTGCGCTAGAGAAATCCCAGCGCCTATATCCCCTCGCCCGCTAGAGCAATCCAAGCGGAACCTTTCGCCTTGCGCTAGAGAAATTCCAGCGCCTCTTCGTATTTCCCCGCTAGAGCGATCCAAGCGGAACCTTTTGTCCTGCGCTAGAGAAATCCGAGCGCCTCTATCCCCTCGCCCGCTAGAGCAATCCAAGCGGAACCTTTCACCCTGCGCTAGAGAAATCCCAGCGCCTCTTCTTCTTTCCCCGCTAGAGCAATCCAAGCGGAACCTTTTGTCCTGCGCTAGAGAAATCCGAGCGCCTCTATCCCCTCGCCCGCTAGAGCAATCCAAGCGGAACCTTTCACCCTGCGCTAGAGAAATCCCAGCGCCTCTTCTTCTTTCCCCGCTAGAGCAATCCAAGCGGAACCTTTCGCCTTGCGCTAGAGAAATCCCAGCGCCACTTCGTCTTTCCCCGCTAGAGAAATCCAAGCGGAAACCTTTCGTCCCGCGCTAGAGAAATCCGAGCGCCTCTATCCCCTCGCCCGCTAGAGCAATCCAAGCGGAACCTTTCGCCTTGCGCTAGAGAAATCCCAGCGCCTCTTCGTCTTTCCCCCGCTAGAGCGATCCAAGCGGAACCTTTCGCCCTGCGCTAGAGAAATCCCAGCGCCTCTATCCTCTCGCCCGCTAGAGCAATCCAAGCGGAACCTTTCGCCCTGCGCTAGAGAAATCCCAGCGCCTCTTCGTCTTTCCCCGCTAGAGCGATCCAAGCGGAACCTTCCTTCCTGCGCTAGAGAAATCCGAGCGCCTCTATCATCTCGCCCGCTAGAGTAATCCAAGCGGACCTTTCGCCCTGCGCTAGAGAAATCCCAGCGCCTCTTCGTCTTTCCCCGCTAGAGCGATCCAAGCGGAACCTTTCGCCCTGCGCTAGAGAAATCCCAGCGCCTCTATCCCATCGCCCGCTAGAGCAATCCAAGCGGAACCTTTTCGCCTTGCGCTAGAGAAATCCCAGCGCCTCTTCGTCTTTCCCCGCTAGAGCGATCCAAGCGGAACCTTTTGTCCTGCGCTAGAGAAATCCGAGCGCCTCTATCCCCTCGCCCGCTAGAGTAATCCAAGCGGACCTTTCGCCCTGCGCTAGAGAAATCCCAGCGCCTCTTCGTCTTTTCCCCCCCGCTAGAGCGATCCAAGCGGAACCTTTCGCCCTGCGCTAGAGAAATCCCAGCGCCTCTATCCCATCGCCCGCTAGAGCAATCCAAGCGGAACCTTTCGCCTTGCGCTAGAGAAATCCCAGCGCCTCTTCGTCTTTCCCCGCTACAGCGATCCAAGCGGAACCTTTTGTCCTGCGCTAGAGAAATCCGAGCGCCTCTATCCCCTCGCCCGCTAGAGCAATCCAAGCGGAACCTTTCGCCTTGCGCTAGAGAAATCCCAGCGCCTCTTCGTCTTTCCCCGCTAGAGCGATCCAAAGCGGAACCTTTCGTCCTGCGCTAGAGAAATCCGAGCGCCTCTATTCCCTCGCCCGCTAGAGCAATCCAAGCGGAACCTTTCGCCCTGCGCTAGAGAAATCCCAGCGCCTCTTCGTCTTTCCCCGCTAGAGAAATCCAAGCGGAACCTTTTCGTCCTGCGCTAGAGAAATCCGAGCGCCTCTATCCCCTCGCCCGCTAGAGCAATCCAAGCGGAACCTTTCGCCTTGCGCTAGAGAAATCCCAGCGCCTCTTCGTCTTTCCTCGCTAGAGCGATCCAAGCGGAACCTTTCGTCCTGCGCTAGAGAAATCCGAGCGCCTCTATCCCCTCGCTCGCTAGAGCAATCCAAGCGGAACCTTTCGCCTTGCGCTAGAGATATCCCAGCGCCTCTTCGTCTTTCCCCGCTAGAGCGATCTAAGCGGAAACCTTTCGTCCTGCGCTAGAGAAATCCGAGCGCCTCTATTCCCCTCGCCCGCTAGAGCAATCCAAGCGGAACCTTTCGCCTTGCGCTAGAGATATCCCAGCGCCTCCTTCTCTGTCCCCGCTAGAGACATCTGAGCGGAACCCTAGTTCCTTTGTTAGACCCTTTCCCAACGCTTTTATTTCCAAGTTACATTGTCCTCACTCCTCCTCATAATACCCTACTTGGAGCCTGGGCTGTGTGATGATACCGAGCGTCTACCGTGTTGAGTCCACTTAGGTTGACTCTGCTCTCAATCTGAGCCTTGGGTTTCCCGATTCTAACTACCTTCTCCCGACCCCTGGAATATTTTACCCCATTTCACGACTGAGTCTTTCTGGGTCAGTTACGTTACGTTTGCGAAAATTGACGTTACAAAGCATTAAAAGTTAAAAATATATTTTATGATATTATACTCAGAATGTGCACCGTTATAAGTATTTATTAATAAACAGGCAGTATTATAATAACTAATATTTAATACTTGGATTACTGACTTAATTGCGTCATCTATTCTTTTCGCTCTATTTACGAGTGTATTTGAGACACTGCGTTGTATAAATTAATAAATTCCTCCATATCTAAATACAATTATACATATTATTGACTATTATCAAGCCAAAACACTTTGTTTTGTAGCTAATAATAACAGGGTATTTTATCTTGCCGGTGTATACCTTATGGGAATGACATATTACTCTCTCCTTATCTTATGTGTAAACACAGTTTTTGAACCATTGGTGCTAATTTTAGGCTAAACTGTTTTTTAGGACACGGTGTTTTGGGTTTAAAGCAGGAGATAATGATTTTCAGACTGATCTTCTAATGGCATTTAATGATTTCGTATGTAAATGGACAACTTACACATTTGAATATTTTGTAGCGTTCTTATCAGTCTCATGATGTTTCCTATTAGTTAATTATGCCAGACTAATATTATGAATGCTTTATAAAACTCCGATTTAAGACGTTAATTCATCTATTTTTGACAATTAAAGAGTATGCAACCTTTCATGTAGAAATATTTCAATATAGTTTAATTATTATTTTTTTAATGAAATATGTACTCTTAGATAAACCAACGTACCACTTCTCTGTTTATTGAATTAGACTCAAATAGACGGTTTTTAATGGTTCTATGTGAAACCCGAATATTTCGTACCTTTGCTAGCAAACTTTGCACCTCATTACTCATTACCAACTGCCTCCTGATAATATTTATGAGTATAAAATGGACATCCCACTGACTTGTGATTCTCCTTCAATCCGAACCTCGCCTTCTAATATCACCATTAGGCTCTAAGAACCGCAAAATCACCCCTCCAGTGGTTCTATAACTGACCCCTAAAACTCTAGCAACTTCTATGTGAGAACGCTCTTCATTAACTGCTTTTCGGGATGTTAGATTACCTAACATGTTCAAAAATGTTAAAAAAAAACTGAATAAGTGATGTAAGCATTTTCGTAAACAAATTTTAAAGGTTGAGCTCGGAATGAAAGTTAGTGAATTGCAACAGGTACAATTCAAGATTAGAGTGTGTGCACTGTACTTCTATTGGTAGGTAAATTGAGGTTGGAATGCGAATTATGAAGAAGGAAACTTCATTATTTTCAGTGTCGCCGTGAGGTAAGATAACGTAACTGTTGCTCACATATTCCCTTTTATTGGAAGGAATTGCAGAAGGCTGCAATTCATATTCTTCCTTAAAGATTTCAGTAAACATAATGGGGTACTTTTTTAACTTTGGATTTTAAGTATTCATTACCAAGTATATATCGGTTAACTTTGTGCATGCGTAAGTTAATTGATATTTTTGAATGTATCTTTTGTTATGTTTGACACTTAGTAAGATAGTTTAATCCTTAATATGTCATTTTGTTACTATGTAGTGATAGTGAGTAATGATGGAAATAAAAATGATAGGATTAATAGATATGAACAAAAAGTATACAATATATTAAATCAAACATGTTTTCCAAATTTGTTGATTCAATTATTAAGTTAACTTAAAAACACACATACACACACACACACACACACATACACACACACACACGCATGCATGCATGCATGCATATACATACATATACATACACACACATATATATATATATATATATATATATATATATATATATATATATATATATATATTTGCTCTTGTTTTTTCTTATATATAAAATCTTTTCTTTTATTATCTCCATTCACGGATGTACACATAAATTTCACATCATGACTAAACATTCAAATATTTGTAAAGTGGGTTTTTAATCATTTTAGAAGATTTGTAAAATCTATTGCTCCTTACAACGTACGGTCTTGCATTAGAATCCAATACCCTTAGAGAGAGTTAGAGGGTGTAACATTATAATGAGTAAAATACTGTGGGAATTAAGTCAGATACCGCGCAGCTGTTAAAGTTTATTATCACCGACTCCACGAGAGCAAAAGGGACTGATTTGTGCGACAGGTATACCAACCGTTACAATGTAATTGCGTTCACACCCGAGCGTAAATTAATTCCCGCCATGTTGTATCCTATCTTTGTAACACATGTTTAAAACATTTTATATTAAAGAGTTGGGTTGTCGATTAGGTACAGGTTCTATTAAAATTCCCCAAAAACAGCATTTTAACTAACTATTAGCTTTTGAGCTTTCAAAATTATAGTCATATAAACGAAGAACCTTTATTTCATGAATAATAAGATCTCGTGTATGATCATACACAAATTTCGTGTATGATCTCAAGATTGAAATCAATTTTTATTGTTACTTTTAACAAAAATTTGGGCTTGGCTGTTTACATAACAAGATGAACAAATTCAAAATAAAACAAGTTTATATTTGTTAAGAGATTGTACAGTTTATAAATATTTTTTCTAGGACTACGCTATTTTGTCTGAAATATATTATACTAATTATTGAAGGACCATCATGCAATATATAGATATTTTCTTCTTCTACACTTAAAAATTTAAGAGTATTATTTTGTTTAATTTATCTAAATAGAATTGATTTATTTAAGCACAAAGTACCAGTATGGTTTTTATTTGTAGTATGTTCACTGGTCGTTCATACAAATAGATAAATTCTTTGTTTTAAGATTTTTTTTTTATTTATTATTATTTTTGTAATGGTTGGTGGTTGTAATTCCTGACATAAGCGTGTCATAACGCTCTGGTATGATTTGTTTATTTTAACCTAGTTTGTAATTAGGTGTTAAGATAGTTATTTACCTGAAGAGATCAGATTGCAGATATCTAAGCCTAGTGTTATTATTGATTTTCGTTTCAATGAACGAGAGAAACGTCCGGAAAATCCTTTTTCCTTCAGAATAGATAAATATATGGCCATTTCCCTGTCTCAGGAGTCCGAATGTTATAGAATTGGTATATCCAGACCTACAAGATATATACTCGGGTGCAGGACACAGTGATATTCTGTCTGTAACTTAGAATGTCTATACATACCAGTTCTCTCAGTTTAAAGGGAGTTTTCAGTGTTTGTATAATGTTGCTACATGAGCTTTAGAAGCAGCAGCAGTATGAGAGGTAACTTATGGCACTGCTCACATTGTGCTACTCTAATACTCAATGCAGGAATCAACAGGTTGATTGCTTGTAACTTCCTAATAACGCTCCGTGATTACCTGACGTGTTTCTGCAACACCTTACTACAGTTTCAATGTTATCATAATAGTTTCTACAAGGAACAGTATGAGAATTCATGTGAGGTGTATGCACTGTACTACTCTATTGGTAAATGCATAAAATCAAATAGCAATACAATTTAATAAATATATACTGATTAATTAAAACACCGCTTCACTCACTGGCTGGCAACTCATCAGCTGAATAAATTTGTAAATTACCTTTTCAGTATTATTAAAAGTATTAAATAGCATTCTTAAATCAGAAGTTTGAAAAAGAAAACTATTTATAACGTCGTGAATTAAAGTAACCTAATTTTCACATGATATAGTCATTTTTGTCAATATTCTAAAGCAAAGACATTTTTTATGTATCTAATTTGTTCTGAAAGTAATGGATATATAATATATATAAAATATAAATGTAATAAGAATAGGGATTAAAATCCAACGTCAACGAAAATGCAATAAAAGCCGATAGAAAAGTTAATAAATCTGAACAAAAATGAATAAGTGATGTCATGTAATAATTTGTTTACAATTTTCTACTTGGTCTAGAATCCAGCCACACAAAACCTGGCACTTCGAACTAACTTGGATTTGGGTTTCCAAACTCGGTTGTAACTCGAGTGTCAACTGACACAAATTAGATCTCCAACTCGTATTTAACATTGGAAACTCGTTCAGACTATGAAGAAACTCCGGTTCAACGAAACTTGCTTCCTTGATGCACCTGTTACAAATTCTCTCTTTAAAAGTGTACAATATTTTTGTAAAATTTTGTAAAAGTTCCTGCAGGATGTTAAAAAATTTGTGGAAATATTTTGGGATATGATAAAGTAGAAGGAATATATGTATATATATATATATATATATATAAGTAGATATGAATATGCCGGTTCTAGACCACTTTTGGGACAGACAGAAAATCAATGTAAAATACTGTCCATTGAACCATAAACAAATCTAATAAAATCTAACAGGAAAGCACGAATGTTAAATAACCGAATCTTTAGCTGTTTTACTGTTCAATGTTTGCTTCTACATTTATAAGCTGTTTTAATGAAAAAATCAAAAAATCTTATTAAAAAATCTTTATTCTACAAAGTTAATTGTAACACAGTCTTTATCTTTAATAGTCTTCTTTCCAGTAACAATCAAGTGTAATTTTTCATTTTTGTTTAATTCTTTAATCTTTTTTCTCATCCAAAAACAGTCAAAAATCTGTTCGGCAAGTGTACTTTACAATCTTCCAACTCGGCAATTATTGGTAAACCCGAATTTATCTTTCATTTTCTCCAAATTCAAGATTCTATATCTCTTTTTTTCTTCCAATTCCACTAATTTCTTATATTCTTTGAATCTTAGTTCACCAACCTTATTCAACTCTTGTAACAGCGCTGCCATTTATTATAGAAAAATCTTTTAACTAAATTTAGTTAAAAGATTTTTCTATAACAAATAGAACAATCTGAAAACATTTGACCAAAAATTGTGCTGATTTGTGTCAAAAATCACTACTTCTCAAAATTTAATTTTACAAATTTTTGCTCTTTAAATAGAACAATCTGAAAACATTTGACCAGAAATTGTGCTGATTTGTGTCAAGTTGTCACAAAAATCACCACTTCTCAAAATTTTAGTTTACAAATTTTTGCTCTTTAAATATGGAGCGGAAAAAGATAGAGTGCCCATACTGCAAAAAAAGACATTTTTGAACATCACTATACTCGTCATTACAATTCGAAAAATCATTTGAAGAACAAAGAAATTTATAATAAAGAACTAAATTATTTGAGGACTTGGGCTAAAGAGAATCAAATTGCCGATCACCAAAACATGTATAATATAGAAAAATTGCGTGAACTAAAGAAAAATTTTAAGGAAAGTAAAAAAGATCTCAATCTATTTAAAGATGAAAAAATTTCAATCAATCGCTGAGAAATTGTCCATTGAAACAAACGATAAAACTAAGTCTGAAATTATCGAAGAAATTGACAAAACTCTTAATGAGAAACCTGAAAATATCATTGATGTAGAAGTTTTATCCTCAATACATGGTCTATTTAAGCAATTCATTTTAACAAATTTGAACGACAATTTCATGTCAATTTACAAATATCTTTCTATTTTGCGCCCAGAAATTAAAAGTTTAATCGAAAAATTTCAAGAAACTGTGAAAAATAGTAAAGGATATCTCTCTTTAGAATGCGAATACGAACGAACTTTAGTGAACGGTGAAACACAAACTTGTCCAATGTACTTTACTATAAAAGCAGACGAAATCTTCGACGTAAACGACTTTATTACTAAGCAATTTAATAAATTAACACATCGAGAACAGACAAATCATCCAAATAAGGGCTCTGGTTGGACATTAAAACGTTGTAAACAACTGATTTTGAGCCTTAATAAACATGAATTTATGAACGCAGGATCATATATCGATTTACCAAAGGAAATCAAAGATAAAAAAGCTTGTGTAAATATCAAAAATAAAGATGATTATTGCTTTATTTACTCTATCCGATGCGCTATTGAAAAAACCCGAGACTCATGTTGACAGAGCAAAACAATACGAAAAATTCGTGAACGATGAGATATTTTCTGGATTCGACTATCCTATGTCTTTAAAAGATATACAATTATTTGAAAAAACGAAGCAGCAAAGCAAAGTACAAGTATCCGAAAATGTCTGTAAATGTCTATACTTTTGATGAAAAACTACACATAGTACCGTTGCAAATTTCAGAAGTTTATGACGCCAAGTTAGAAGTTGATTTTATTGTATGTTAAACAAGATGATAAATCCCATTATGTTTTTGATAACAGATTTAAGTAGATTAGCGAGTTCACAGATATCAAAAAATGCTCACAAGACGTTCTTGTGTCGAAGATGTTTAAGCCATTTCTACAAATATAGTGCTTTATCAGATCATTTAGAAATTTGTAAGCAACATGAAGTTTGCAAGCCAATTATGCCGTTTCCGGGTCAAACAACTAAATTTACCAATTACCAACAGAAATTTAGCCATCCGTACGTTATTTATATGGATTTTGAAAGCATATTAGAGAAGATTCCCACATGCAAAAAACAATCCGCAAAAATCGACTACAACCAAGATTCAGAAGCATATTCCTTATGGTTTTACTCTATATTTAGTGTCTAATGTGACCAATCGTATGTACAAGCCGATATGTTATCGAGCAAAAAATGAAGAAGAGTTGCCGAACGTTCCTGCAAAATTGTTTGAAGAACTCAATAAATTATCGAAGTACATAGCTAAAAAATATAATTCAAAGAACATGAAGCCCATGAAATTGACTGACGAAGAAGAAATTTCGTATCAAAATTCAAATCTTTGCCACATTTGTGAAGAAATATCGTATCAAGACACTGAAAAAACTTTAGGGTTTTTACCAGATAATTGGAGTTCTGCTTATGATGCATTCAAAAAATGCAGAGATCACTGTCATTTGACTGGAAAATTTCGAGGTGCAGCTCATAGAATTTGTAATCTGAATTTGAAATTTCCTCAGAATATTCCCGTTTTTCTGTCACAATATGTCTAATTACGATACGCATTTGTACATAAAAGAATTGGCAAAACAATACGGTAATGTTGATTTGATTGCAAACACCGATGAACGATATATAAATTACTCTGTAAATTCTGGATACGGGTATGAATTTGATGGTGACAAACCTAGAAAGTTCATAAAATTCTCTTTCGTAGACACGTTTAGATTCATGGCGTCATCTATCGAAAAATTAGCGAAAAATTTAAAGAAAGAAGACTTCAAACATACAAATCATTTTATACAGGATGGAAGAATATTGAATGAAATTATAGAAAGACAGCCAAATGACAAAGAAGAGATTTTTAAAATATTGTCAGGAAAAGGAATATTTCCCTATGAATTTATCGATAGTATTGAAAAACTTGATTACACAGAAGAATTAAGAATTCAAGATTTCTATTCACTTTTGACAGATGAGAGCATATCTGAGAAAGATTATCAACACTACTTGAGCGTTTGGAACAAATTAAAAGAGAAAAATCTTGGAAATTACTCTGATTTGTACAATATCCAAGATGTTTTATTGCTTGCTGATATATTCGAAAATTTCAGAAACATTTGCCTTAATTGCTATAAACTCGATCCGGCACAC
Organism: Homalodisca vitripennis; assembly: GCF_021130785.1. Lineage (NCBI taxonomy): Eukaryota > Metazoa > Arthropoda > Insecta > Hemiptera > Cicadellidae > Homalodisca > Homalodisca vitripennis. The sequence goes on along the minus strand of NC_060214.1, from coordinate 89,949,592 downwards.
TATCTAACAGCTCCCAGTCTCGCATGGGACGCAATGTTAAAATTAACGAAAATTGAGCTTCAGCTAATTAACGATTATAATATGTATTTGATGATTGAAAAAGGCATTCGCGGGGGCATTTCTCAGTGTATTAAACGATATGTGAAAGCAAATAACAAATATTTAAAAGATTTTGATAAGACAAAGCCCGAAAAACTATTTACTCTATCTCGATGCAAACAACCTTTATGGGTATGGTCTTATGCAAAAACTGCCGTTTAGTGATATCAAGTGGATGGATCCTAAAACGTATACAAAAGAAGAGTGGCAAGAAACAATTTTGGAACTCACTGGCGACGAAGATTATGGCTATATTCTCGAAGTCGATCTTGGATATCCAACAAATTTACACGAACATCACAAGGATTTACCTCTTGCTCCAGAAACATTTTAAAAACAAACTTTGCACAACTCTACTGGATAAAAACTGAATACGTTGTTCATTCGAGAAATTTGAAGTTCTATTTGGAACAAGGTATGATTTTGAAACATGTGAATAGAGTTATTGCATTCGATCAGAAGCCTTTTATGAAAGAATACATTGATTTTAACACAAAACATGAGAACCAAAGCTACAAGCGACTTTGAAAAGGACTTTTATAAGCTGGGGAATGAACAACTCAGTGTTTGGAAAAAAGTATGGAAAATGTGGCGAAATAGATGTGATATTAGACTAGGAAATGAAGAATTTTCAATGAAACAAGCTAAGAACAAAACAAATTTCAAATGCTTTAAACATCTTTGACGACAACTGTATAGCGAGTCACATGTACAAACAAAAGGTTAAATTTAACAAACCGATTTACATAGGATTTTCAGTTCTCGACCTCTCAAAATTGCTAATGTACGAGTTTTATTACAACAAATTAAAGAAGTTTGATCCAGATTTGAATCTGTGTTACATGGATACAGACAGTTATTTTCTAGAACTGAAACGAGATCCTTTTAAAATTTATTAAAGAAAATATAGATGACTTTGATACAAGTGATTATCCAAAAGATCATGAATGTTTCACTACTAAAAATAAGAAGGTAATAGGGACATTCAAAGATGAGTTAAATAGCGAAGTTTTAAGAAGAATTTTGTGGTTTTAAGGTCTAAGATGTACTCGTACAAATATCTAGATAAAAACCCAGTTAGGTGTAAAGGAATTAAGAGAAGCGTTGTAAATAAAACAATAAATATCGAAAACTTGAAGAGATGTTTGTTCGAAGATAAAGAAGAATTTAGGGAGATGACAGTAATCAAAAGCTATAAACATGAGTTGTACACTGTTACCATAAAACAAGCTGGAACTGAACGCTAAAGATGATAAGAGAATTGTCCTAGAAAATAAGATCGATACAGTACCGTATGGCTATGAAGCAAAATCTGATATATTAGACGAATTAAATAAAACTTGGAAACTTTGACATGTAAAATGGAAGATGATTTAATTCACTGTCACAAGTGTAAAAAGAAAACGAAAAATATAGATTCAAAAAATCGTTCAAACTCAAAATGGATTGTATAGAATTGCTGCAAAATGTTCAAAATGTAAGACAAACAAGAGTAAGTTTATAAAGAATCCAAATCCAAAACCTGTTAAGCAAGAATTGAAGGACTAAAGATGAGATAGAGATTGAAGCTCGAGAAATTCATGCACCAGTACGAAAAAAGTTTAAAAAGAGAAAAATTATAACATTAGGAATTGACGATTTATGGGCAGCAGATTTAGTTATAATGTCTAACTATTCAGATCAAAATGATGGATTTAAGTATATGTTAAATGTTATTGATACTTTCTCAAAATATGCTTGGTCAAGAGCTATCAAAAGAAAAAAACGGCAAGGATATTTCAAAAGCTTTCGAAGATATAGTAAAAGATGCCATAAGGATCAATCACAAACCTCCTAACCTACTTCATACCGATAAGGGTTTAGAGTTTAAAAATAAAGAATTTAACGATGTTTTGAGGAAATACAACATTAAGATTTATCATACTGAAAACGAAGAGAAATCAAGTATTGTAGAGAGATATAACAGAACTCAAAATGAGAGAATGAAAGTAATTTTTGAGATTAATAAAAACTTTAAATGGATCGATATTCTTCAAGAAATCGTAAAGAAATATAACGATACTGTTCACAGCACAATCAAAATGAAGCCTAAAGACGTAGATAAGGATGCCGAAAAGGAGTTATTAGAGACAGTTTTCGAGTATGTTCCACCAGAAATTCACACGAAAACTAAATTTAAAGTCAATGATCATGTAAGAATTGTTAGTAAAAAAACAAACATTTTCGAACAAATATAAGAACAATTGGTCAAGAGAAATCTTTGTGATTTATCAAATTAATAACACAGATCCTGTAACTTATAGTATAAAAGATTTAAATAATGAAGGAAATATAACCGGAAAGTTTTATGAATATGAATTGAGAAAGTCAAAGATTTTTTCTATATAAATGGAGGGCCCAAAAGAAATGTTCAATGTGCAAAGAATTAAAAGGTTTTTGAAGAATTTTATAAAGATAAGAGTAGAAAAGATGGAATTATTTATAATTGTAAAGATTGTTATAGGAAGTATCATAAAGAGCTGTATGATAAAATAGAAAAAATTAACTTTGGGAAGAGAAAGAATGTCTTAAATGTAAAGAAACTAAAAAAATTTCAGAGTTTAATAGTGATCACTATAGTAGAGATAAGAAAGACTCATATTGTAAAGATTGTGTAAAGAAGAATCACCATAGATTATATTATGAAGATACTCAATGTGAATGTGGAAGAACTATAAAATGGTTAAATAATTATCAAAAAACATTTACAAACAAAATATCATAATTCAAGAGTTTAACATTTTCATCGTGTAATAATTTGTTCTATATAAATGGAGTCTCAAAAGAAATGTACAAAGTGTCAAGAAGAGAATAGAAAAGACTGTTATTGTAAGGAATTATATGATAAAATGAACAAATTAACTTTAGAAGAGAAAAAGTGTTACTTTTGTAAAGAAATTAAAAATATTTCTGAATTTAATAACTGGCAGTATAGTAAAGATAGAAAAGATGCTTTTTGCAAAGATTGTGCTAAAAAAATTTTCAGCGAAAGTTATAAAAACGAAATGCCTTGTGAATATGAAAAAAGAATTCTACAATGGTTACCTAGTTATGCTAAACATTTACAAACAAAATATAATAAATCGAGAGTTTTTAGTAAAATTTAGAAACATTTTCATCGTGTAATTTAGATATTCTATAAATCAGTCGAGATTCTGCCATATTTGTAGTAAAATGATTTCCGTTGTATAAAATATTCAAAGATTCTTTCATTTGGTTGTAGAGATTTATACTATTTGGATCTCCTTGTCTTAATAAAATTTCCATTTCTGGGTAATCAATTTCAAGTTCTTTCAATCTTTTCGGTATTTCTCTCTTTTGAGCTCTGATAACGTAATAAGGATATTCCCACATGTGATTCTTCTTAATTAATACAAAAAACATGGTGTTTTTTCTTATCAAAATCTTTACATACCATATCTCTCTTCATTAATTCCATTCGCAATTCTTGATTCTCTATTTTCAAGGATTTCATTTGACCTGAAATTTGTAACTGTTTTATTTCATCTTTTAACTGCTTATTTTCGTTTTTGAGTTTGTACTCACCATATTTTCTAATGGAAGGTAATACTTCTTTCGTAACCCAATTTTTAAACAATTTCGCTTCTGGTTTATGCGATCTCAAAATTAAAGAATAAAGTCCAGATTCATTAACGAAAACAGTGTTATTTTGGAAGTTTGAAGGTAAGCTATTTATAGCCCCCCTTATATTTAGATTAAAATAGAAGTTTTTATCATCTTCGTCAACGTTTATTCTGATCGTTTGCATAGTATTTTCATATTCTAGAATTTTTGCTACGTCTTTAGCCTTAAAACCAGATCACATTGTTTTCGTCAACAATCGTAAAGATATGTTTGTTATTGAATTTTAGTTGATTATTGAGTAGGTCTACAACTGACTATCCATTTAGATAGAAATAAAATTTAACAAGCAATTTTTATTTTGAGTATAAAGTCCCTGGTTCATTGATGAAAATAGTGTCTGGATGTAATTTTTGTAAGAGTCGCGATTCGATACCCCTTGTCAGAACCTATGTTTTCAAAGCTTTTTTTGTATTTTTCTTTTAACATTGTCTTTATTCGTATTTTTTGTGAATATTTGTGAGGTGGTGCCCCTCGAGGGCTACCTTATCTTTTAGATAAAAGTATTGGTATTTATCATCATTATCAACTCGTTTTGAAAGTTTGAAGGTAAGAACGATTCGTTCCCCCCTTGATTCATCATTCTTTCGACAATCTTAAATATATTGTTGTTTTACTCTCATTATTTATTAAAATTTCCCTCAGAGTTCTTGTATAGTTAGAACGATTTTTTGAATTCTTTTAATATTTTTTCTAATTGGAATATAATCGATTTCATTCGGTTTTTCACTGATTTTTGATCCATAAGCAACATTTGGGAAAAAAGTGTACAAAATTTCAGATTCTTTGTGTAAATGTTCGGTATGATTTTCAAAACTAGGTTCAACGAGATTACAATGTAACTTCAATTACATCAAAACGGTCTAAATTTTGGCGTTTTATTTCCTAAATATACCTGATTTGGCTCAATAGTTTCTTGAAACAAACCCTAATAAATCTACAATAATTGCTGAAAACATTATTCTTACTGGTGATTTTATTTGAATTTTATTAGAGAGATAAATTTTTTTTGCATTTCAAACTTGTTTTCGTCAAAGTTTAAAGATTTATCTGATTGTTTGAATGTTTTAAGATAATTTTTAAGGGAATTTTTTATTTGATCGAAAGTATAATATCCTTTGTTTAAACCATAATATTTTGTTATGTTCTTCTCACTAAATCCTATACAATAAGGAGAACTTTCACTAATATTTATTACAAAATTGTCAGAATAAAAACCGCTTAAACCGATAAAAATAATTTGATTCTTCCTCTAAGTGTATAGGATGTTCCAAGTTTAAAACTAATTTAGAGCTTTCTGAAGTCAACTTGAACAGCTTCATTTTCGCAAGCGTTGCTTCAAGATGAAAATCTTCTATTTAAATGGGAGAAATTTTTAAAGCAAAAAGATCAGATAAAACTTCAAACGTTTGAAGAAAATAAGAAAGATCAACCAATCAGATTGTTAATTGTTGGTTCAAGTGGATGTGGGAAAAACAACTTTATTATTGAATTTTATCTACAATAGGTTGATTCCTTATTCCAATTTGTATGTTTTTTAGTAAATCTTTTAGAACAAGACGCCTATAAAAAAATTACAAGAAAGATTTGAAAATATTGAGGGGAAAAAACTTAAACAAAAAGGTATCACATTTTTATAATGCTTCTGAGGACATAGTTCCGTTAAGTGAATGTAAACCAAATTCTTTAATCGTTTTTCGATGACTGTATTTTAGAAAATCAAGACGTTATTAAGGAATATTTCGTAATGTCTCGTCACAAAAATATATCTCTTGTATCTATCTTTCTCAATGCTTTTCAAAGGTTGATAAACAAGTTATTAGAAATAATTTGAATATGTTGTGTGTTTTTAAGCAAGACGATCACTATTCGAGAAAGCTTTACAACAATTATGTGGGATCTGATATGAGTTTTAAACCACTTTAATGAATTATGTGATAAAAATTTGGAAAAGAAGACTATGGATTTTTAACTATTAATTTAACTTTGAAGCCTAAAAATGGTAAATATTTGAATAAATTTTCTAATATAAACGTGTAATAATCTCGTTCACGTTTTACGTTCCACGTTCACGTTTTTTACGTTCCACGTTCACGTTTCACGTTCCACGTTCACGTTTTTACGTTCCACGTTCACGTTTTTACGTTCCACGTTCAAGTTCCACGTTCACGTTTCACGTTCCACGTTCACGTTTTGCGTTCCACGTTCACGTTTTACGTTCCACGTTCACGTTTTACGTTCCACGTTCATGTTTTACGTTCCACGTTCACGTTTCACGTTCACGTTTTGCGTTCCACGTTCACGTTTTTACGTTCCACGTTCACGTTTTTACGTTCCACGTTTCAAAATTTTTCTAATTAAATGGCGAACGTAACTTCTGAAGAAGCGAAAAAACTTGATAAAATCGAAAAGAAAATTAATCAAAGAATTTAAAGAACAGATTCGAATTGATGAAAAAGAACAAGAATTTATTCAAAAAATTAATCAACCTGTAACATCTGCAATAAAAAATGTTGAGGGCAAAATTGAAAATGTTTTAAGCGATAATCAAAATTTGATGAATTTTGGTTCCAGTTGTACGACAATTTGCTGATATTTCGATACCAGAATCTGAGTTTGAATTGCCAAAATATTACCATCTTCAACACCATTTAGACCTCGAATCATTGAAGACTCTACCATAGTTGAACCAATAAGTCCTGGAACAACGGATATAATAATTGGTGAAATTGGTAAAAAATTTCTTCCTAGAGCAAAGGATGATAAATTTGGTTTGTATTGGGACAGAAAAAAGAAAAGTTTTATGTTTGGAAATTTGCCCGTGAATTTTGAGCATAATGATATCATTATTAATGAAAAAACATATGAAGGAAACTCAAGGTTTATGGAGATTATTAACAGGCACTGATGTTCCAAAAGACGGTTTATATTCTGAAGAAGACTTGAAAAAGTATACAGAAATTTTATGGAAATCTGATTCAATTTACAAAAATAATGATCCATCAACTAAGAAACCAAAGTCAAGTAAAGGTAAAAAATATATCTCAATTTGATTAAACCAATTTGGGAAAAAACGAATCGAAGGATCAGGTGTAAAGAAAATACAGTGATAATAAGATTGAATACAGATATATCGACGATTTGACAAAAACTCGATGGAATTATTAATTATATTTATGCTCAAGAAAAGGCTGGAAACAAACAATTTTTTTGAACGAAAAGGAAAGCGATTAAAAAGATTTTATATTTCGAACAAACTTGACGAAATGATTGAAAAAACCTGATGGAATTAAATATTTTAAAACGAGGTTTTGCCGGCAATAAGTTCTTCTATGATTGAGGGTAGTGGACTTTTGAATGATTTTATCAACAATTATACCTTTTGAATTACACGCTACCAACTTATCAGTATCTGGGGCCTGGCACAAAACTCGAAAAAAAGACTAAAAAAGAGGAGATCCTTGTATAAATAAATTAGATCAAGCTGCTATGGAACACGATATTTTTTATGCAAAACATAGAGACACAAAATTCCAGACATATCGCAGATAAAAGTTTTGCAAGATAAGGCAATGGATAGATTTTATTCTATCAAAGTCATGCTAGTTTAGGTGATGAAAGATTTTGTTGCGCTTCCAACAGCTGGAGCAATGTTTTTGACAGAGAAAAAAAAATAGGAATGGGAATCGAAGAGAACTTGAAATTTTAACTATATAAATGGAGGTGAATGTAAATTTCCAGCAAAAATCAGAAAGAAAGAAAAAATAAAAAATCCGCTTTTAAGAAGAAAATACCCGTTAGTATTCAATTTAAAATAGATCAACTAGAAAATGGCGAAGATAAGATATTTTTAACAAATAGACAATATACAATAAACTCGAAAAACATAAGAAAAAACAATAAAGGGAACCAGAATAGAATTTTCTTATAATCAGTTGAAAAGAACTCAAAAATGGTTGGACTTTTGAAAGATTTATTAGTTTTTGGAGAAAATTATTCCAGTTGTTTAAAAATGTTGTTCCTTATGTTCGTAAAGCTGCTCCAATCGTTAAAAAGGATGTGATTCCTATTGTTCCGAAACATTTTAAATTGGTTAGATAAAGAGTTGGAAGATGTTACAGGATCTGGATTAGATGAAAAAACTTTGAATTACGTGAAATCAAACATTGAAAAAAAAAATTTAAAACCTTTAACATTCGGGGAATTGGAAAGAAATCTGCAAAAAATATTAAACATTTTTAGAGGGAATCTTCATGAGAGATACATTATCCTGAAAAAGTTAAGAAATTTGAATGTGGAATTGTGAATTTAGACTCGGTTATGGGAAGTGGAAACGCATTGGGTTTGTTATTATAAAAAATGATAAGAATACATGTTATTTTGATTCGTATGGAAGAATTGAGGACAAAACCACCTATAGAATTGATTAAATATTTGAAAAAAATCAAGCGTCTACTACAATGATTCTCAGATTCAAGACTATAAAGATCCCCCCAATTTGTGGTTCATTTATGTGTTTTTGTTTTGGAATGAAGCTGAGTAATGGTTAAAGATTTTAAAGAAGTTGTTAACAAATTATTGCTTAATAAATATGGATCACAAAATATTTTTGACGTATTTGGAACAAAAAATTATTCTAAAATGTAGATAATAGTTTGAAATTTGATAGTTTGAGAAATGGAGTTTGATAACAAGTTAGAAAATTTTATTACAAAACTTCAGATTCAGCATATGTTTGCTGTCCGAGATTGAAGATTTTAAAGCAGAATATGATAACAAAACCTTGCAAATTTCATGAGTTCCAAATGAAGTTGTTGATAAAATAAAACATTGGAAAAAGAGATGTTGATGGTGTAAAAAAAAATATTTACCAATTTAATGTCTCATATCGAAAAAGCTGATGAAATTATTGAAGCAATCAAAGTTGAAAAGAATTATGTTAGTTTAGCTAATAAGAAAAGAATGTCGGTGTTCGAGCCTGGTATTGACAAACATGATGTTGTTGTTTTAAAGAACCAATTTTTAAAACCACCTAAAATTAGCAAGGAAAACATCGATATTGTTGATTTACATGATCCGAATGTTAAAAATGCCTTAGATTTTAAAGGAAAAAGAATTAGCGGTGTTAGTAAAGGAATTAATCCATTTGATGTTGTTGTAATGATTCAATTAGAAGATCCTATTAAAATGTTTAATGAACTAAAACAAAATTATGGAGAATCATAAACAGCATGTTAAAGATTTTAAAACCAGAGTCTATGAAAAAAACTTGATTGGTAAGAAGTAAAAAGATCAGTAGATCGATGTTGGTGAATCTTACTTGATAAAGTAAAATAAAACTAGAAGAAAAACTTTAATACATATAAATGATGTTAATGTATTAGTTTGGTGAAGTAATTATCCAAAATTTCTGGAAGATTTTTATACACATTTCAATGTGGAAGTGAACAAACTTTTTTTAAAGATTTTGATACACGTTTCAATGGGAAAATAACACATAATAATGAATTACTTAAAAGTATAGATGATCGATCTCTTTATATCTCGATAAAGTAAATAAACTAGAAGAAAACTTTAATAAATTTAAAAGAAGATGTCGATAAATAACTTTTGAAAACATCGACAAACTGAATTAATGGAGTAGGCGGCTATGATAACTAAATTTTCCTTATATAAATGGCGCTCATATATTGTGTGAGATGTAAAGAGAAAACTGCCACAAACACGATATATAATACTATGCAAACATTAACGGAGTTAAAAGAATTTCGGGAAATGTGCCTGAATGTAACCAAAAAACAGAGCCATTTATAAAAACCTTGATTTTGATATTTTTTCTTAATAAATAGAGATGGCGGGACATTACAGTGCTTTCGATCTTTTTATCATGCAACACGAAAGAGATTTGAAAAAAGTAACATTGGGATGACATTTCTCAAAAAAATATGAATTATCCGAAGATATGATGAGATTATGACGTAATCAAATTGAATTGGTATAACATTGCTAAATCTGACAAACTTTATCATCAGAGTTCATTCAAGAAAATATAACATTATTCAATTAATAGATCATATGTCTGTTCTTGTCTCTATCAACACTTGAGTATAAAGTTTTTGGATGAAAAATAAAGATACAGTTGATTGGAATAATATATAAATAGCGGTTACTATCCTGTGGCAGATTTTATTGAAACTATGTGAAGAGATCGCAAATTTAAGGAAGAATCCTGAATATGACGAAGTAGATCATTATAAAATGACTCTAATCTTTTTAATTATTTTACTAAAATTTATAATCTTTTTCTTATAAAAACGTACATTAGATCGATGAAAAAATGATACATGATGTTTAAATTTCTTAAATTTTCTCTTATTAAATGGTCGGACTACAGAAAATATGCTAGTGAATATTGAGGGCGGAGTTTAAAATTTGTCTCTATCCAATTAGTAAACAACATTTGAATGAACCGAATAAAAAGTAACTGAGTTTAATATTGATTTTGGAGATAATTTTGCTCGTCTACACTTTCCAGTTTTATATTTCTGGAACTTTAACAAAACAAGATGGTCAAGCATATCTTGGAAACTGATAATGTTAGATTAATCGATAATTTTATACCTTTTTATATTCTAAGATTGGAAGTAAGAAAAACACAATAAATTGATAGAAGAAGTCGAAAACTGTGGCCAATTAAGCACAATTACAAGCAACTATTTCGTATTCAAAAAGTGATGTTATTTCTCAAACTTCTAATCGGCTTGTGAATCAGATTTTAAATTTGGTGTTTTTGAAGCAGCTGGATACACAATTTATCTCATTTTGGATAGGTATTTTTTGAAAGTTACTATTCCGATCTATATAAAGGAGGATTTTATCTAAGTTTTATAAGAGCAGAAGACGATGATGTGATTCTGAAGACTGGCAACTGGACAATGGTATATGCCTGTTGATGGAAAAATAACAATTACAGATTTTTTTATAGAGTTCCAATGATTGATTTTAAAATCACGAAAAATAATAAGGTTGATTGATGAAATTACAAAAGTCAAAACATTATGTTTAATTTTCTAGCTTGGCAATGTATTGATACAATAAAGGTATTTCCGGAAACAACTTATTCGTTCGATAATCCAAAATATTTATAGAAATATCTTCAATCCCAAGTTCGTTATCATAGGTTTTCAAACAGATAGACAGAATAATCATGAAAAAAATCTTCAATGGTGTTTGATGTAGTTTGGATGTAAAAAATATCAGAGTAAAATTGAACGGGTTTATTATCCAGTATGAATACAAAAATTTAAACATTTCCGGAGGTCTTTTCAGAATCATGTATCAGATGTATCAAGATTTTAAGAAAGTTTACTGTTAATAATAAGGGAAATGTATTACAATCCTTAAAAGAATTTTTAGCGAATAGACCTATTTATGTCATTGATACAACAAAGAGTTTGACAAATATTTCTGGTTCAAAGAACGATATAATTATCATAATATGGATTTTCAAAAAAAGCTGTTACAAACGCGAATTTGTTATGTTGTTGTTGTCTCTGAGAAAATTGTTTAGCCTATGATGTGATTAAGAACCGATATTAGAGAAATTCAGTAAAAAATCGCGTTATTCGTCGGATTAGTTTTAAAACTTTACAGAATTGTTAAAGACCAATTAAAAGTATACATTTTAATTTGCATTACATAAATTTTGAAAAATAGGGATGATATTAGGAAAAAAAACTATTTCAAAGGTCATGGTCGGAAAGTGGTGATTTAAAAAATACTTTAAATATTTTACTGATCCTATATACCAAATTTCATCAAAAAAGCTTACAATAGTTCTCGAGATATAGAGTTTAAAGGTAAGGGATGATTGGGTTTAGATTTTGAAAATTTTGTGTATTTTCATGAAATTTTAAGTGAACTCGCTTGTTTTTGAAGGTTTTCAGATTTTTCCGATAAAATTTTTATTTTTTTTGAATATTAAGAAATAGGAGATGATTTCCCCTTATGGATAAGTTAAGTCAGAAAGAGTTAAGTATTTACTATATGTGTTACTCAAATTTCAAATTAAAATCGGTGAGTGGTTTTTGAACAACAAGGTTTGAAAGAAATATTGATATATACTTATTTTAATATACATTGGAAAACTATAACAGTTCTAGGGAATTGAGGAACATTTCATTTAACATGTTGGTAACACTACATCTCGTCTTCATTCTTGCTGGGTGTTGGCACACGTATTAGACTAGCACTTGTGTGATTCTCTCTATTTTAACGAAATTTAACAAGATATATCATTATTTTAGAATATTCTAATGTATTTGCAAGTTGAAAGGAAAGAGATATGGGACTTTATATATGAAGTAGAAGATTGTGTGATGTTCTGTGTTCTTTTAAAAGTGAATGTGTAAGTGTTCCATGGGCGTTGCCATTCATAGTGTTATTATATTTTATAAGTTACTTTTCATAGTTTGGACTCGCAAGAAAACATTACATAAGGATGAATGTGAATTTGTGTAACGACATTCTTAAACTGTGATAAAAACATTGTGTGAAAATTTTGAATGTAAAGTGATTAGAATTGTTACGACGAAAATTATCAAGTCACCGCGTCCTAGTTGGGTAACGCCTACGTCATAGTTAGTGACACAAAGCCTCTCACATGTTTAAATAAATGCGATTCGAGGTCACGCGTTCTAGTGGTAACGCCTACGTCATAGTTAGTGAAACAAACAGTCCGAGGTTCACCGCGTTCCTAGTGGTAACGCCTACGTCATAGTTTAGTGACACAAACGCCTCTCACATGTTTCAATAAAATGAGATTCGAGGTCAAGCGTTAGTGGTACAAACCGCTCACAGCAGACGTCACAAATTACAGTTGATTGGAAATATAATATATGATACCTTTCTTCTTCTCCCATTCCCTATTTCTTAGAAGTTAATGTAGATATCGCAAAAAACAAGCACCACTAACAACACTCATTTTGTATGTTCTGTTCATTATATTCGTATTGAATTGCTGAATGACCAAACGTTTCTCTTTTCTTCGTCAGAATCACACCACACACAATATTTCTGTTTCGTAAATGTTTTTTCCTTCAATTTATCCAATCTACAACAAAAGCGTGATCTCTTATAAATTACCTTTGATAAATCTTGTTGTTTAAAAGACTTGTTAAGAAATCTGGCCTGTGTAGTTATTCCTTTGACTTCTTAATATTCCAACCAAATAAACAATGAAAATTTAGCATAAAAGCGATGAAAAATGTCAGATTTTTGGTGTTTTTAGTTTATTTTCGTAAAAATCGGAAATATTTTTCTCTATTTTTCTATTATTTAATTTAAAAATCTCCTATTACATTTAAATATGTATACTATCTAAGTTTGTCTGTAATAATTTGCATTGAACACTTTTTAGTACTTAAAAACGTTCTCTGAATTTCGTTTTCATTTAAGATTCGTTTTCACTTAAGGAAAAAATATCAACATTTGTTTAACATATTTAGGTAATTCAAAGAAGTCTTTTTAAACTATTTCCTGTGGTAAGTTCTTTAAATGCTAGAGAAAACTTGAAGTGATTTTGGAGAGTTATGTTGGTTTGTGACTATTTAGTAGAAAAGTTTTTTTTATTTAAGAAAAATAATTTGCTAAACTTCATATTTATTCTGCTTTCATTCCTTCATAAAACTTCAAAAATATACTCTTTCGCTGATGAAAAATCTCGATTCTTCCGGAATAATCTTTGTAATCATATTACAAAATTATCCTAAAATAGATTGAATAATAAAATAAAAATCATTTCTCTTTATCTCTGTTGTTAGAAATGTAAAACACAAAACATCTTGCGTCTGAAAAATTTAGATCTCGGCAGACATACGTTCCATAATCTCCATTTATAAAAATATCTTTTTGTTTAAGGGAAGAGTTTTAATCCAACTTGTTACAAAGTGTTCTAAATAGAGGAGAAAATTATCGATAAAAGATATTTAGTTTGTAGAGGTTGTAATATTATTTTTGTCGAATAAGACCTAAACCTAAGAAATTTCGAAATAAACTAAACCACATTTTGAATCTCTGCTTATGAAATTACAATACGGAAGACAAGAAGACAAACAAAATTTGTTACAGAATTTGAAAAAACAGAATAATAAACTTTTTCGTATACTCTTGGAACATTGACAAATATTATTTTCCTTTTCAAAGAATACCTTAGGAGTTTTTGTTGGTTTAAAAACCAGTTTATTATGAAAAGGAAATTACCTGTATTTTTTTTATTTATCTAGATGTAGAAGAATTTGTTATATGATTTTAAACCTCGAATTCTTTGATGATTTTATTAGTACCTTTGGAGAAAGTAAATGAAGAACCTCGTGAAAAGGAATGCGGTTTTATCACATTCTCCCGGGACTTCTCGAGTGATTGTTAGGCAAATTTTCATTATTTCCGTTTATAGATTTTTTTATTAGGATTTCTGGATTTTTTCAGTTAAAAACAGCTTATAAAATGTAGAAGAACATTGAACAAGTAAAACAGCTATAGATTCGGTTATTTTACATTCGTGATTTAATGTTTGATTTCTCTGATTTGTTATGGTTCAATGGACAGTATTTACATTGTTTTTCTGTCTGGTCCCAAAAAGTGGTTCTGAGAAAACGGCATATTCCATATCTACTTATTTTATATATAGTATATATAATATATATATATAGATTATATATATATTATATATTATATATTAAATTATATAAATGGGTGATTGTTGTATGCTTCTTCCATTTTCACATAAAAAATCATAGCTATTTATCATTTTACGATACAGCGTTTAAATCTTGAATGTTTGTATAAAACGTACTGTCTTTTTTAAATAAGTGCACTATATACGTTTCATCCCAAAGCTGTCGAGAAGTGAATAAAAAACAAAATATTAATAAATTTATTTTGTTATGAAACTACTAAATAAAGAACAGAATAAATGCTAAGTTAATAAAAGAATCTGCTCCAATTTTTGGGATTCGCGCAAGTGTAGCAAAATTAGAAAATTCGCTTTTGTAGGTTTCAACACGTTCATGACAGATAATATATTTCTCAAGTTTTATATTTTCTTAATGCATCGAAGATTATATGCTTTAATAATTTCTTTCTCTTATTCGTTTAAAGCTTTTTAGTACCTATTGTTTCAAAGTCATTACTAAACGGGCCACTTTTTTTTAAGACTTATAATCATACAGTTATTCTTTTGGTACATTATAAAACAGGTACATAAAAAGAAATGCCTTAAACTTGATACCGTTTTTTAAATTAGATTTATTTTCCTTAAAGTGTAGACGTTACAGGATGATGAAAAAAGTAGTTTTTATTGTTTTAAACCTTATTTAAATTATATTACAAAACATTTCCATGGCATATATATAATTCCACTAAAGTGTTCCCAACTTTCGTACATTAAAACATATATATCTCGTAAAGTTTCTGTATAAAAATATATACCAACAAACATAAGTGCCATTTATAAATGTTTTTTAATCCATTATTAAATAAAATAATACTATTAAGTTTGAAACAAATGACTTCATTTATATTTATGAAATCAATTTTCAATATAATAGTGAAAACTTAGTACCTTAAGAAGGAAATATTTATTACTTGTCTAAAGAAGCTCTATTGATAAAAAAGTGAGTAAATGACTGTTTGTATAAATTTAATAGTTTAGTTAGGTTCTTGTCTTGTACAACAAACTAACATATCGGTGGGGATTCCCCTATATTTTAAGATAAAAAAGTTGTATAAAAAATTGTTCCGTTAAAAATTTCCAATAAATAAAGTCAGTTGACAAACTAAAACATTATTCATTAACCTAATACGTATTGAATATAAAAGGATCAAAGGGGATTCTTGCCCTTTTTGCAGTTTAAGCTATGTTTGATAAACATTTTTATGGCTGTTTTCCGTTTTCAGATTGTTTTCTAATATACTAGGGTAAAATCAAATTACATACACCATAAAACTTCCATTAGATTGTTACCGGGGCTAAACAAAACTAAACTTTTGTTATATTGGTATGTATGTCGTATAACGAATCGTTTTCCATCTGTACGTCTATTTGTGTTTTATTTTCGAAGTTTGAAAACGTTCGTAAAGAATTTGAAAATTGTTAGTGAACAAAATGTAAAACTGTGGCCTTGTTATGATTTTTGGTGATGAATTGCTTAAAAACTACTTCCTATACAAAAATTTTACTAAAATATAAAACTGTAAGCTCATTTTATCTTAAAAAAACGGTACTCTCATTGTTTATATCGATCAAGAGATAATTAAAGTTGTGGAGATTTTTCTTAAACTAGTAGCATATCGTATTGGCAAGTTTTTTCAGTTTTAGAAAATTAAAACAATACATGTCATACCTAGTATGAGATGTAAATACCTCTCCTAATATGCATGCAAAATGCAAGTTCAAATGCATTACTTTACCGGTAGTAGATTAATTATGCAGTGGAAATAGTACCAAAGATCATTATAAAAAACCCCCCCAATCTAATGAGAAAAGGCTTGTTTTGACATGATGATTATTTAATGCATCACGCAATCAGGCGTGTTGTTTTAAGATCACTCACCAACATCAATAGCTTCAAAGGATATTAGCTGATGACAAACAAGTGTATTAAAGCCACAAAATGCCGATATTTCTTTTTTAATAGATATGATTTCTACTGTCGCGCTACTTACGATTGAAATAGCCATCAACTATCATTCAATGTGCATCTACTTGAGATAAATAACAAATCACACACTGGTTCAAACACTGGTTCACACACCAACCACTAGAATACTGGATTCGTTTCCATTTTTGTGATACAGGCCCATTATATTGCGATGACAAGTACGGCTGTCACTACATTTCCGTTGTTCACACACCTTTTGATGGTTTATTCCACCAAGTGATGAGATTTTTTCAAGTACTGTTTGTTATATGCGAATGGTACGAATTTCAATGACGTTTTTAAAACATCTATTTGTTATATAGATCTACCACATAAGCTGCATAAATAGAAAATTGTGTAATTGTCATAATATTTACCAAATTGTTAAAATAATATGTTATACATAAAGAAACTTTCTAGGAACTAACAAGACAGATAAAAAATAGAGAGAAATAAGTGCAATTAGCCAATTTTTTTAATAATAATTCTTCTTACTTAAACTTTATAAAATTGATAGATCCTATTCAAATAAGTACTGGAATGGATAACATGTATATTCCCAACGAAAACACCAAGAAAACGACCAAAATAAATACAAACTATATAATTATACTTGGCCATTTTAACATAAAATTTGTTCGATGAATTTATAAGCGGAAATTTTATTTACGTAATACAGATTGTATTAGGATGTTGAGATACAGTCTTAATTTTTAGGTTTGTAGTTAACCTTAACCAGCAGCGATTGGAGCTGAGGCGCCGATAACAGTTATTTCGTATCATTACTGTTATTGTTGGCTGTTGTGATTGGGAAACCATAAACCACGCTCACGTACTTCAATAAACTGTTATATTGAGTCAGATAAATATGTGGGCGTTCCAGCGATGTCTGACTGAAACAATTAATGGTTTATCTATAGTGGCAATATTAAAATATAATGGCATTTCAACATAGGTGTGCAAGAAATTGTATAAATCAATAGACATTGATCGAACCTGGTTTAATATTTTCATTGAGTAGAACATATTTCATCGGTTTATTTTTATGATAAAAAATAAAGAATAACGTAACAGCTTCATTCACTGTAAAATTATTTATTCTTTTATTACCATTTAAAAAAACCAAACCAAATTATGCAAAAAATTCTAATATACTCCACACTTATTTAAACGAAATTTAAAAAGTATCCTCTTCTGAGAGGACATAAAAACTGAATTGCGATAAACTTTTATCTAAAAGGTAATGCTTTGAAAGAGGTGGATCTCTTTAAGTCATTCTTTACCTTGTTCCACTGGCTGCGGATTCTCGTTATCTAAATTAATATTTTTATATTAAGAATAATATTTTATTTTTTAATTCAGCACCGTATAGTAAAAATTATTTTATGTTTATGAACTATTACGGTAACAATTAATTTATTTTTCGCTCGATATACTAGTAATATATATTTTATATTAAAACTAAGTATTTACCCCACTAAATGACATTGCGCAAACAACAACATGCTCCACCGCCTGTTAAAATACTTATGTGCGATGATTTTGTGTTAAAAAAAGGTATTCATCAATTTAAATTGTCTTCGCTGTGCGATATATCTTGCAAGAGAGACTTTATAACCCAGATTGCTTAGGTTTTGGAGTGCTATTAAGGCGCAGAGTAGTGACTAATGCGTAAGTATATAGTTAACATCTCACTAGACATTATAGGCTATTCTTCTAGAAATTCTTTGTTTAATCACTTTAATAATAAGTCTGAATTAAACGTTCATGAAACGTTCGAAAACTGAGTTTTTTAAGAATATATAACTTTTTATCTTAAATAACGCATCTCAATTGTACTTCATGCAAATTATCATACTATTATTTCATTAATAAAGATTTCTCAGAATAATTAGATTAGCTGCACTAAAAGCTTCAATATTCTGCGAGCAGTTCCTCGAGTGATTATGTATCCCGCCTCTCTAAAGAATTTGACAGGCCTTAACTCAGTTTACGGGTTCTAGCCGAACAATCTAGCACTCGTGCTGAAGCGGTCAATTCTAATTAATATTTTATCCTAAATAGATTTGATGCATCTAATAGGTTGATTATAGCTTGTTATTGGGTTTTCATTGTTTTGTTTTACTAGGCTTTATATGATTTATCGCAGTATTCAAGCATTGAATACATCTTCAGTTATTTCTATGTTTTAGATTTGGACTATATTGCTTCAGCTATCAATAATGCCAATACTTAAATGTTTTATAGTATTGATGAAATAGTCTATATATTTGTAATTGAAGCTATATTGTAAATGGGTTTACAGTTGAAATTAACAAATAAATAAATAATGAACACAATACTAATGAGGCGGGAAACAATATCAAAACTGGAACTCAAGACTAATATCAAATTCAAGATTTTTTTTAGGACCGGTGAAGAAAACGATATTTTACGTAGTTTTTTTCTGTTTTAGATATGTTATAAAAACTAATTTTTCTTGAGAAAATGGACAAGTTTTATACAGTACCGTTTAGTCTAAAATGGACCAGAATTAAAAACTAATTGGTTGGGTAAATTTCGTTCGTTTTGTTGGTATGAATGAAAAAACATTTTATAATTATTATTTCCATTTTTATCTTTTTATCACACTAATACAGTGATATTTATGCACCGAATTCCAGACTATTAGCTACAGTTGCGTCTCTAAGATGCTGTGCTTCAAAAGCTATTGCTATATAGGACAATGTTTTTCATTGTTTTCTAACTTCGTACCGAAAATGTTTTCCAAAACTACTCACTAGGGTTTGGGTTGTGATTATTTTATTTAAATTTTTAAACTAAATTTTGTGTTTTAATCCTTATAGCATGTAACGTTAAATACGGGGGGTGGGGCATTATGTCCTGGGGCTGTCCATAAGTTGGTACTGGGGGGAAGGGGGGGGGGCTGAGAACGGAAACTCGCGGAGTTGTGAGTGTATATTGAATGTTAGCGGTTTAGATTTTGTGTTTGAGCAGGGAAAACTCAGAGAAAACTTTCCACTCTCGAGATTAGCCGATCTGATCCCAGAACTATTCTATATGCTGTTTTTTGTATCGATATTTTTTGTCAATTTCACTACCATAAACCTGGTTCAATGTACTTTGGATAAAGTGTTATTTGTGTGTATTAGTGTTTATTCACTAGCACTTTAATGGACTACATACTCTTCCAAAATAACATATTTTTTGTATATTTACTTTATAAGGTAACACAATATCATGCATCAATTGATAAAAATCACATCATGATAAATATTTATCTTATGAAAAATATAATATAAACCAAAATTAAATTAGTTGAAAGTAGAATGTTTTACTTCATTATTATATTTTCTACACGATAATACTACTTGGTTAAGTACAAACGTCATACAATAGTAAACCTAACTGAGTACAGTCTTATGAAATTAAAAGTAACACATGGAACATATCAACTTGCTATAACTAGCTATCAGAATCCAAATGAGCTTTAAACTTAATCTATTTTCTGATGTCTTATTTATATTATATTGATTAGTAGACTTTTTTCCACTATTTATTGAAGGATAAAATTATTTTGTTTCATCCACATTATATGTTTAGATAGAACTGTTTCCATAACGGTTTCGTTTATTTAAATATTAACTGTTATAATGAAATAGTTACAATATTCCGAGCATTTTTCTAATTGCTTAAACGTTTTAATACAATAAAAATTGCTGACTCTTGAATCTGGGTCACTGATACGTGAAAAATTGGAGTTTGAGCACCAATCTCTCACAATAATGAAGACGGTACGGATGTACTCATCATGCAAATTACCCACAGCTGATGAGGTAACGTTGAATATTTCCATTCGTACAGTAAGTTTCAGACTGTAAACTTTTCAATATACAGCACTTATTACCTAATATTGACGTATGAAACTGTTTTCTGGAAACTTTCTATACGAAATATTCAAGAGTCGTAGGATTCACCCTTTTGGTACAGGTGGATAAATAAATTATGTGGCCTTAAAGTATGTTTATGGAATTTGTTTAAGTAGTACCTTTTTACAAATACCCACTGTTCAAAAACACTTCAGAATTAATAATGGAAGAAGCAATATTTATCAAAAAAATAGATTTATAATAATATATAATTGTATAATGATAGCTGAGGGCATAACAACGGGAAGTTGGATTTGAAATATAATTCTCCACTATAATTTATAATTGAACATAAATAAAGATTTATGAAATGTTGCTAAGATCATGATCAGGTACTAGATATATCAAAAATTAAAATTAAAACACACGTTTTTATGTATAGTTATTTGTTAACACCGCTATAACAGGGACAAAATCTGCTCCAATTATAAATATTAATACTAAAAGTACTTCAGAAACGTAATACATCCACCTCAGTACTGATGTACAAATAATAAGCAGCAGACATTAGTTAAAATAGGCAAAAAGTTTTAAATCTAACCAGAACAGTTACTTGTACGGCTGTCTAACGGAGAGGTTAGTTCCTTTCCTGTACAAGTAGTACATGTCCCATGACATGTACCGCTTGTGAACTGTCAGTAGCATGGTGATGTAGAGGGGGTCTTCGGTGGAGATAATAGTCCATAGTTATACTAAGAGAATCCAAGAAACTGAATTTGCCATAAACATTACTAAATATTATAAATTAACGATAATATAAATTGGGTAACAAATCAACGTAAAACAAAAATAGCGTGTTTTCAAAATGCAATTAATAGCTAGGTAACAGTTAACTAACTGAGAACAAAGATTGGTATTAAAACAAGTTCCTGATAGATCGATTGAAAAACTGATGGAATTAAAATTTAAAACGAGTTTTGCCGGCAATAAGTTTCAGCTATGATGAGGGTAGTGAGACTTTTTGAATTGATTTATCAACAATTTACCTTTGATTAAACGTAACCTACTTATCAGGTATCTGGGGCTGGCACCAAAACTCGAAAAAAGACTAAAAAGAGGAGAGATCATGGTATAAATAAATTAGATCAAGCTGCTATGGAACACGATATTTATTTAGCAAAACATAGAGACCACAAATTCCAGGACATATCGCAGATAAAGTTTTGCAGATAAGGCAATGGATAGATTTTTATCAAAGATGCCTAGTTTAGGTGAAAGATTTGTTGCGCTTCCAACAGGCGGACAATGTTTTTGAAGAGAAAACTAGGAATGGGGATCGAAGCAGAATCTTGAAATTTTAAATATATTAATGGAGGTGAATGTAAATTTCAGCAAAACATCAGAAAGAAAAAATAAAATCCGATTTTAAGAAGAAATTACCCCTTTAGTATTCATATTTAAAATCAGATCAACTAGAAAAATGGACGAAGATAGATAATTTTAACAAATAGACAATACAATAAACTCGAAATAACATAAGGTGAAAAAACAATAAAAGGAAACCAGAATAGAATTTTTCTTATAATCAGTTGAAAGAACTTCAAAAAAAAAAATAATGTTTGGACTTTTGAAAGATTTATTAGATTTTGGAGGAAATTTCAGTTGTTAAAAAATGTTGTTCCTTATGTTCGTAAAGCTGCTCCAATAGTTAAAAAGGACTGTGATTCCTATTGTTCGAAACATTTTTAAATTGGTTAGATAAGAGTTGGAAGATGTTAAAGGATCTGGATTAGATGAAAAAAACTTTGGAATTACGTGAAATCAAACATTGAAAAAAAATTTTAAACCTTTAACATTCGGGGAATTGGAGAAAAGAAATCGGCAAAAATATTAAACATTTTAGAGGAATCTTCATGAGAGATACTTTACTGAAAATAGTAAGGAAATTTGAATGTTGGAATTGTGAATTTAGACTACGGTTATGGGAAGTGGAAAAGCATTGGGTTTTGTTTATTATAAAAATGATAAGAATACATGTTATTTTTGATTCGTATGGAAGAATTGAGGGCAAACCACTATAGAATTGATTAAATATTTGAAAAAACAACAAGCGTCTACTACAATGTTTCTCAGATTCAAGACTATAAAAGATCCCCCAATTTGTGGTCATTATTATGTGTTTTGTTTTGAATGAACTGAGTAATGGTAAAGATTTTAAAAGAAGTTGTTAACAAATTATTGCTAAATAAATAAGGAATTCACAAAATTATTTTTGACGTATTTGGAAAACAAATTATTCAAAATGTAGATAATAGTTTGAAATTTTGATAGTTTTGAGAAAATGAGTTTGATAACAGTTAGAAAATTTTATTACAAAACCTTCCAGATTTCAGATATGTTTGCTGTCGCAGTTGAAGATTTTAAAGCAGAATATGATAACAAACTTTGCAATTTTCTTGAGTTCAAATGAAGTTGCTGATAAAATAAAAACATTGGAAAAAGAAGTTGATGATGGTGTAAAAAAAAAATAATTTACACAATTTTAATGTGCTCATATCGAAAAAGCTGATGAAATTATTGAAGCAATCAAAGTTGAAAGAATTATGTTAGTTTAGCTAATAAGAAAAGAATTGTCGGTGTTCGACCTGGTAATTGACAAAATGATGTTGTTGTTAAAGGAACAAATTTTAAAACCACTAAAATTATCAGAAAAACATCGATATTGTTGTATTTACATGATCCGAATTGTTAAAAATGCCTTAAGATTTTAAAGGAAAAAAGAGATTAGCGGTGTTAGTAAATGGAATTAATCCATTTGATGTTGTTGTAATGATTCAATTTAGAAGATCCTATTAAAAAGTTTAATGAACTAAAACAAAATTATGAGAATCATAAACAGCCATGTTAAAGATTTTACAACAGAAGTCTATTGAAAAAACTTGATGAAAGAAGTAAATGATCAGTAGTCGATGTTGGTGGAAATTACATGGATAAAGTAAATAAACTAGAAGAAAACATTAAATTACATATAAAAAATGATGTTAATGTATTAGTTGGTGAAGTAATTAACAAATTCTGGAAGATTTTTATACACATTTCCATGAGGAAGTAAACTTTTTTAAGATGTTTGATACACGTTTCAATGAGAAAATAACACATAATAAATGAATTACTTAAAAGTATTGATGATCGATACTCTTTTATATCCCGATAAAGTAAAGAAACTAGAAGAAAACTTTATTAAATTTAAAGAAGATGTCGATAATATATTTTGAAAACATTCGACAACAGATTTAATGGGTAGGCGGGCTCTTGAATAACTAATTTTCCTTAAATAAATGGCGCTCATATATTGTTGTGAGATGTAAAGAGTAAAACTGCCAACAAACGATATAAAATACTATGCAAAACATTAACGGAGTTAAAAGGAATTTCGGGGGAAAATGTGCTGCAACGTAACTCAAAAAGAGCCAATTTATAAAAACTTGATTTTGAATTTTTTTCATTAATAAATAGAGATGGCGGGACATTACAGTGCTTTCGATCTTTTTATCATGCAACACGAAAGAGATTTGAAAAAAAGGAACATTGGGATGACATTTCTCCAAAAATATGAATTATCCGAAGATTTTGATGAGATTATTACGCTAATCAAATTGAATTGGTTATAACATTGCTAAATATCAAACTTTATCATCAGAGTTCATTCAAGAAAATATACATTAATCAATTAAAAGATCACTATGTCTGTTCTTTGTCTCTATTCAACACTTGAGTATAAAGTTTTTGGATGAAATTAAAAGATAAGTTGATTGAATAATATTATAGCATAGCGGGTTACTATCCTGTGCAGATTTTATTGAAATATGTGACCGAGATGCAAAATTTAAGGAAGAGGATTCTGAATATGACGACAGTAGATCATTAAAAATGACTCTATTCTTTTTAATTATTTTACTAAAATTTATATCTTTTCTTATAAAAACGTACATTAGATCGATGAAAAAAAAGATACATGGATGTTTAAAATTTCTAAAATTTCATTATTAAATGGCGGGACTACAGAAAATATGCTAGTGATATTGAAAGGGCGGAGTTTAAAAATTATATCCAATTAGTAAAACAAACTTTGAATGAACCGAATAAAAGAACTTGAGTTTAATATTTGATTTTGGAGATAATTTATTGCTCGTTCTAACTTCCAGTTTTATATTTCTGGAACTTTAACAAAACAAGATGGTCAAGACATATCTTGGAACTGATAATGTTAGATTAATCGATACATTTATTAACCGTTTTTTATTTTCTAAGATTGAAGTAAGGAAAACACTAATAAATTGATAGAAAAGTCGAAAACTGTGGCCAATTAAGCACCAATTAAAAGGAACTATTTCGTATTCAAAAGTGATGTTATTTTCTCAAACTTTAATGGCTTTGAATCAGATTTTTAAATTTGGTAGTGTTTTTGACAGCAGCTGGAAATTTATCTCATTTTTGGATTAGGATTTTTTTGAAAAATGTTACTATTTCCGATCTAATAAAGGAGGATTTTATCTAAGTTTTATAAGAGCAGAAGGACGATGATGTGATTCTGAAGACTGCCAACTGGAAATGGTTATGCCTGTTGATGGAAAAATAAGCAATTACAGATTTTTTTATTAGAGTTCCAATGATGATTATAAAATCACGAAAAAATAAGGTTGATTGGGATGAAATTACAAAAAGTCATACATTATGTTTTAATTTTCTAGATTGGCAAATGTATTGCAACAAAAAAGTTTTTCCGGAACAACTTATTCGTTCGATATCACAAATATTTATAGAAATATCTTCAATCCCAAGCCTCAAGTTGTTATCATAGGTTTTTCAAAACAGATAGACAGAATAATCAAGAAAAAAATCCTTCAAAGTTTGATAGTTTGGATGTAAAAAATATCAGAGTAAAATTGAACGGTTCTTATTATCCAGATGAATTACAAAATTTAAACATTTCCGGAGGTCTTTTCAGAATCATGTATCAGATGTATCAAGATTTTAAGAAAGTTTACTGTAATAATTGGAAATGTATTACAATCCTAAAGAATTTTTAGCGAATAGACCTATTTTTGTCATTGATACAACAAAGAGTTTGACAAATATATTCTGGTTCAAAGGAAACGATATAATTATCAATATGGATTTTCAAAAAGCTGTTACAAACGCGATTTGTTATGTTGTTGTTGTCTCTGAGAAATTTTTAGCCTATGATGTGATTATGAACGATATTAGAGAAATTCAGTAAAAATCGCGTTATTCGTCGGATAGTTTTAAAACTTTACAGAATTGTTAAAGACATTGTTAAAGAAAAGTATACATTTTAAATTGCATTACAAAATTTTGAAAAATAGGGATGATATTAGGAAAAAAAACTATTTCAAGGTCATGGACCGGAAGTGGTGATTTTAAAAAATACTTTAATATTTACTGATCCTATATACCAAATTTCATCAAAAAAGCTCCAAATAGTTCTCGAGATATAAGAGTTTTAAAGATAAGGGATGATTGGGGGAGATTTTGAAAATTTTGTTTTTCATGAAATTTTAAGTTGAACTCGCTTGTTTGAAGTTTCAGATTTTTCCGATAAAATTTTTTATTTTTCTTTGAATATTAAGAAATAGGAGATGATTTTCACCCCTATGGATAAGTTAAGTCGAAAGAGTTAAGTATTTACTATATGTGTTACCAAATTTCATTAAAATCGGTTGAGTGGTTTTTGAACAACAAGGGTTTGAAGAAATATTGATATATACTTATTTAATATACATTGGGAAAACTATAACAGTTCTAGGGAATTGAGACATTTCATTTTAACATGTTGGGTAACACTACATCTCGTCTTCATCTCTTGCTGGGTGTTGGCCACGTATAGCTAGCCATGTGTGATCCTTCCTCTATTTTAACGAAATTTAACAAGATATATCATTATTTAGAAGATTCTAATGTATTTGCAAGTTGAAGAAAGAAGATATGGACTTTATATGAAGTAAGAAGATTGTGTGGATGTTCTGTTGTTTCTTGTTAAAAGGTGAAGTGAAGTGTTCCACTGGGCGTTTGCCATTCATAGTGATTATTATATTTTAATAAGTTACTTTTTTTATTTGGGACTCGAAGAAAGACATTACAAGAAGATTGTGAATTTGTGTAGACATTTCTAAACTGTGATAAACAACATTGTGTGAAAATAGTGATGTAAAGTGATGAATTGTACGACGAAAAGTATCAAGGTCACCCGCGTTCCTAGTGGTAACGCCTACGTCAATAGTTAGTGGACACAAACGCCTCTCACATGTTTAAATAAAATGAGATTCGAGGTCACCGCGTTCCTAGTGGTAACGCCTACGTCATAGTTAGTGAAACAAACAGTCGAGGTCACCGCGTTCCTCAGTGGGTAACGCCTACGTCATAGTTAGTGACACAAACGCCTCTCACATGTTTTCAATAAAATGAGATTCGAGGTCAAGCGTTAGTGGTTACAAACGCTCACAGCAGACGTCACAATATCTACAGTTGATTGGAAATAAAATATATGATACCTTTCTTCTTCTCCATTCCCAATTTCTTAGAAGTTAAGTAGATATCGCAAAAAAACACGCACACTAACAACACTCATTTGTATGTCTTTTCATTATATCGTATTGAATTGCTGAATGACAAACGTTTCTCTTTTTCTTCGTCTAGAAATCACACACACACAATATATCTGTTTCGTAAATGTTTTTTCCATACAATTTATCCCAATCTACAACAAAAAGGTGATCTCTAATAAATTTCCTTGATAAATTCTTGTTGTTTACAAAGACTTGTTAAAAAATGGGCTGTGTAGATATTCTTTGACTTCTTAATATTCCAACAAATAAACAATGAAATTTAGCATAAAAGCGATGAAAAATGTCAGATTGTTGGTGTTTTACGTTTATTTTGTAAAAATCGAATATTTTTCTTATTTTTTCTATTATTTAATTTAAAATCCTCCTATTACATTTTAACATATTTATACTATCTAAGTTGTCTGTAATAATTTGCATTGAACACTTTTTTAGTACTTAAAAGTTTCTCTGAATTCGTTTTCATTTAAGGATTCGTTTTCACTTAAGGAAAATATCCAACATTTGTTTAACAATATTTAGGTAATTCAAAGAAGTCTTTATAACTATTTCCTGTGGTAAGTTCTCTTAAATGCTAGAAACTGAAGTGATTTTTGGAGAGTTCATGTTGTTTGGTGACTATTTAGTAGAAAAAGTTTTTTATTTTTAGAAAAATAATTTGCTAAAATTCATATTATTCTCTTTCATTCCTTCTAAAACTTCAAAAAAGTATAACTCTTTCGCTGATGAAAAATCTCGATTTCTTCCGGAATAATTTTGTAATCATATACAAAATATCCTAAAATAGTTGAATAATAAAATAAAATCATTTCTCTTTATCTCTGTTGTAGAAATGTAAACACAAAACATTTGCGCTGAAAAATTTATATCTCGGCAGACTTAGTTCCATAATCTCCATTTATAAAAAAATCTTTTTGTTTAAATGGGAAGAGTATAATGCCAACTGTTACAAGTGTTCTAATAGAGGAGGAAATTATCGAAAAGATATTTAGTTTGTAGAGGTTGTAATTTAATTTTGTACGAAAGACCTAAACCTAAAGAAATTTCGAAATAAACTAAACACATTTGAATAATCTGCTTATGAAATTACAATACGGAGACAAGAAGCAAACAAAATTTGTTACAGAATTTAGAAAACAGAATAAAAATTTTTTACTTATCTCTTGGAACCATTGACAAAATTATTTTCCCTTTTCAAAGAATACATTAGGTTTGTTGGTTTAAATACACACGTTATTATGAAAAGATATTACCTGTATTTTTTTTATTATCTAGATGTAGAATTTGTTTATGATTTTAAACCTGAAATCTTTGATGATTTTATAGTACATTTGGAGAAAGTTAAATGAAGAACCTCGTGAAAAGAATGCGGTTTTTACTCACATTCTCCCCGACTTCTCGATAGTGATTGTTAGCAAATTTCATTATTTCCGTTTATAGATTTTTTATTAAGATTTCTGGTTTTTTTTCATTAAAACAGCTTATAAATGTAGAAGCAAACATTGAACAGTAAAACAGCTATAGATTCGGTTATTTTACATTCGTGATTTACTGTTTGATTTCTCAGATTTGTTTATGGTTCAATGGACAGTATTTTACATTGATTTTCTGTCTGTCCCCAAAAGTGGTCTAGAACCGGCATATTCATATCTACTTATATATATATATATATATATATATTATATATATATATATATATAATATATATATATATATATATATATATATATAAATGGGCTGATTCGTTTAGCTTCTTCCCATTTTCACATAAAAATCATAGCTATTAACATTTTACGATACAGCGTTTAAATCTTGAATGTTTGTATAAACGTACTGTCTTTTTTAAATAAGTGCAATATATACGTTCATCAAAGCTGTCGAGAAGTGAATAAAAAACAAAATATTAATAATTTATTTGTTATGAACTACTAAAAAAGAACAGTATAAATGCTAAGTTAATAAAATAATCCTGCTCCAATTTTTGGGATCGCGCAAGAGTAGAAAATTCGCTTGGTAGTTTTCACACGTTCATGACAGATAATATATTACAAGTTTTATATTTTTAAAATGCATCTTTTATATGCTTTAATATTCTTCTCTTATCGTAAAGCTTTTAGTACATATTGTTTCAAAGTCATTTAACGGCCACTTTTTTTAAAACTAATAATCATACAGTTATTCTTTTGGTACATTATAAAAAAGGTACATAAAAAGAAATGCCTTAACTTGAACCGTTTTTTAATTATATATTTTCTTAAAGTGTAGACGTACAGACTGATGGTAAAAAAGTAGTTTTTATTGTTTAAAACCTATTTAATTATATTACAAAAACATTTCCCTGGCATATATATAATTCCACTTAAGTGTTCCAACTTTCATACATTAAAACATATATATCTCGTAAAGTTTCTTAAAATATTTACCAACAAAACATAAGTGCCATTTATAATGTTTTTTTAATCCATAAAAAAATTAAAATAATAACTATTAACGTTGAAACAAAATGACTTCATATATTTTATGAAATCAATTTCAATATAATAGTGAAACTTAGTACCTTAAGAAATACTATTACTTTCTAAAGAAGCTCTATTGATAAAAAAAAGTAGTAAATACCTGTTTTATAAAATTAATAGTTTAGTTAGGTTCTTGTCTGTACAACAACTAACAATCGGTGGGGATTCCCCTATATATTTAGAAAAAAAAATTTTGTAATAAAAAATTGTTCCGTAAAAATTTCCCAATAAATAAAAGTCAGTTGACAAACTAAAACATTATTCATTAACCTAATACGTATTGAATATAAAAGGATCAAAGTGGATTCTTGCCCTTTTTGCAGTTAAGCTATGTTTATAAACATTTTATGGCTGTTTTCGTTTTCAGATTGTTTTCTAATATACAGGGTAAGTCAAATTACATACACCAAAAAACTTCATTAGATTGTTCCTGGGGTAAACAAACTAAACATTTCTTATATTGGTATGTATGTCGTATAACGAATCGTTTTCCATCTGTACGTCTATTTGTGTTTTCTTCTTCGAATGTTTGAAAACGTTCGTAAAGAAATTGAAAATTGTTAGTGAACAAAATGTAAAACAGTGGCTTGTTAAGATCTTTGATGATGAATTGCTTAAAAACTACTTCCTATACAAAAATTTACTAAAATATAAAACTGTAAGCATTGTATCTAAAATAACGGTACCTCATTTTTTATATCGCTCAAGAGATAATTAAAGTTGTGGAATTTTCCTTAAACTAGTGGCATATCGTATTGGCAAGTTTTTTCAAGTTTTAGAAAATTAAACAAACATTTACCATACCTAGTATGAGATTAAATTACCTCACCTAATATGCATGCAAAATGCAAGTTCAAATGCATTTCATTACTGTAGATTAATTATGCAGTGGAAATAGTACCAAAGATCATTATACCCCAATCTAATGAAAAGGCTGTATTGACATGATGATTATTTAATGCACTCACAGCACATCAGGCGTGTTGTTTTAATGATCACTCACCAACATCAATAGCTTCAAAGGGAATATTGCTGATGCACAAACAAGTGCTATAAAGCCACAAAATGCCGATATTTCCATTTTACATAGATATGATTTCTCTGTCGCGCTACATTACGATTGAAAAGCCATCAAATATCAATCAATGTGCTCTACTGAGATAAATACACAAATCACACACTGGTTCAAACACTGGTTCACACACCAACCACTAGAAACACTGGTTCGTCTTCCATTTTTGTGACTACAGGCCATAATTGCGATTACAAGTACGGCTGTCACTACATTTCCGTTGTTCACACAACCTTTTGATGTTTATTCCACCAAGTTATGAGATTCAGTACTGTATGTTATATGCGAATGGACGAATTTCAATGACGTTAAAACATCTATTTGTTATATAGATCTACCACATAACGCTGCATAATAGAAAATTGTGTAATTGTCATATTATTTACCAAATTGTAAAAAATATGTAATACATAAAGAAAATTTCTAGGAACTAACAAGACAGATAAAAATAGAGAAATAACGTGCAATAGCCAATTTTTTTAATAATAATTCTTCTACTTAAACTTTATAAAAATGATAATATCCTCATTCAAATAAGTACTGGAATGGATAAATATGTATATTCTCCAACGAAAACACCAAGAAAAACGACAAAATTAAATACAAACTATAAAATCAACTTGGCCATATTAACATAAACATTTAATTACTTACGAAGAATGAAAAGCGGAAAAATTTATTTACGTAATACAGATGTATTAGGATGTTGAGATACAGTCCTTTATTTTTAGGTTTGTAGTTAACCTTAACCATCAGCGATTGGAGCTGAGGCCGATAACAGTTTATTTCGTATCATTACTGTTATTGTTGGCTGTTGTGATTGGAAACCATAACACGCTCACGTACTTCAATAACTGTTATATCTGGTCAGATAAATATGTGGGCGTTCAGCGATTTCTGTCTGAAAATTAATGGTTTATCTATAGTACCAATATTAAAATATAATGGCATTTCAACATAGGTAGTGCATGAAATTGTATAATCAATGACATTGATCGAACTGGATATATATTTCACTGATAGAACATATTTCATCGGTTTATTTTTATGATAAAAAATAAAGAATAACGTAACAGCATCATCACTGTAAATATTTATTCTTTTATTACCAATTTCAAAAACCAAACCAAATTATGCAAAAATTCTAATATACACATTATTTAAACGAATTTAAAAAGTATCCTCTTCTGAGAGACATAAAAAACTGAATTGCGATAACTTTATCTAAAATGTAATGCCTTTGAAGAGGTGGAATCTCTTAAAGTCATTCTTTTACCTTGTCTCCCACTGGCTGGTTCTCGTTATCTAAATTAATATTTTTATATTAAGAATAATATTTTATTTTTTAATTCAGCCACCGTAGTAAAATATTTATGTTTATGAACTATTACTGTACAATTAATTTATTTTCTGCTCGAAATACTAGTAATATAATATTTTAATTAAACTAAGTATTTACCCCACTAATTGACATTGCGCAAACAACAACATTGCTCCACCGCCTGTTAAAAATACTTAATGTGCGATATTTTGTTGTTAAAAAAGGTATTCATCAATATAAATTGTCTTCGCTGTGCGATATATCTTGCAAGAGAGACTTTATAACCACAGATGCTTAGTTTTGGAGTGCTATTAATGCAGTGACTAATGCGTAAGTCTATAGTTAACAACTCACTAGCACATTATAGGCTATTCTTCTAGAAATTTCTTTGTTTCATCACTTTAATAATAAGTCTGAATTAACGTTCATGAAACGTTCGAAACTGAGTTTTTTTAAGAATATATAACTTTTATCTTAAATAAGCATCTCAATGTACTTCATGCAAATTATCATACTATTATTTCATTAATAAAGATTTCTCAGAATAATTAGTTTTAGCAGCAACTAAGCTCTCAATATTCTGAGCAGTTCCTCGAGTGATTATGTTATCCGCTCTCTAAAGAATATGACAGCTCTAACTCAGTTACGGGTTCTAGCCGAACAATAGCACTCGTGCTGAGCTGTCAATTCTAATAATATTTTATCCTAAACAGATTTGAATGCATCTAATAGGTTGATTATAGCTTGTTATTGGGTTTTCATTGTTTTGTTTTACTAGCTTTATATTATT
Source organism: Homalodisca vitripennis (assembly GCF_021130785.1). Taxonomy (NCBI): domain Eukaryota; kingdom Metazoa; phylum Arthropoda; class Insecta; order Hemiptera; family Cicadellidae; genus Homalodisca; species Homalodisca vitripennis. The sequence goes on along the minus strand of NC_060214.1, from coordinate 89,916,902 downwards.
TATCGCAGTATAGCATGATTACATCTTAGTCTATTCTATTTTTTAGATTTGGACTATATTGCTTCAGATATCAATAATGCCAATACTAAATGTTTATATTATTGATGAATAGTGTATATATTTGTAATTGAAGCTAATATTGTAAATGGGTTACAGTTGAAATGAACAAATAAATAAATAATGAACACAATACTAATGAGCGGGAAACAATATCAAAACTGAACTCAAGACTAATAACAAATTCAAGAATTTTTTTTAGGACCGGTGAAGGAAACGATATTTTACGTAGTTTTTTTTCAGTTTAGATATGTAAAACTAATTTTCTTGAGCAAATGGACAAGTTTTATACAAGTACCGTTTAGTCTAAAATGGACCAGAATAAACTAATTGGTGTAAATTCGTCGTTGTTGATATGAATGAAAAACATTTTATAATATTATTTCATTTTAACTTTTTATCACACTAATACAGATGATATTTATGCACCGAAATCTAGACTATTAGGCTACGTTGCGTTCTAAGATGCTGTGCTTCAAAGCTATTGCCTATATAGGACAATGTTTTTCATTGTTTTCAACTACGTTTGTGGGTGGTATATTTTAGAATAAGAATATGGCAATTTTTATATCTTTTCATATCAATCCCCAAACTATTCACTAGGTTTGGTGTGATTATTTATTTAAATTTTTAAACTAAATTGTGTTTTAAATCCTTATAGCAGTAACGGTTTAAATCCGGGGGGGGGGCCTTATGTATGCGGGCTGTCCATAAGTTGGTACTGAGGCTGAGAACGGAAACTTGCCCGGAGTTGTGAGTGTATATTGAATGTTAGCGGTAGATGTTGTGTTTGAGCAGGAAATCTTAGAGAAACTTTCCACTCTCCGAGATTAGCCGATCTGATCCCAGAACACTTAATATGTTTATGTATCGATATTTTTTTGTCAATTCACTACCATAACCTGGTTCAATGTACTTTGTAAATTGTTATTTGTGTGTATTAGATGTTTATTCACTAGCACTTTAATCACTACATACTCTTACAAAATAACATATTTTTGTATTATACTTTATAAGGTAACACAATATCATGCATCAATTGATAAACATCACATCATGATAAATATTTATCTCTATGGAAAAAATATAATATAAACCAAAAATTAATTAGTTGAAAGTAGACATTATTTACTTCATTTATTATATTTTCTACACGATAATACTACTTGGTTAAGTACAAACTTCATACAATAGTAAACAAACTGAGTACAGTCATATGAAATTAAAATGTAACACATGGAACATATCAAAATGCTATAACTAGCTATCAGAATCCAATGAGCTTTAAACTTAAATCATATTTTTTGAGGTCTTATTTATTTATTTTATTGATTACGTACGACTATTTTTCACATATTTATTGTGGATAAAATTATTTGTTTCATACCACATTATATGTTAGATAGAACTGTTTCCATAACGGTTTCGTTTATTTAAATATTTAACTGTTATAATGAAATAGTACAATATTCCGAGAATTTTTCTAATTGCTTAAACGTTTATACAATAAAATGCTGACTCTTGAATCTGGTCACTGATAACGTAAAAATTGGAGTTGAGCTACAAATCTCTCACAATATGAAGACGGTACGGATGTACTCATCATGCAAATTACCACAGTTGATGAAGGTAACGTTGAATATTTACACTTCGTACAGTAAGTTTCAGACTGTAAACTTTTCAATATACAGCACTTATTACCTAATATTGGTGAACTGTTTTCTGGAAACTTCTATACGAAATATTCAAGAGTCGTAGGATTCACCTTTTGGTACAGGTGGATAAATAAATTATGTGGCCTTAAAGGTTGTTTTATGGAATTTTGTGTTTAAGTCGTACCTTTTTACAAATACCACTGTCTCAAAAACACTTCAGAATTAATATGGAAGAAGCATATTTATCACAAAAAAATAGATTTATAATAATATATATTGTATAATGATAGCTGAGGGCATAACAAAGGGAATGTTTGGATTTGCAATATAATTCTCCACTATAATATATAATTGAACATAAATAAAGATTTATGAAATGTTGCTAAGATCATGATCAAGGTACTAGATATATCAAAAATTAAAATTAAACACACGTTTTATGTATAGTTATTTGTTAACACGCTATAACAGGACAAATATGCTCAATTATAAATATTAATACTTACAAAGTACTTCAGAACGTAATCATCCACCTCAGTACCTGTGTACAAAAAATAAGCAGCAGACATTAGATAAATAGGCAAAAGTAAATCTAACCAGAACAGTTACTTGTACAGGCTGTCTGTCTAACGGAGAGGTTAGTTCCTTCCTGTACAAGTAGAACATGTCCCTTGACTGTACCGCTTGTGAACTGTCAGTAGCATGGTGATGTACACTTGGGTGGAGAAGTAGTGCACTAAGTATACCTAAGAGAATCCAAGAACTGAATTTGCCATCAACATTACTAAATATTATAAATTAACGATAATATAATTTTGGTTACAAAACAAGTAAATACAAAATAGGTGTTTTCAACTGTAAAAAATGTAAACAATAGTTGGTAACAGTAACTGAGAACAAAGATTGGTATTAAAACATGTTCCTGAATATAATACAACGTCGTTTATTCCATACAATTATTGAAAACTACATTCGTTTTTATTTTTTTGGTACAAACATAATACTATTTAAGTAAATATAGTTTAAATTATATATATTCTTTTATAAATTATATATATATATATATATATATATATATATATATATATATATATATATATAAATACTTCTTAGATTGTTTTACATTATTTATTACAATACACATTATAAACACATGTCGTCAATTAGAGTTAGAATTGGTGCTAAGAATATTGTTTTACGCTAAAGAATATTACACACAAACACGAACACGCACACCAACACACACTCATGTGCATGTCATCAGCATTATTTTAAAGATATGTTTATTCATAATAATACGTAAACCGAATCGAATAATTATAATAATGATAATAATAATAATAATGATAATTACCTTCATAATTCAAGGCCAGGAAAAAATCCGTTTTGGAATATATTTAGCAAACTTTGAAACGGTTGATGATTAAAGAGGTAAAAGTAATATTAAAATAAATGTATTAAAACAAACTTTAAAATGAAGGTTCACCTGACCTATGTTTACATTTATACTTTTCAGGATTCAAAGACACGGCTTTTTGTTTCAGTAACACTTGGTAAATTTAAACTCATATAACTAATTTTAATAGATAGCTATTAGCTTGTTTAGTAGGTTTGAAAATTATTGTGGGTCTAAAAATTATATAAATAGTGTATGTGTTATCTTTTACACCCTTTATATATTTAATTTAAATACCTTCTGGTAAAAAAATGTATGATATTTAATATCATTTAATTTAATTAAGTTTATAAACTATTTATAACTTGGGTCCAGTGGAGATATGTATGTCACCTGCTACGTTTATGCAATACAGCACAACAAGCAACTCGGATTAACTAGATGTAATCCGTTTAAAAATAACAACTGCGATATTTGCACAGTAGTTAGACTGAATTCTGTTCACTGTCACAATTACTTCTGCTCAAATGTTCTGATTTGACAACATTTTTCCTTGCTTAAATGGAATTTTGGTTTTACGAATAAATCTTTTATGGTAACACGGCCCATTTGTATAAACCCTAGCGTCAGGTTTAATAATTTCTTTCTGCTAACCTGTCCGTAGTACTTGAAGGCTTAATCCAATCTACAAAATATCTAGTAATATTTATAAAATTAATTTGAATTATATAATACAGCGTAATATAACCATTTCAGTGTGAAAAATTAGTTTGCGTATTCCATGTGGAATTTACTATATGGTAGCAAGAAATATAAAATATTCTTTTTGTTACGTTATTCGTCCGGTAAGACAATGATGACACAAGAAAGGTCAAGAATATTCCACGCCGTAGAAAAGAACTTCTGTCATGTTTGATTAAACTAACCTGGTTGCATATTCTCCTTAAAGATTATAGCTAGGCTTTGTCTCCGTATTCTTCACACAAAAGAATACATTTCTCTTGGAAAATTCCTAATTAATCTGTGTTTACTTAACATGTACAGGAAACTTAAATTGTTTACTTTCAAATGGCAATAATCATATAAAGCTGTACAGTACCTTATTGTCATGGATGCTGCAATACTCTATGGTATATTGTACCAATGTAGGCTCTAGATAATTTTACATTCAAACGATTTAATTATTTGCTCGGAAAACTCCGTAAGGAAAAATGAAGTATTAAAAGCAGTATTAACCACATTGTCCTACTGTTATGTATATAGGGACATCAAATGGTGTATTACACTGCATTTACTCATCATGGTAGCAATACCCTACAGGCAGGTATGACTTATAACTGTACCTATAGTACATAACCAAGGTGATCCTTCTAAACGATAAAGTATTCCTTTTCTTGCCTTATAGCAGATCGTTATTGAGTAAAATGTTGTAATTCTCAATAAGTAAAATGAAAATGGATTCTTTTCGAGGCTTTACGGTTAATTGTTTTAAGTTGGGATAGCATAATACAAAGATATATCTACTGGATATTATACAATATTTCAATATAATAGTAGAAAGTAATAGAGAACACAACTAGAAACTTAAGTTACTTATGACCAAACAAATGTATTCAAGAGATCAAAATAAATTGATTAACGTAGAAGATCAATACGAACTTTTACATATTATCGATATCAGACACACCTCTTGCGTAAATAGGTGAAGTGACAGTCTCATAGTTTTATCAAAAGCACAATTGAGTACACTGCCGGTTTTCTGACACGATCTCTGAGCACAGTGGAGCAACCGAGTTTTCTACACATAACGTAGGTAACGTAGGAATTGGTTTACGATGGAATTTTGCGATGGATGGATTGTGAAGGGCACATTCTATCGTTATACGATAAAAATTTAGTTTTTCTCATTTAATTAATAGTTAGAAAATTATGCTTTTTATTACTTATTTCGTTCTATACTTTCATATAGATACAAAATAATCAATAAGATATTTATTGCCCTATTAGGCTGTATTTAATTAAGTATAGCTCCCATTAGTTGATGAAAATAAAATTCAATACTAGTTTTTGCAATTAGGCAGGCACCCTTTACACATATTACACATTTTGGACATCATTTGACCTAAACAATTAAACTGAAAAATCCACCCGTGTTATAATCTCTTTATTATACAAAACCGTTGCAAAGTTTTGTTGTTTTCTTATCTGATACTCTTGGACAAGTTGAATATCGACTATCAATTGCGTACCATACAGGTGCAGCTGTACCTCGTGATATTCAGCACCTAAAAAGAATTTTTATCTCTTCTGAAGTTGTCATAATATTGTGTTCAGACGTATCCGACTGTTGACAGCAATTTTCACAAACTCAATGGCCAATGTTGATCAAATATTCCGGTAAAAGAACATTTTGTTGATGTTATTCAATTTAAAAATGTTTATTGCGTTTACAGGACTGTTAATTAGGTAAAAAAGTATGGGTCTTTTGTAATTTATGCTAGTGTCATACAGGTGACACTTATCCAGTGCATATAACAAATTGGTTTAGTTGCCTGCCGTTTTATCATAGGTTTTTCTTTTAATCCGTGCTTGGAAATATTTCACCGCTTCGGTGCATTGTAGATGAAGCAATTAGAGTTACAAGCTACTGCACTTGACTCTGTTTATAGTAAGAGCTTTGCAGTAATTTCATGCCTGTTACCTCTCCTGGTACCTAGAAGTGTCAGTTTTCTTTCTTCAAGAATGACATCAGCAAAGATGCAAGGTCTTCTTCTTGTACATCAGGATCACCGAGTCCAAAAACATTTTACTATAATTTTATGTCTTATTTAACCATATAGAAAACGTTTATAGATAGTCGTCTAGCATTTTATTTACAATTTAGATATTCAGCGTACAAAACACAGCTAAATAAAAAAAGACTTGTTGGCGAAATGGTTGGTAGCATGGGGAAGTAAGTTACCCCAGTGTTTACGTACTTTTAAATGGGCATAAACAAACGAATAGATCGGCCAAGAGAACTGAAACTAAACTAACGGTTTAGAAGATAAAGGGGAAGAAAGTAATCTACAAAATAAAATGCGCACTGTACAAAATTAACCCACACGATTACTCAAGTGTTAATAAAGTTACGATTATGAAGTCTTTATTAATTTTTAACACATCCGATTTTTAAAATTCTACTTTCTTTCATGCAAATAATATAATTAAATTGAGCTAAAAATAAATTGAAGTAGTCTTTATTTCCGGAGGCTGAGTAAAGACAAATTTGTTATAAGAATTGTTGCCGATTTTTATTATTATAATGTATCTGGTTATAGATAATCTGCTGGTGTGAGCGCCCAATAGTCTTTTTAAGTACAATAAAACATCAAGACATTCTTCCTATCAAATATATACAAACATTGGTAAATTCAGTGCTTAATATTTTAATACTTTTTATTCTTAAGTTATATTAAAATGTATCATTTGAGGACTTAATGAAAGGATTTATCTCAGTGTTCAACTGAACGTACATCCATGAATGTTAGTTCCGGGCTGTTAAAAATACTGTTCATGTCTATATTAACAATAACATTTAATTATTGTAATAATTATTCCGATGATTTAAAATTTCCACCAAAATAAGAAAACTCAGAGGTTTGTATACAATAGTCCTTTGAGTTGAAATAAAAGAACACCAGACACTTTTTTTAATGCGCCAATTCCATGTATATAATTGTCTAAAACTCAGATTTATAAAATGTCGTAAATGATGTAACAATAATAGATTATTAGAATGTTCTCTATTGTACTTGCAGTATATTAGGCGAATACTAATACCTACTTTTCAATAAAAGATAACGTTCTTTAATTATAATTAAATAGACAATGTTAAATGAACTGTACGTGTTATTTATTTTAAATCTTCGTAACGTAAAAAAATAAAGCTTAATTCGTCGAGTTTAATATATCTAATAAGCCATAGCAGTAAAATAAAATACATTTACAACCTCAAACTTATATGGAAACCATAAATGGTGAAATTAGAATAGAATACTTTTTGATTTTTACAGATCGGTGACAAAAGTTCATCTGTGAAACTCATATAGAAAGTCGTCAGTTGCTTTTTATGTTGTGACAGAGGCTCATAAAGATAAGATTGTCTTCAGGAAAAGTAAAAATCACTTGTGACGTCGGAAGTGATGGGATTGAGTTCTAAACCTGGATTGTATTGTAGTGTCACCTGCCTTTTATATTGTTCTCTCGAGTGTCAGTCAATACTGCCTTATATGTCGTAGTCATTAAAAGAAAATATTAAACGAACTATCAGTGTTTGAAGCTCTTGTTGACTTAATCTAAAGAAAGTAGTGGCCGATTTAGAACTTTATAAAATGCAATACAATAAAACTCACATTCATTATCAATGGTTAGCTTAATGTTAAATTTGTAACAGAAGTTACGTGCATTAAATACAATAAATTTAACTTTTTTTTGTTTAATAAATCAGTAAGTATTACTTTCGATTATATTAGTTACAAATGAATGAAATTATTTTTTTTTTTCAGGGGATGTTCTGATGTCTGTGGGATTAGCCAGTTAGTTTGAGGTCCAAACACTAGGATTGCACGGTGGTCAACATGTGCGAATATTCGAAATTATTCCACGAAACTCGCAAACTTTCAAGAAACAATCACCCTCTCTTTTAAAAGTAGTTAGCGAATGTTAGCGCCAGTGCCAGCGTCACGATGCATTAATTTTCTTCACATTCAACAGCGTTGCACTTAAAAATCTGTACTTGTGATTATCGTTAGCAGAGCTAACAGAGGCAAGTGTGACCTAACAATTACAATCTAAGGTATCCAAAAGATTGTATATAATCATAGCTATGTCTATTGATACTAAACTTATTGATATATATTTGCTGTTGATAGTGTTACCAGATAATATTTTCATAACTTAATCGACCATAAACTGTAGACCATATTTTTATTCATATACATGAGTGTGTTTAGGATGGAGAACAGTGCAGTTAAACGCTGGCATGTAAACAAGATAACCACAGTATTTTCGTACTAAATCATTCTAACCCTTAAGGAATTCTGAATTTGGAATGACCAATTATGACTTAGAGGATTGTCAATATTCATCAGCATACCACTTTGGTCGTGAAATTACCCCAACATTAGTAGAAGTGTTTGAGTTGTTGCAAAGCATTCTTTTTACATGATTTAATTTACAGAACTCTTGTACTATTATTAATCTATGTTTAATCCTATTTATTTCCTGATTATTTTACTCAATATGAGTACGTTACCTCCTTCACAAAGTCTGTCCAATCATATTGAATCGAATATATGACACGGGAACTGTAGATATAGCGTGGTACTTATTTGGTTTGAAACAATCTAAATAGCTCTTCACACTTCCTTCTATTAGCCGATACTGTCATGAATATCAAGCCTGTGTGGCGAGTTGGGTGAGCAATTCGAACTTGGGTGAAGGACTGGAACATCCTTTTTCTGTGTACCTGTCTATCCAGAACAATCTGACATATGTAAACCTGAGATTTTTAATGAAGCTTCATTTGTATATCAGTCACAATAAGTTCAATGATGGTCCGTGTTAGCTAAGAAAAGAATTGTGCTCACATTCGTTATATCACAACTAGCCGACTAACTGGTGCTTTGTTTCTTTTGTTTTCCTATGTTTATTTGTACAGCATTCATATGCACGTCACGAATATGTACCTGCTGTTTGAAATTGGAAATTTTCTAAAGGGAACAAAATAATAATATTTTAGGCTTTTTCAAGGGTTAATTTGAAAAAGAACCTCATTATATGAGAAGTAATGAGACTAATACATAAAAATATGTAAAGTTGATTTCTGAAAATTCCAAGAGCCGAAGATATTTGAAACCATTTAATGAGACACGCTCAATTATTATCGAATAACTCCACATTAATTCATTCCAACATTTGATATATGTTGTACGATAATTTTCTTTCTTAGAGCGCCGTCAATTAAATAACAGCTTACTTACATAATATAGAGGGTACTTTTGGAGTAACATCTAAAATGAAGATAAGCACGTTTCGACGGATAAGCAAGTTAGTGGGATTATAAGTTACAAGGAATGTCACTCCAGTAAGATACGAAATTCATTTGCCAGCAGGTAACATGCCGTCAGCAGCTGATTCAATAAGACGTGATCTGTCAGTCCCGTCAGAGACACGTTATGTTTCTAAATGAACTAGAGATCAAACCAAGCGAATATATTCCCACTTAGTGCTGCACAACGGGTGCTAAAAAAATTATAATGTACCAAAATAAACTGCTGTGCACTTCAGAAAATACATTTATATTCGTCCATAATTTTTTATTTTCTTTACGTTTAACTGCATTCAGATGGGAATAGCTGGAGTGCTTATAGTGCCAACTGCCTTATAAATTAAATTTTCCTAATTTTTCCGTTATGAATTCGTAGTAATTAACGTTGAATAAGGGAAATCTTTCTTTATAAAGATGTAGGTTTAAAGTTATAGATCTCTAGTTGCATGAAACTATAAATAATCAGTTATGAATACTAGCTTCTTGTTCAATGTTCATTATTGAATGTTTTGATTTGAGGGATTGCAGAATTTCGCTGTTTTGTTGGCAGCGTATTACAGAGCGTATGTTGGCAGAATCAAAGAAGTTTCGGAGACTAGAGTCTGCCCTCTTGTCCAGGATTTAAATACTCAGAATTAAGTTAAATATGCATAGTTGTATACATATTGCTAAGTTAAAGTTAAAAATAAAGGTTTAGTTCAATAAAAGTATACACACAAACCCAGAAAAACGTAGGATATGCACCAACGTAAAATCACAGTAGCTCCAAGATATATTATTGTATTAAACATATTTTTACTTCTACGGACAAAGACAGTGCTGCCAGATTTTGAGCCTAGGAGGATTTATTGAAATATACGTGTAACTTGTTAGGCCAATACTGAGAATATTTATCGACCATAGGCCAAGTGAATTACTAGACGAAAAAGGTTTCCTCTCCTCAAGATAAACGTTGGTACATTCTTATTAGGATAACCACCCAAAATTAGTGTTTAAATGTGTAATATAAACATCTGAGCACTGTTGGACAACAGAGCGTATGTTGGCAGAATCAAGGTAGCTCGTGCAACAGCTAAGCATTGTTCCACAGTTGAGCATTGTTGCACAGTTGAGTATTGTTGAACAACTAAGCGTATGTTAGCAGTTCTTGCGATTGCAAACTTTTGTAATGTCGTGTTGTGTTTAAAATTTGTATTGAATAAATTTCACTACCTATTGATATTCTAGTTTATTGTCTTTCTGTTTAAGTCTTTGGTTTAAGAACCACAATAAGCTTAATAAGAGAATTTTAATTCCGATAGTTTGCAACTAAACTAAACTAAAGTCCAAATGTCACTTAACGAAAAACAATGGTGAAACTGTAGTAGTGGTGTATTTGTTAATTTATTTTACGAATCGTCTAATGTTTTGAAAAAAAATTTTAAAATGATTAGAATATGTGCAAACAAATAACGTGAAAATTGTTTAACAAATGACGAAACTAGAAAACCCCAAAGCAAAAAAGCAAATCGTTGTAACACATATAGATTAGTTTACTTGAACACATATACGTGTGTTCTGAGCTAAATGATAAAATCCCAGGTTCCGGGTATCTATAAATAATTAAAGTTCTAAAATAAAGTTTTGTTCATATTCATTTCACTAACCTATTACACGAATATTTTGGTTCTAAATAATTAATCTTTGGTGACATTCAATTGAAATAAAATTGAACGGTTGGAGCAAAAACGATATATTGCTATGTTTTATGGGTAACAGTACTTTTCTGTGATCGTACCTGTCTAAAGGAAATAAAAAATATTTAATATTCATTTTATTTTGATGAAAACCATTATTATGAATTAAACTTGTTAATTGAATATGAGGAAATCTATTAAGTCTTGACGTGGACTTACACCAATCAATATACTTAACAAAATATGGCATTTTAAAAAATATCTTATAAAATACCATATGATGAAAGGGAGAAAGATTAATGACTTTGTTGTAATTAACATTTTCTGAATGTAAGATTACGAGGTAGGATATCCTAAACTATCAAGTTGTGTGAAAATAATAATAAATTAAATCAATGCAAACGTTCATTCGTCAAAAAAATATCATAAATTGTTTTAACTTGACACAAATAACTTTTCCTGTGGGAACGCAAACATACAGTTTATATGCATGCTTATTTATATACCGAATTTTAGCTCTCAGGCGTTTTTTATTAGATCATTCAATCGGGATACTGCTTCAAACGGCGAGAAATTATAATATAACTATAAATTTCTAAGTATTATACGTTAGGCTTTCATGAAAGAAATTTACCATTTGCAGTCCTAAAATTAAATAAATAAAGAATAATTCCTCTCCTTTTAAAGCCAAAATAGGCCTTATAGAACTGTACTATTAATTCTCATTTTTACTTAAGATAAGAAGCTGAAATGTCTCGTTAAACATTGTAATAAAAAGACTAATTTGCCACTTAAAGGAATACAGGTTATTTAAGTAGGAACGGTTTGAAATAGGGCCTCCTCCTGTCGTGATCCTATATAACATCCATGAAAGTGGGCTCTGAATCTCAACAATGACATTATGGATGAAGATAGGAACAATAAAACATTTACCTCTCATCTTTATTTTGGAGGGAACTTAATTTGATGGTGAACACACTTGTACAAAAATGCCACACAAAGAAATGTTACAACCTTTTATTATATC